>NC_041783.1:770000-1132500 GCF_900090045.1 Plasmodium malariae
GCTAACAGTGAAACAAAGGTCATAAGAATAGTATAAATATTAGACACATAAATATTTATATTAAATACAATTAAATATATATAAAAAAAATAGTTTACGAATATGTGCATAATTGATAATAAAAAAGCATATATAAATATAAAAAAAAAGAAAAAAAAAGTGAACGAAGAAAAAAATGTTTTCACTTTTTCATATATTATAAATATATTTTTAATTTTATATCTTTCTTTGTATTTGTTAAGTAACAAAGGTGAGTTATCTTTATCATCATAAGATAACTCCAAGTCATCACAGTACAAATATTTGTCTTCCTCATAGTAAGTCGGGGTCAACAAGGAGTTCTTTTCGCCCTTTTCGATCTTTTGATCCTCTTCCTCGTAGTTTTCCTTTTCAGATAAGTTCTCTGCACCTAAATTGTTGTTATCTCCTCTTTCTTTATGCCGTTCGTCTAAATGATTTACAACATGACGTTTTGAATTGATATTAAATATTTCATTTGTTCCTATGTTTCGATTATCAGTTGAGCTATGTAAACCTGTTTCGTGTTTTCCACCTGTAACATATTTTTTTACAGTTTCTCCTTTTTCTTCTTCCCCTTTCTCCTCTTCCTTTCCGCCCTCAGTAACGTTCAAAAAGTGCACCGCTTCCTTCTTTATCCATTTTTTCTTTCCATTATTTGCGGTTCTCGAATACGCCAAATTATTTTCACTACCATTAAGTATATCTTTATCTGGAATATGTACATAAGCATCTACATAATCCTGTGCTTCCTCTTGTGCATTTACAACAACTCCATCATTCCTCTCGATCCCGTCGTAGTAAACGGATTTGCCTATATTTCTTTTACTGTCTAACATTTCAGAGTTTACGTTATTGTTCGAACTAGGGTTATATGGTACATTTTCTTTGTTAGTTTCTTGATAAGAAGCATTAATAGTATCGTGCTCTATGGCAATTAAACTGTTAACGGCTTCAATGCAAATTTTGTAAGGCTTCATGGTATAACTGTGGTTCTTCCTCCTAGTAAAGGTATCGTTTATTCCGCTTCTTCCGTTTATTCCGCTTCTTCCGTTTATTCCGCTTCTTCCGTTTATTCCGCTACTTCCGTTTATTCCGCTTCTTCCGTTTATTCCGCTTCTTCCGTTTATTCCGCTACTTCCGTTTATTCCGCTACTTCCGTTTATTCCGCTACTTCCGTTTATTCCGCTTCGTTCGCTTTTCCCATGGTTGATGCCCTTTAATTGTGGTTTACCTACTCTTGAGTTCCTTTTAATATTATACGTGGTACTAACTTCAAAAGGTTTATCTTTGATTTCAATAATACTAAGTTTGTTATTACTTAATTTATTATTTCTGAACTTGTTCAGGAGATAGTACTCATAAAAAATGGACTTTTCCAGACTTGTGTAGGCACAAAAACTTATTTCGACATTTTTGTCTTCACACATATGTATATGAACAAGTATGTTGTCAATATTCTTGTCAGTTGAGTATATATAATAAGTTTCGTTCAAGTAGAAACAAGTATATTTATAATTATAAAAAATTTTATATAAATTATCCCACAAATATTTTTGACTAATCCACTTATAGGTAAAAACTATTGTCATCATAAACCCTAATAAGTCTATAAATAAAAACATAACTATGTAGTCCCTTATATCTGTATCAGCATTATTGTTTGTTACTACAAAATTTAACGAATGTGCCAATAATTTAAATAAACTGTTCATAAGAATCAACAACGATGTTATAACACCTATATTTACATAAAACACACAGTACAATATTTTCTTTTGATATATCTTTATATATCCGCTACATACAGAACTTATCACGATGAACACGTAGAACAAATGCTTCAAGTACCCCTTGCTGTTGCTATTAATACCATTATTGATTCTGTCATTAATGCCATAATTGATGCTGCTATTAATTCCATTAATGAAGCTGCTGTTGTTAGTATCTCTAGCATTACTATTCTCTGTAACGGTGCTGCTATTACTCCTTCGATTCAGCATTTCACTTCTAACCTCCTGTTTGTCGTCTGTTGTGTAGGCAAAATTGATCGTGTTCCCCACTACCTTCTTTTTGTCAGACGACATGGACCCATCTTCCATTTCACTAGGATAAATGGATATCTCCCTCCGTTGCAAAATGAACAAATAATTGGACATTTCCAAACTATTTGAAAAGAATAAGCTGTTAAAATTTAACCTATTTTCTAAATTCTTTTTAAAAAAAAAATTAATCTCTTTTTTCTTTAACTCAGGGTCATAACAATTCACAATATTTTCATTATTTTGTGCAGTAAAAAATAAAGTATAATTTTTTTTTTGTTTTTGTGTTTGCATGTACAAGTCATAATTTAAATTCTCGTTGTATATTTGTATATCACTTAAAATTAAAAAAATAATAAAATGAGAAATCAAGTTCAATACATAAAAACTATTTAAAATATAACTTTTTTTACTCAAATTAAAAAATAAAATAAATACATATGTTATTAGTGAGCTAAAATATATTAAAGACAATATGTTACTATAAATATATATCGACTGTTTGTTCATTTTGTTTTTTGGGTCCTCCTCTTTATCATATTTGTAATATTCATTGTGTGGGTAAAAGTTATGTACACCAATATTTTCTCTATACATATTATGTAGAGCGCAATTTACATTGCTTAAAAATAAATATTTTTTATCATACACATTATCTTTTTCCCTCTCTTCACTATCATGATTGTTTGCATAACTGACGTAATTATTCAAATAATTGTGGTACTGATTTTTTACCTGACCAATATAATTTTTTTTTTCCGTTAGTTTTGTACTAGTATAATCTTTTCTTATTCCCGCTAGCATAAATAAAAAGGGAAACATGTTCTTAAATATGTGAGTGGAACACGAGAAAAAAATTGCACATATCAGAATTAAGACCTTATTTTTTTTGGAAAAATATGAACTCTTAATCTTATACTCCGACATTTTTGTTCCACCTGAAGTGTAATAAACATATAAACATGCATATATACATATATATATAAATAAGTATACAAATATATATATATATATATATATATATACATTTTTTAAATTGTGCCAATTGTTGAGAGGTAAAAATGGAAATATTAATGTGTGTATGTGAGAACGGGTTGGCACAAGAACCAGTGGGAGTAAATAGGATGGGAGGCACAAGTGTAAAACAATTCTTAAACACGGTCATGTGCACATATAAATATATGTACACATATACGGATATATCTGTAAATGTACATATAAATTTAAATATATATGTAAACGTATAAGTATATGTTTATAGGGGTATACAATATACATGTACATGTACGCACATGCGTACTATGCACAGACGTAATAGCATTTCATTCCATTTTTACAAACCTTCTTTATCTCGAAATACACAAATTTTTATTTTTTAAAATATTCCTTTTTGTGGGACTCACTTTGCTTTTCTGTTCTTTTTACTTTTCTTTACGTTTCTTTACTTTTCTTTGCCTTCTTTTGCCTTGCTTTTTTTTTTTTTTTTTTTTGTAACTCATTTTATAGTATTAAACATATACTTTAATGACGGCTATAAGTAGCGTACATTCCATTCATTTTCTTTTCTATTCCTTTTTTTTTTTTTTTTTTAATTTCTTTCTCAACAGTAAAGATTAATCAAGTAAAAACGGTAAAAGTATGCAGTGCGTTTTCTGCTTAATTTTACATGGCTAGCAAGTTACTTCCATGAGTCATAAAGTACGACTGTTCTTGGCACGTCAATTGCTTTGTACTTTTTTTTTTTTTTTTTTTTTCAGTTAATAACAAAAGTTTTTGCGTTTTGCGTTTTTGCCCTGCTTTTTCTCTCCGCTTTTTGGTATAATTAGTTACACATTATACTGCTTAACTTTTCCTTTCTTTTTGCTAATTTTCGCTCTTTTCCATTTTACCAAGCCTAATTACCTTCAGAGTTTGTATAGGTGCCTACACAACACAAGCGAATAAAAAAGTACCTCCTTCGTTAAAACAAAAATGAAAAGAGAGTAACACAACTTGTTTAATGCATATAAGCATATACCTCCAGTTAAACAGAAAAATATACGTAAATACTGTACACACGTGCGTAATATAATGTATAAATATTTAAGTATGTACGTATGTATGTGCACATATATTTATACGCATGTTATGAACTTAATTTACTGGCACGTGCAATTATTCGGCTTTATAAATTTCTTACACATTCTCTTATAATGCCTTTTGGTTCTGCTCTTTTTATTTTTTTTTCCCTCACACTTCGTTTTTCTTCTTTTCTACGAGTACATATAAACATATATATAAACATACATACACATATATATATATATATATGTATAAACCTATTTGCAAGTACAGTATATAGTTTTTTTCTTCCTCGTTGGATATAATAAGATAAAACAATTTGAATATCCTAATTTACAAATTTATTTTTTTTGACACTAATTTTATTGTATAATAAGATTTTTTTTTTTTTTCTAGCGAAAAGTAATGAGAGGTCGTATTATTCGCACATATACTCACATAAATATGCACCTATAAGTACGATTATGCCCCTATAGGTATGCATATGCACTTATAGGTGCACATATGTACTTATGTGCACATTTACATATGCTGATGACGTATCATTCGTAGTGAAGGTTAAAATGAGGCCATACCTTATTTTATTTAGTTTTATTTTTTTTGAGAGCCAAATAATAGTACCTAGCATAAAGCACATTTTCTTGTTTGATTATTCCCGTATATAAAATAATTTTAAGCGGGACTGTTCAGTTTCCGTTCGTTCGGTCTGTCATATTTCGTTCATTTTTTTTTTTTACAAATCAATATTTTCATTGATCGTTTTCATTTTATATATAATTATCCGTACTCGTCCTTTAGGATTATTTTAAATGTTCTTTTTAGCATTATATCGTTTATCTTTTTAGCGTTATATCGTTTATCTTTTTAGCATTATATCGTTTATCTTTTTAGCATTACATCGTTTATCTTTTTAGCATTATATCGTTTATCTTTTTAGCATTACATCGTTTATCTTTTTAGCATTACATCGTTTATCTTTTTAGCATTATATCTTTATCTTTTTAGCATTATATCGTTCATCTTTTTAGCATTATATCGTTTATCTTTTTAGCATTATATCGTTTATCTTTTTAGCATTATATCGTTTATCTTTTTTGCATTATATCATTTACCTTTTTACCATTTTACAATTTCATATTTTTTTTTTTTTTTTTTAAATAGCATTCATGAAATATTTTACATTTTGTGTTTCAATTATTTGCGATTTTTCCCCTGTTACTCGATTTATTTTCTGTTAAGGCCTCAATTTTTTTTTAAATTTAAATATCCTCATAAATACGCACGTACATACCCATACATACGTATACATACATACATACATACATACATACATACACATACATACCCATACATACGTATACATACACATACATACGTATACATACATACATATTTCTATACGTGCACATACATATTTCTATACGTACACATACATATTTCTATACGTGCACATATATGCGTAGGGGAAATCAAAATGCAGAAGGAGAATGAGGACGTCGGAGAGTGGTGCTTGATCGAAAGCAACCCATGCATTTTCTTCGATATGTTATATAGGATGGGGGCAAAAAACATATCAGTAGAAGATGTATACGATATGGAATATTTTGATGATTATATAAATAACAAAGATAAGATAAGTATACATAATATACTAAGTGCTGAAGAGTATAAGAGTGAAGGCGATAAAGTAAGTGATAGTGAAAATGGGATGAAGAGCAGTTGTGCAGAAGATAAAACAATATATAAGAATAACATATGTATAGAAACTAAATATAATAAATTGTTAAAAAACAATAGCTATATTTATGGTATTATATTCTTATTCAATATAGGGAAAAATTATAAAAGGAATAAATATATAGAACATGACGTTCCCGAAAATTTATTTTTTGCAAAGCAGGTTATTTCTAATGCATGTGCAACACAAGCAATATTATCTATCGTTTTGAATAAGGATATTGGACTATGTGCTGAAATAAAAAATATAAAATCGTTTAGTAGAAATTTTGATAGTTCTATGAAAGGACTCACATTATCAAACTGCAACTTTCTTCGTAATATTCATAATTCGTATAAGACGCCTATATATATAGATAAAGAGGACCATCTGGATGATAAAAAAAGATCGCATGATGCTTTTCATTTTGTTTCTTACATACAATACGATGATAGGGTTTACTTGTTAGACGGATTGCAAGAAGGACCAGTCTTGATAGGTGAGGAAGGAACACCAGTGGGGGAAGCAGACCCAGTGGGAGAAAAAAAAAATTGGATCGATCTTGCCAGGGAGCACATTAAAAAAGAAATTAATGAAATGTGCAACTCAAAGGATGATAGAGAAAACAGGTTTAATATTTTAACTATTATAAAAGATAAGCAAAGTATTATTCAAAATTTTCTTAACATCCATAGAATTATCAGACAGAGAACAAATATTAAATTAATAAGTTTAGGTGAAAATATTGAACTAAATGATGAAATTAATGAAGATGATTATAATTCTGCGAATTTACCTTCCGTCGATGATTTACCTGATGATGTAAATAAATTATATGATATTTTACAAAATGCAAATTTTGAAATTGACTATTTAGAAAGACTTTTAAATGAACAGATAGAAATAAAAAATATGTGGAATAAAGAACGCACTTTTAAATTCTTCAATTTTTACCCATTTATCATGTCTTCTCTCAATCTTATGGCCAAACATAAAATTTTAAAAGATAGCTACCAAAAGGAAAAACTAAAAAAATCAACGGCCTGATCTGGTCAGGCAAAAGCAACTTTTCATGGCACATAAATGGACCAACTTCCGCGGGGAACTGCACATATCCTTACGCCCATGCGTGTATATATATGCATGCATATGTGCATGTATGTATATATATGGGAAAGCAGGGATAGTTTTGTCGTAACGCAAAAAGGTGTGGAGACGTGCACGTATAAAATCTCGAGGACGTGGGTAGAAGTGTAAATTAGGATATTAACAATAAACATTTTATGTGTTGTGCGGGAGTGGCCTTATTGGATTCCTACGAACATTCCGCGCAAGGGGAAGTGATGTACATGTGTATATATATATATATGTGTGTGTGTGTATGTATGTATGTATATATGTATGTATGTATATATGTATATATGTATGTATGTATGTATATATGTATGTATATATGTATATATGTATGTATGTATGTATGTATGTATGTATGTATGTATGTATGTATGTATGTATGTATGTATGTATGTATGTATGTATGTATGTATGTATGTATGTATATATATATGCATTCATGTGTGGAAAAGTGTAATTTCCAGAGAAACGAACAAATTGTTATCCTTCATGTAATGCAGGTAGAGATATGTAAATGTGTTGACGCATTTTTATTGTTCTCCTTGCTTAGTTAATTTGTATGTTTTGTTTTTTTTTTTTTTTTTTTTTTTTTTTTTTTAATGAATAATTCATTGTAACATATTCACAGCATCAAGTTAACATTCATTTTGAACATTTTAGTGCCTGAATTAATATATTTTTACATATCAATATTTTCAACTCTCTTCGCTCATTTCATCCTTTTCATTATTTTCACGTATTTTCCTCATTTTGTCCTTTTTTTTTTTTTTATTTTTAAATAATAATTCATTATTCTCATTAAACCATTTACCTTACTCTTGTTATCATTTCTTTCTTTTTTTTTTTTTTTTTTTTTTTTTTTTTTTTTCTACTACACATAACTCGCTCATCTCTCTTTTACGTTAAATTGTGTTTTAAAAAAAATAATAATCTTTAAAGGTATTTTGTGTCAGAACTGTTAGCAATAGGGATAAAAAAAAAAAAAAAAGGAATATGATCGGAAAAAAATTTATGTCTATACAATATGTGTGCCTTTTTTTGCACTACTCGCGCTTATATATATATGTACTTATGTACATTTAAATATGTATTTATGTATCTATGTACATACATACACTTATGTACGTATTCATAAAGTTACCCCTTAAAGGTGCTCATGTTCACCCCCTACTTTGCTGCTTTTCCTCATCACTGCAGTATTAATGGACGAAAGCCATCATGAATACGGGTAAGAAGGCGAATATAAACATTTTATAAAGTCAACGAGAGTATTATAAACATACATTAAATTTACATTATAGGCTGAACGCACATGATAGAGTTAAATACGCATGGTAAGCCAAGCACACGCGGTAATACTTTTCAAATGAGCCAATTCATACAAAACATATGATGAAGGAACGCGTTACAGAAGACAAAGGAAAAAGGACAAAGAAAAAGTTAAACAAGTACACATATGATAAGAATAAACTAGAGTACATAAGTTTCCTATGTGAAGAGGATGACATCAATTTCTTTTGTACGTTTAGTGAAGAGTGTAAATCTCGCACAGATCACAATAGTTTAAATAAAAATTTATATAAATGTAGAGATAATATAAAATATGGAAATATCAATGAACACAATTTAAAGTATAGCATTTATGAAGATACATACTTAACAGTACTAGTTCACAATGAAAATATTGCTTCGGACGAACGGTCTTGTTCTTCCATAGCATATATATATGAACAATTTTATTTAAATTACTGTGATATATTTTACACAGATTATAAAAGAAATACACAAAATTTTGTAAAAAATTATGAAGAAGATATCAACTTCTTTCATTTAATAAGTAAGAAAAAAAAAAAAAAGAAAAAAAAAAAAGGAGGAATAGGAACAACAGGAGAAGGGGCGGAGTTGTATAATATCACAGGAACAAATAATACTCGCTTCCTATCATGTTATAAGACACCACTTGATCCATATGTAAGAACAGGAAAGGATATAAACGTTTTGCATGAACCCTGTGATATTATAATATCACCATATATTGCTTACAGTAAATTGCAAAGCTGTATACTTGAATATTATATACCCACCATAAAATGTGGTATTACCCCTTGTTATTTGAGTAAACATTTAAAAAATGAAAAAAAAAAAGAAAACAACCTTTACGATTGCAATATTTGTAATGTTATTATAAATAGAAAAGATGTTACTAGGGGAAGCAAGTACAGTACTACACACACGTCAGATGGCTATAAAAAAAAAAAAATTAAAAAAAAAAATAAAATAAATAACAGAATTATTATAACTCCACAAGTAAAACGCGAAAAGAAGGATACAACAGGAAGACAGTCAAAAGAGAATATAAAACAAAGGAGGAATAAAAAAAAGAGAAAAAATGAACAATTTTTTACTTCCCATGATCCTCTATTTCGTCTTTATAATTACACCTCGAGCGATGAAAGTACCATGTGTTTTTCCAAATTTTTACCTGAACAGCAAGGTACCAAAAAAAAAAATAAACTGGGAATATTAACATCAAGGGCGAATGTTACAAAAGGGGAAGAAGAGAATAACGGCATGGTTATTTTCAACGACATCATAGAACTCTGCAAGCAAAATAAAATATTCACCCTAAAGGACAAACAAAAGGGGCTTTTACATGTGTGTAAAAATGAGTTCAAATGTGTAAGGGAAAAAAAGACTTTACAAAAAAGTGTGCGGGAAGAATATTCTACGGAACAGCTGAAACACCATAACACAGTGAGCACAGCACGTGAAATGCCACCCGAGAAGTTTAATAAATCCTCAATCGCTAGAAACTTGTCGTCTTGTTCCTACATTAATAGCGGCTGTTATGAACACCCCAGTGGATCCCACTTAACAAAGTATGCTCAAAAAATAGGGAATAATGATAACGTACAACGGATGTATAAGAAAAGAAGCTTCAGCACATGCTCTTCTTCATGTGCACCCAAAGTGGATAAAGTGGAAGCGATATCTCAAATGAATAAGATGTGCAAAATAAGTTTATTTCGAAACGAGAACGTGAGCGGAATGAGAGAAGGAATAATAAATAAGGATAAAAGGGAAGAAAAAGCTGAAGTAAAAATTGAGGAAAAAACTGAAGAAAAAATTGAAAAAACAAGTGAAATAAATATTGGCAATATTCAAATTATAAACAACGCGAATGTCAAAAGGAGGAGGGAAAACGACTTATTGAAAAAGCAAATTCTTATAGGGTTAAACCAAAAGTACTATAATCCATTGCACCTAGAAAAAATAGTGAGCAGCAGAAATTGTGCTCTAGGTAAAGGCAAAATAATATCAAAAGAGAAGAAAAAAAATTTAGATATAAAAAGAAATAAAAAAAAAAATGAGATAATACTAAACGACATTAACAGTACAGTCTCTTTAAAAAATTCCACGTTTCTAAAACATAAATTTTGTTCTTTATATATGCATGGAAAATATACTTTGATCTGCCAATTGTACAGATACGACTACATATATATAGACTTTCACATTACATATATATATATAAAATCGTTAATAAAATTAAAGAAATATAAATCTTGTTTGAAATACATTTATGATATTAATGAAAAGAATCTAAACATATTTAACAGAAGAATCTTGCACTTCTTCTGTGGAATTTGCTATGAAAAGTTACACCACTTTAAATTAAGCTCTATGGAATATTCAAAAGTAGTAGTTAACCAAATGGATGATAATAAAACTAAAGCGTCTACTAATCTTATTCCTATGTGTGAGCTACATAAGGAATATAAAACTAATGTGGATGAAATAAAGCCATTCGTTCTTAGCTGTTTGGATAAATTAATAGGATGTTATCAGGTGAAAACACATGAAGAGTATAACTTAGTTAATTATGTTCAACAAAACTACTACTTTGGGAAACTTATAAACTATTACTTATGTAAACTAAGTGATAAGAAAAATAAAGGGACATATAATATTATGGAATATCAGAACACGCAAAATGAGATATCCTTTAGGAAGGTCCCTTTGTTTTTCGGTGATAACAAAAATTGCTCGAGGAAATCCTCTTTCTTTTATGGTGACAACAAAAATTACATGAACATGGTCAGGAAAATTCAACCATATAATAGTAGCACAAAAATGATTGACGGATTTTATAAAGTAAGTTTTTCAGACAGAGCCAGCGAGCATAATTATAGGAACGGACATTTTAACAACAATATTACGAACGAAAATAATAAGAAAAATATTACTCCTATTTTTTACAATAAAATTATAAATGAGGAGGGAGTGCTAAATAGGAGAACCTTGGAAAATTTAAGTACAATTCACCACTATAGGGACAAGAATAAAATGGGGGAAAAAATATTGAATGTTCAGAAAATAAACAGAAATTATGATCGTTCATGCGAAAATCGAAAAAGTAATGAAATATTTGGAAACCAAAAAAAAGACACACAAAAATGTCAATATAAAAAATGCAGCAATTTAATACAAAAAAAAAATATGTACATTAACATGAGTAATATCTTGCATGTTACTAACAGCGACGGTGAGGCCTCTAATAGTGAAGAATATTTCCCACTTCACAGTTTTAACTTTGCACATGCTGGTTATAACTTTGCACATGCTGGTTATAACTTTGCACATGCTGGTTATAACTTTGCACATGCTGGTTATAACTTTGCACATGCTGGTTATAACTTTGCACATGCTGGTTATAACTTTGCACATGCTGGTTATAACTTTGCACATGCTGGTTATAACTTTGCACATGCTGGTTATAATTTTGCACATGCTGGTTATAATTTTGCACATGATAACTGCAGTATGTTTTTGAACGAAATAGCCAACAGTGATGGTAAAAATTTGAAAAAAAAATTCTTGTCCCTTTTCGACAAAATTACAGAAAGCGATTTGATGCATTTTACTGTGTTGTCCTCTCATTATGATGACCTTTATTTTTATGCTCTTTATATATTTTTTCATATATGTTGTAACAAAACATTTAAAAAAATTGCAAACTTTGTAAGATGGAATTTTTCCAATGAGAATATTTTAAATATGATAAGGAAGTTGGCATATCATCTAAAATTAGTGGACATACATTTTAATAATACTGATAAAGTAAGAAGCCGTTATTGCATTAGGATAACGACTGACAGAGGAAAAAGAGAAGCTGATGAATTACCTAGATGTTCAGGAAAAATATACATTGATAAAATAACATTAATAGATCTTATATGCATTAATTTATATACTATAAAAAATTGCGATTTTGTAAACAGCTATTACATTAGTAAATATATAATGAAAAGAGAAATGGCATATACCAATAAAGAAGCTATTCTTTTGTTTATAACATCTCTTACAAATTTACAAGATTTTTTGAAAAATAAAAAAAATAAAATAAAAGAGTTGGTTCTTTTATTCCACGAAAGAGTTAATGAACATGTACGTAAATATAAAAGATATTACTTCAAGCCAGATATGTACATATATAAAAAAGATTATTTGGATTACTATATATTGGGAATAATTTCCTTTTTAAATAATGATATGAGAAAATCTTGTTCTTTTTTTAAAAAATGTATACAGTTAAAAAATAACTTTTACTTAAGTTACGTTTACTTACTACAAATAAGTTTAACAGATGATACATTACTATTAATATCATTACGAGAGAGAAAATTAATTTTTTTTGAATGTCTAAAATTAAAAGAATATAATTTGTTACCCTATCTGATTTACTGTTCTAGTGTTATAAAAAAAATGCAACAAGATTTACATAATGAAAAATTGAAAAAAAAAAAAAAATTTATTTATCATTCAACTGACTATTTAAAGGATATGTTCACCAGAGCAATATATTTGGATGGTGAACATATTTTCATATATAACGAACTATTCGTCTATAACTTTTTAAGAAGAGGTTTTCTTCAGTGTCAAACGATTATAAATAAAGTTTTTCTATCCTACAATTTTTTTTCCCACACCTCGACCATTGTAACTACTCCTTTGTCTTTTATTCTGTACAATGCAGGAGTTTATTATTATTTATGCGAAAAAAATTTGAGTAAGTCAGAAAAATTAGTAATACGAATTTTACAAGCTAACCCATTTGATATAAAATCTTTAAATCTATTAACCCATATTTTGTTCACCAAAAAAAACAAACAATGGTTATACTTTTTTGATTATTGTATGTATTTAGAAAATGTACTTCATTCAAAAAATATTATTCCTTACAAAACATATGTATGTAAAAATTTTTTTACAAAAATTAAAGGCTTAAGAGATATGAATATTTTCATAAGGTACTATAAAATACTAAAAAATGTTGAAAAGTTTTATGGAATTTTGGAAAATTATATTAAAACAAGTAACTCTTCGCTTTATCCAGATTTTAGCGAAGGTTATGCATGAGAAGCAATTATTATTTCCTGAACATTTCTCCTTCAAGTGATTGAAGAGGTGGGGGGTGAGGTAATAGCGACAATGCTACATCAAAACTATTAGTGATACTATTCCTATGTAGTAGTAAACACAAATAGCACTTTGCAAATACCTCGCCTTATGATTTTGTACTCACGTTTATATCGTATTCCGTGTGCTTACCTATGCTAGTAAATTTGCAGTTCACTTGTATATATTTTTTAATTATAACTAAACCCAGGAAATCGTGTTAAACGAACGCACGGTAACATTATAATTAATCATATCCGTAGAATTTGCATAGTAGTTAATTAGTGAACTGACCATTTCTTGAACTAAATTGCAAACTAGTCAATTAGCGAATTAACTGTATTACTCATAGACATTGTTTTATTCATTTTAAATACCCTGGCATATACGCCTTTAAGCACTTTGTTTTATTTTATTTTATTATTTTTTTTTTTTTTGTTTTACATGTACATAATATTCATCCACGGATGTTAGTATACATTTGTCATGTATATTAAATAGTGAGCTTTACATATAAACGGGACTTACATGCTTCTCTAATTTTAAAAGGACAACTTAAAAAAAAAAAAAAAAGTACTGATATACATATATATATATATACCAGCACACGGCATGGTAGGTTAAAAAAAAAAAAAAAAAAATATTACATTACATACCATCATACTTTTTGTGGAGTTAATTATAAAAGCATTTCTTACAAGGGCATCCATTTTATTTTATAAGCTTTTTTTTCTTTTTTTTTTTTTATTTTATACACTCCGTGCTCAATATATATATGGGCGCGTTCTATTCCATATGGTATTATTTTTAGTAATAAATTAGTGAAGCTTGTAAGATTAACATACTACTTCATAATAATGTATTTAAAAAGTGTTTTCCCCAAAAATAAGAAAATTACATATATATACATATGTACATATATGCATATATAATATAAGATTGGTCTAATTTGACATAAGCATACAGACGGTCACTTAAAACATTTTTATTACTGACTCAATAAAAATTTAAATGAATGTTCAAATTTTCAGATGAGTTTACTCTTCATCTTTATGCATTCAAGTGAACTATATAAAAAAATTGAGCTAAAAAGGGCAAGTCTTCTACAAACTCCCCCCTCCGCTTAAGAGATTATTATATAAAAAATATTATGCAAAAAATGAACATGTATTTCTCACCTATACACACAAACATATAATACATTTTACACATGAACGTGTTTATGGCTCTGTAGAAATAAATATTAGCGTCAATTTGTTATATGTTTCCTTTGTTTATATTATTATATATAAATATATATATATTTATACAGATACGTATGTGTGCATGTTTGATTTTTCTTTTTCCTCCTTTACTAAAAGATTGATATATCTCCCTTTATCCAATATTTTTATGCAACCTTTTACACGCGCACATAAGTAAACAAAAATATATTTAAATATAACATGTACATGTGCATATAAAATGTATGTTAATTTAAAATGTAAAATTTACACCAAAAAAGTATGGTAATATTTCGTAAGCAAAAAGATCAAGGGCAAATTAATATTTCATATTCATTTATGTTGCAGTAAGTATATATAAAATGATAATGAAGTACAATTTTATTTTACTAAATAAGGAGGAAAATAGAAAGAGGAAAAAAGAAGAGAACTCCTTTACCGCTCTCATAATATTTTTATTTTTGCTTTAATATTTTAAAATATATTTTTAATAATAATAGTACAATCTAACCGTTCCTTTTTTTTTTTTAAATTAAAATGTTTAGTTGGAATAGCATTACACTGAGCTCTCTTCATGACTATTGTATATACATAATATACGCATATACATACATACACGTACATACATATACATACATATACATACATACATATACATCCATATATACGTATGTATATTATGTGTACTGCTATATGCACGACTCTTGCCGAATGAAGTGAAAATTTTTTTTAATTTATATTTAAGAAAATTTAAAAAAAAAAAAAAAAAAAAAAAAACAGTGCTATAAAAACGACAAAAACGTTTATTTAAGTGTTTTTATTAAAAATGTATATACCTATGTAATTATTTAAAAGAATGAAAAAGTTCAGTTTACTTGTGCGTGTATTCATTGCTTACATTGTATGTATATAACATATACATAAATCCGTGTACATTTATATACGCACGTACATATACATATGCGTACATACGTATGTATGAACAACTGACGAACATGATTTTGTTCAATAAAACAGCTTAAACATTTTTAATATACTTTTAAGAAATTTTATATTACATCGATTTTAGCTAAAAAATATATGTGTGAAGACCTTTTTTCATTTTAGTGCTATTTTTTTTTTTTAATTAGCAGTTTCACAGCTTGTTTTTCTCGTCGAACTGGTAACTTGATATATATATGTTCATTTGGGGAATTTTGATAAACATAAATATACATACATACGCACGTACGTACGTTTATATATATATATGAATGTATTTGTATCTCCCTTTTTTTATCGTTGAAAAAAATGCTGTGTTTTCTATTTAAAATAATGATATTCATGGTGGGGTATTTATTACCAGTGGGACTATCTCTTCACGGTTGGAAACATAAGAAGTACGAAATAGTGGAGTACTGCTTGAAGTATATTTTTTTTTTTGTTATTTTTGAAAGTTTAGTAACCACTTCAATAGGAGCAATTATATACAAAATCAGTGGCTTTATATGGTGTTTATTACATTTAGCTCTTTATGTTATTTTAATTATGCCAAAATTTGATTATTTGAATATAATATATGAACAAGTCAGCAAATTTAATAGTCAGAATAATGTTACGTTGTACTTAAATAATTACATAATCAACCCTTTGAATAGCCAAGTTAACAAAATTGTCAAAAAGTTGAAGACCTTATAATAGGTGACATGTATAGTGCACATATGTATATACATATTATGCAGATTTATATATATACATATATATAATTGCCTGTAGAGCTATATTGCACACACGCGTATGTATTATATATTTTATGTACATTTTTTTTTTTTGGCTAGCTAAATTTTAATTTATAAACAATTTAACAATTGTAACTTTATCATTTCTGTGAAAAGTATTTACCATGATTGTATAAAATAATGTAGTAACAACAAAAAGGGAAGAAAAAAAAAAAAAATATATATATATATATATGTATATATATATATAAAATAAAATAATGCATTTTAGCAATGGACAGATAAAATGAATGTGAAATCAAAAATAGAGGGGCGTACATGGTGTTGGAAGCGCATTATAAGGATATGTGGAAATAGCACATATATATATACGCATATGTATACACATATTACAAATGTGTTATCTTTATGTAGAGGGGAATGTGCATTTTGAATCAAGACTCGTTTTTCTTTTTCCCGTGATACTTCCAATGAACAGTCATATATATACATTTGTGTGTGTACGTGTATGTACGTGTGTGTACGTGTGTGTACGTATGTGTGTGTGTGTGTACGTATGTGTGTGTGTGTGTACGTATGTGTGTGTGTGTGTACTTATGTATGTATATTGTTGTGCATGTATATGTACGTACTTGCGTGCATTGTGAAAATGGGTTTCGGCATTTGATCTCCTTACCTGCACATTTATGTGTACCATGCTGCTTTTCTTTGTGCTTATTATTATAACATGTTTAGATTTTTTAGATTTTTTATTATCAGACGTATACGTGTGTACTTATAGTACTTACATATGTACATGTTTACATGTACTATTGTGATGATATGTGCATATATATATATGTATGTATGCGTATATATTTATGCTTGCTTACCTCTTTTTTAAAATTTTTTATGTATTAGATCAACTTTGCATTTCCCAATTACATTTTAACATTAATTATAGTATTAGAATAAAACATAAATTTTTTATGGTTTTTTATGTTTTTTTTTCGCATTAAAAATGTTATAGACTATACATAAAAAGGTCAATAAAAAATACATGATCAGAAATTAAAGAAAAGCAAAAATAAAAAGAAAAGTTCAAAGAAAAAGTGAGGGAAAAAGTGAAAGAAAAAGTGAGGGAAAAAGTGAAAGAAAAAGTGAAGGAAAAAGGAAAAATGACCATAAAGAATAGAAAGAAAGGGAGAAGGGGAACAAAGGGGCTCCTGTAGTCCTTATCTTTTTGCGCTATTCACATAGTATGCAAAATTGGCAGTTAGCTATGAATATGTGAGTTGTAAATTTGTAGTTGCAAGTTTATTATTTTGGCCATTTATTTTTTTGTGTCGCATTTGAAACATTGAATGGCATCATTGATGGTATGAAATGTTCATGAGATAATGGACGTCAAAGAGAATATTGTAATGATAAACAAATTGTTTTTTGAACATTTCTGTATAAGGAAAAAAGTAGAAGCAAAGAAAATAATGAAATGATGAGCTATAACAAATCCATTTTTCAGGTTTGTCTATGTATTTATGCGCGTATTTATGCGCGTATTTATGCATGTATCTATGCATGGATCAATGTATACATAAATGTACACGTACATGGGTATGCATAAGCAAAAGACATAATCACTACACAAGGCCAAAAAATATTGAAAATGGGATATACAAAATTGTATATTATACATTAGCCTATGCATATTTTTACCATGTTTATGTTTTTCCTATACAAAATTAATGCACTCGTACATGCAAAATGGTGCATATAACTTTTTTTTTATTTTTTTATTTTATTGTATTATTTATTATTTTTTTTTTTAAACAATCAATGCTGCCAGGTAGAATGGTTATTTAAGTAACAATTTTCACGTGTTAAATATATAAATATGTTTACAAATATATATATATATATACATACAAATATACGTATGTACCCATACGCACGTAACACTGTTTGAATGTCGTTCATCTTTTCAGTATGTGGATTTGCCCCATATTCAATGAGAGCGCACATATTAAACAACAGTCATCATTAAAAATACTTAGAGCTATTAAGTCATTATTTTTAATATTCAGCATGTGTAAAGAAATGTATTCACATACCCATGCTCATATAATTGTATATATATTATACATTTCTGCAAGGTATATTGGGACAGTGTATTTTGCTTAAGAGCGTGGGCGAATATACGCATATGCACATATATAAGTATATACAAACACATATATATATATGTACTGACGTGTACAAACATGTAAATTGTTTATTTCTCCATTTTTACTTTGCTTTTCTTTTGAACAGTCTTCACAACAAGCAATATTTTCAAGATTGTACTTTTTTTTTTTTTTTTCCGCACATAATTTTAGTTGCATATTTATTAATGTAAGCATTTTATTTATTTTATTTTTTTTTTGAGGTTTTTGGTTTTTCCCATTTTTATAATTTGACCTTGTCAGCTTTTTGTATTTACATTTTAATAGGCCCATTTTGACATAAGTAGGAATAATGATTCATGTGTACATTTTAATTGAACAGTATTAAAAGGGTTAACAGAAATGTAGAGGACATGCGGATATATATATATACATATACACAATGTATACACATATGTACATGTTCATACATAAATGTATATGTTCAAAATTAAGTGAATTGTAGGCATAATGGTTTTTTTAAAATACTACAATCTAGAGCTTTTTTTCTGTGCAATATTTTTTAATTATTTAGGAGCTTCAACAAATTCACAGCCTTTGAATCGAAGGACACATCATTCAAAGGATTATAAACATCATTCTAATTCAAACGTTAAAAATTTAGAAAGCCATGAACCATATATGGAAAACAACTCGCACATGAACCATGGTAGACAAAAGAGGGGGAACAAAGCGATGATTGATGGAGCGGCGCATAATACGCACAGTGGTAGTGATAGTAATAAGCACAATAGTAGTGATAGTATTAAGCACAATAGTAGTGATAGTATTAAGCACAATAGTAGTGATAGTATTAAGCACAATAGTAGTGATAGTATTAAGCACAATAGTAGTGATAGTATTAAGCACAATAGTAGTGATAGTAATAAGCACAATATCAGTGATAGTAATAATCACAATAGTAGTAATAGTAATACGCGCCTTAGCAGTGAGAGGGTTACGCACGATATTAGTGAGAGTGGTGTGTACCACAATATTGATGGAAACAACAGCAACAACGGCAAACATAGTGCGCATAGACCCCTTCGTAGGAGGAATGCCATTAGACTAAAAAAAGGGAACCCGAACTCACTCAATACAGCACAACAGGAGGCTTTAATTCCTTTTCAAAATGAAGATAACACTCAAGATGGTATAAAAGGTGTAAAGGTATTTTTCCCATCATTTACAAAACATAATAAAAAAAAGAATATATCATTAAACAAAAAAGACATTGAAAGTTCTAATATCGAATTACAAAATAAATTAAATTATTCCATCAATCCAACTTTATCTTTAGTTGCTTCCAAAGCTATTGATGGTTTATTAGGAGGCGTACATAAACACATGCAAGGACCTTTTTCTTTAGATATAGATGGGTCTAATAATTCCCCATTAGCTCCTCAAATAGTTACTCCTAATTTATACTCAAATGTTAATCCACCTTTTAACATGAATAATGGTATACCACCTTCTGGGGCACCTGTTCCTACCCGTCCAATCACTTCACCTCAAGTTGCAGCAGTTCCAAGTCCTACACCTAATCCGCCAAATATACAACCCACAGTTAGTAACACAGTAGGTGGAACTGTAGGAGGGACAGCAGGAGGGGCAATAGGAGCAGTTGCTGGGGCAGCACTTGGAGCAGGATTACGAGGGGGTTCTCCTGCTACTGCAGCTGTAAATGGAACAGCATATCCACAAATGAATGTACAGAATCTTATGTCGGCTAGTCAATTAGCGCAAAATCCTAATTTTAATATTCATCCTACAGGAACTAACTTAAGGGATGACCCTGGAAATGTTAATTATAATGAAGTGGTTACCATAACAATTGGTATTGTTATATGTCTTATCCTCTTTTGCTTTATTTTTGGCTGTTTGATGAAAATGTGCAAGCCTGCAAAAAGGAGGAGGTAGTCGTACCCGCACGTGCTACTACGCACATGGGGTGAAACCAAAAGAAAACTACAGGTGAAAAATGAAGGGTGAAAACTACAGGTGAAAAATGAAGGGTGAAAAATGAAGGGTGAAAAATGAAGGGTGAAAAATGAAGGGTGAAAAATGAAGGGTGAAAAATGAAGGGTGAAAAAAAAAGGTAAAAGGAGTAGGAACAAAAAAAAAAAAAAAAAATATTGCACAAACTTTTAATACGCTTTTCAAATGGGGGTTCTCCATATTTAATAATGCTTACTTTATGAAAGTGTACATATATATATAAATATGAAATATATAATTACACAGTCTAGCCGTTTCTCATGTGACTCTTTTCTTAACAATTAAGGAGCTGTGCTTAACTTCGCTCTGAGGATATTTCCTTAAGTATAAATCGTTGTACCTCCCCCCTTTTCATGCACATTCACATTCACATGCACATGCACACAGATACTCACACTAGCACGCACATTGACACTAACAATAACATCCACTCCCCCCGTCTTCGTCCTTTTTTTTTTTTTTTTTTTTGTTAAAATTTTTTAATTAAGTTTAATTATAAATTTTGCCCACTTTCTTCATTACGTTTAAATTAGTTTTAAATTTTTTTTTTTTTTTTTTCTTTAATTATCATTATTATTATTGCCATTTTTATTATCATCACTGTTGATATTTTTATTATTATTTCTTCCCTTTTATTTATCCATTTATGCCTTTTTTTTTACACGAAATGCTAACCTTCACTTATGATTAAACAATTACACGAAAAGCTAATTTTTCAGATATTAAAGTTAGAACAAAGCGAATGCAAATTTGTTTCTTGCTATAATTGCAATTTTAAAAAAAATAAAACACATTTCAGGTATCTCTAAAAAAAAAAAAAAAAAAAAAAAAAAAAAAAAAAAAAATGGGCATTTGCATCAACTCACATTTCGAAGGGAATACATATGATACCATCCCACCCCTTTCTACTGCAAAATACTCACTTAACAATTATGGAGTAACATGTCTTTTTTCCTAATCTCAGTATTGCATAATAACTACTATTATTCTTCACTTGTACAAAATTTTCAATACTTAGAAGAAATTTTGGATCGTCTATAAGTAATTTATTTAAATATAAGCATTTCTGACCAATTTTTTCTTTTGCTTCTTTATTTGTATTTGCAATTTCCAAATTTCTTAACACGTGAATAATATTTATTTTGTTATTATTTAAATCGTTAGTATTAATTTCAATAAATGGAAATATTTTTAAATCATCTACATTTTCAATTTTATCAAATTCTTGATACTTCATCATTTTGTTCATTTTATGTATTTTATTTACAACTTCTTCTCCATATACATATGATGTAACACTATTTGCAAGTTGTGTTTTTGCCTTGTTAATTTGCTCGTCGTAAATACTTTGCATATTTCTTTCATCTACCTTCCTATTTACACTCACACTATCATTTACTACTTTATGAGTATAACTACACCTCCTATTAATTATGACTTGTTCATGTATATTCATATTTAAATTCGTTAACATATCAATGTAAGATTGCAATTTTACATCATCTATATTTCTTAAAAAATTCCAAAATAAATAAGGAGGATTAAAATTTTTATCAACCCATATGGGTAATTTCCTATTTTCATTAAATAATGATTTACTATATTTATTGTTGTTTTTATGTATTAATAAATTAGTTGTCAATCCATATAACTGTTTGTTAAAAATATTTTGACAAAGTTCAATGCCGGACTGTATATTTCCCCATTGATCAGATCCACCTACCTGAATTAACGTTTGATACTTTTGAAATAAATACAAGAAATCATAAGACTGTAATGTTACGTAATTCATATCTTTTAATGTCAAATTTTTGCATGACTTATTCAGAAAACATTCTTTTCTTAATAATTTGTTAATAGAAAAATATTCTCCATATTTTAAAAAATCAATAATATTTATTTTATTATACCATAAACTATTTTTTAAAATTATTAATGAGCCTTTTGTGTCTGATTCGTATATAAATTCGTTATCTTCAAACACATTATTACTTCTTTCAATAATTTCATTTAATTTTTTTTCATTCATTTCTTTTTGAAGAAATAAACGAATAATATTACTTCTTATATTCTTTTCATTTTCATAAATTTCTTCATCTACTGTTCTTTTTCTTTCTACATTTTGAAATGAAGGATCTCCTATTTTTGTTGTACTACTACCTAATAATATTATTATGTTTGTATTATTATTTCGTAAAATACCTAACGTAATTAGAGGTATTAAATTACCTATATGTAAATATTTACAATTTAAATCTATCCCAACATACACAGATTTTCTATTTTTTTTTTCTTTTTCCTTTTCATTTTCGTACAGTATTCTATCAATATTTTTTATATCACTCACATAATGAATTAATTTTCTTTCATACAGCTTTTTTAAGGCCTTCGATTTTACTTCATACTCCCCTACTTTGTCTTCTTGAATTCTGTTACTAAAGCAATGCAGCGCACACCTTTTATAACCTCTTGCATGTTCAGGCCCACCAAAAAGTATAATAATTTGGAGCAGAGTAATACACGTGCTTATCATCATACGGTTCGCCCATCTTATTTTGCGTAGGTGTACATGTATGGGGGGGGGGGATATACGTATATATATATATATATATATATATATATATATATATATATATATATATATGTACGTATATTATGTACATTACGTATGTATATTACGTATGCATATTATATATGTATATAGTTGTACACATGTAAAAAATGCACATATTCAAGTATTACCGCTTTCCCCTTTTCGAAATAAAAATTCGGCCTATCATGTTTTACTTATTCATTTATTTTTTTTTTAAATAAACTGCAAAGATCCCTTTTTTTTTTTTTTTTTTTTTTTTAAATTCAAAAATGAGAAAGGCTATTTATTGGTTTGTTATACCAAGCAAATAGCCGAATAGCTTGTAGAGTGTAACTCTTCCAATTTATGTGAATAATTTTATGAAAATTGTTCATACATTTAAGCCCCTGCTAAAGTGAAGTGAGTGCATATAAATACATACATACATACGTACGTACGTACGTTGGCCTATCTCTCCTCTTTTGCTCTTAAATTGAATTATCTTTATTGCAACATTGTTTATACAATTACGACAGCGTGTTATTTTTATGTTCACTTAATTCGAACAAATAAGTTTTTTATTGACTATATACATGAACATGCAATAATTTATTAACATGAGGGAATTTTTGAACGTGAAATAAAATTTTAACAGCCGCAATTTTCTGAACATGTAATAATTTTTTAACATCCGCGGATTTCTCACGACGCAATCACTTTTTTCATATTAACACTACTATAAAATGGACACTTAACTTTTGGAAGAATGTTTGAATTAAGCAAAAAGTTTTTTTTATCCTTTGAAATTCCATTCAGTCAAATTCAGAAAATTACAGCACGGTCATCAGGACCAGGGGGTCAGAGTGTCAACAAGGTTAAATAGGACTACTACCGATTGCACATTAGACTTTCTCATTAGAACATCTCTGCTTGCATATGAATTCGTTCACGCGCTTGCACACACATATACAAATACATACTTAAACATAAAAATATTTATACATGTACATTTATATGTGTGCGCATGTATACATGCCCTTATGAGCGTATGGACGTATGAACTAACACGATACATCCTTTTTACATGACTTGTTCATGCACATTTAAAAAAAAATATTTTTTCCTTTAAATTTTGTCTATTAAAAGGCTGAAACTAAAGTGCAACTTCGATTTAATGTTGATACTGCAAAATGGATCCCTTCAACTGTTAAAGAAAATTTGAAGTAAAATTTAAAATTATTTTTAAAGAGTGAGATTGTAGTTGTAAGTAGAAATGGAATATTTTTTTTTTTTCTTTTTTTTCCCATTTTTTTTTTCAATTTTTTTCATTTTTGCTTCCTTATTACACATGTTATCTCCACCTTTATTACATTAATGTCAGAAAAATTTTCAAAAACAAACTGAACAAATCTAATGAGTTCATCATTGAATGTGAAGGTTAACAAGACATATATATTGGAGAACACATATGTACCCAAAATTTTAATATGCTATATTTTCCATGATATATATTGAAATGTTAAAAATTATGAATGTTTATATAGTTTACATTACTGCGTATCTTTTTACCGCTTATTATTTCCCTTCTTTCTAAAAATAGAAACCTCTTCTCAGATATCGAACTACAAAATTTGTGCTGATAAATTAAAGGCTATTCTTGAAGAAGCAGAAGTAAGAAATAGTAAATATTTTACAAAACGAATTTGTGACATTTTTTTTATTTTTATAAATTTTTTTTTTTTCGCTTATATGTACATGTTAATATATACTTTTGTTGATGTACGCATGCGTATGCATATATATGTGTGTGCATGTAAGCACATTCGTGTATTGTATATGTTTATTGTTGTAAATAACGTGCATTTTAGAATTACAAGGAAAAGGTTAAGTACACAACTGTTAAAGATTTTATCAATCTTATTAAGTCAGACGAACAAGTAAGGCAGTTTATAGTTTTTTTTTTTTTTTTTTTCCATCTTTCCGTTTTTGCCTTTTTTTTAACTTTCCCATTTGTGTCCTTCCCTTTTTTTTTTTTTTTTTTTAATCATTTATTCTTGCACCCTTTTCACATGTTCCTTGTAGATAAAGAGATACAAAGATACACTAATTAATCAGAAAAAAAAAAGACGGGAAAGAAAATTTAATAGAAGAGATTACGACTGAGACATTATAATTGCATCTTTAATTTTAAACATGAGTTTACTTTTATTTCTAAAATTCACTTAAATTTAAGTTTTAATTCAAATTTTAATTTTAATTTAAATTTAAATTTAAATTTTTTTTTTTTTTTTTTTTGTGATTTATAAAAATGTAAAAAGGGAGAAAAGGCATAATATTCTCCATTTTTACATGCGTAAATGAATTTTAAGCCTGTACTTTAGCTAGCTGCAGAATGGATGATACTATTTTTTTTACACATTATATTAATAGTAGCTTTTTTGCAGTGCATATATTCAAAAATTAATACTAATATACCTCAATATATACATATATGTGTATATACATCATATGCATATGTACCTTTATTTTTTGTTTTTTCTTTCCTTCTATTAATTCAACGTTTTAAAGTCTAAAAATAAAATATAAAATAAAGTTTCGTATCTACACGTATACATAAAAATACATTTATTCATGTGCATATAGTATATATATATATATATGTATGTATATATGGTATGTAATTATTTATGCATGTATAACAAGTACGAGTTATTTCATATATTTGTTGTAAACAAAAATAGAAAATAAACAAGAACACTATAGAAATTGCTATTGAAAAGGTAAGCTATACAGAAATAGGTATATTTATATATGTATACTTATATATGTATGTATATTTGTATATGTATATTAAAAATTTCAAACAATAATTGGCGTTATATATATATATATATATATATATATGCTATACTCATAAAATAGGGCAAAAAAGCATGAACTGTGTAGATATATATCATATAAGCACATATAGGCGCATATATATATATATATATGATATACACACAAACGTATATATGAATGCATATGAGTAGAAGTTCTCCAGATGAGTTTCCAAATGCGCATTTTTAAATTGTTATTCCACTATTAAATACACATGAAATATTTATGAAATTGAAAGAAGAGCTTTTCTTTATTAGCACTTGTTTGTTGTACATACATATGTACGGTGTGTATGCATGATATGCAAGTATTTTATGTATGCATGATATGTAAGTATTTTATGTATGCATGATATGTAAGTATTGTATGTATGCATTTTATGTAAGCATTTTATGTATGCATGGTATGTATGTATTGTGTGTACGCATGGTACGTATGCATATATATTTTTTTTTTTCTTCTCCTTTTTTTCTTCACTTTTTTTTTCTTTCTTTTCCTTTTTTGATTTTTTTTTTTTTTTTTCCTTTTTCTTATTTTTCATTCGCTTTAACAAATTGGTAAAATTTTTAACCTATATATATAACTTAAATAATTCGTTAAAAATTATTTAAAAGGGAATTAAAAATGAAGATTATTTAAAATATACATTCGCGCACATATACAGAAGAGCTTGGGAAAAGGGGGTACTTGAAAAACCACATAATAACAATAATATATTTAGCAGTATCAGTAATGTAAGAATAGAAAAATTGTATACATATATATACATATCGTATAGACATATGTACGTACATATATATATATATATATATATATATATAACAAAATATGATCTTGACAAGATGGCTGAACAGTTATAAATTTTCAGTGACCTACATAATTACCTACTGTGTATATCTTCACATATGTATACACATGTGCATATATATATATGTACATATACGTGTATATATATATATATATATATTACTTCTCTGTTCTAGGTATATACAAATAATAACATATACATGCATTAATATGCAGAGAGCTATCTAATTTTTCAACAGTATTTTTCTATCACATATTACACGTTGTACATTCTCCATTTTTCTCACACATATTCCAACGTTCTTCGCTTCCTATCAGCTTATACTACCATCTTGGTTCCCTTAATTTTCTATGTCCTCCTCATCAATGGCAACTGCGGCTGCTTGCTCTAATTCCTTTTCAGCTTCTCTAACGATATTTAAATCAATTTGAAATTCCGGTGCCTTTGCATGTTCTCCGACAAAGATAAGATTTGGTTGATTAGACAACCTCCTAGCTAACCATAAAAATGGTTTTTCAAAATTATAATTCGATCTAGCTGATAAATCATAATATTGTAAATTCCTTTTTCTATGAAATTGTATCTGCCTTGATTTTACTTGTCTGTCCTTAACATCTACTTTATTACCAACTAAAACCATAGGAATTGTTTCACAAACTCTTGTTATATCCCTATACCAATTAGGTACATTTTTATAAGTAATACGTGATGATACATCAAACATAATTATTGCACAATCACTTTTTATATAATATCCATCCCTTAACCCTCCAAATTTTTCTTGTCCTGCTGTATCCCATACATTAAATTGAGTTTTTCCAAAATTTGTTTGAAATTTTAATGGATGAACTTCAACACCAAGGGTTGCTATAAAGACGGAAAAATGAATATATAAATGTAATGATAACAAAAAGAAAAAATATTACTATACATTATGGAATATTATAGCATTACACCTATGCAAAAATATATAAAAAGCACAATTCGTACGGCTTCTAAGTACATGCAAGGACCAAACTTGTAAATATACACATAGAACATTTTGTGCACACATCAATTGAAGCAATTGTTTTTGCGTTTTTTCCCGCATTTTTTTTGCGTTTTTTTCTACATTTTTTCTACATTTTTTTTGCGTTTTTTTCTGCATTTTTTCTGCATTTTTTCTGCATTTTTTCTGCATTTTTTCTGCATTTTTTCTGCATTTTTTTTGCATTTTTTCTGCATTTTTTTTTGCATTTTTTCTGCATTTTTTTTGCATTTTTTCTGCATTTTTTTTGCGTTTTTTTCTACATTTTGTTCACATTTTTTTTATTTTTCCAATTCTTTCCTCTTACGAATATATTTTTTTTCGAACTCCCCCGTCAAGTGCCTTTTTACAAAGGTTGTCTTTCCAACACCACCATCACCAACTAATATAAGCTTATACTGAGGAATAAATTCTTGAGAATCCATTCTGATTATATCTGTTAAAAAGTCATAGAAAATGTATACACATATATGAGCATGCACACGTGGGTATATATAAATACGTACATATATATATAAGAAAACAAAATGGGGGGGGAACAAAAAAAAAAAATTTTTAAACCGCTCAAAATTTTACACGTTCGAAATATGCACACTAGGAACGCATACACACAATACAAAGAATATAAAAAAATATAAGTACGATATATATATGTACATATAAATACATATACGTACATGTAAATATATCCATATACACTTTAACTACTCGCACAACACACAAACGCAAAATTTAAAAAACTACATTAATGAAAAACATTGGTGAGAAAATTATCTTATTATGTAATACTATGTAAAAATGTTAAATGGTGCCCCTATGTACGTAAACGTTATATGGATATGTTAATAATGGTTATGGATATTGAAAACAAATGCGAAGATATGTGCTACAACTGTTTTATGTTCTCTTTTTTTTTTTTTTTTTTTTTTCTTTTTTTTTATCTAAACATGTATCTTAAATGATATTTCAAAATAGTGCATGAAAGTACTTCATCCACGTACATAAACAAATACAATGGAAATGTGCAAACGCATATATTATATATAGGCGCTAATACGTACACATATATATATTCATATAATATAAACAAATAGTTGGCAAGCTCGTATACATATATATACACATATGAGCATACACTGAAATAAACATACACGTGAACGACTCGGTAAATGATTATAGGAAATATACTATTACATATAAGTGTTTATGGAATGGATAAAAACTGTAAGTCCAGGGAGGAAACGCATATAAATAAGTATATAATATAAATATATATTTATCCGTATATATGTATGTACGTAGAAACGTGCTTTTTTTTTTTCTCTTACTTTATAATAATATTTACGGTAATATGCTTAAATTATTCAACGAATTTATTTTATGTTCTATTCTCAAGGTTTCCTTTTATTCTTTTTTTTTTTTATTTTAAAAAAGAATAAACAAAAGTATATATAAATTTATATATATATATATATATATATATATATATATATATATATCAAAAATGCAATATATGGAGAAAAATGGAAAAATGAGAATGATTAAAAAAAATAATAATAAAATAAAACAAAATTAAATAAAATGAACAATGAAAATGTAAGGGTAAAAATAATGGAGAAATACGCAGGAAAAATAAAATAAGGATAAAAAAAATAAAAATATAAATGTAAAATTAAGAAAAAGGCGCAAAAAGTTATCTAATTTATTATATATAAATATATACATAAATATATATATAAATATAAATATATAAAAAAAAATATATAAATATATATATAAAACGTTTTTAAAGAATAAGAAGAAATACATAAAAGGGTAACTGTCGATAATATTTCATTTATTAAGTAAAAAAAAAAAAAAATTATACACTGTTATTTATTACAAAATATTCGTTCAATTTACTTGTTAAATTTTTATATGTAAAATTAATTAGTAAGAAATATTTTTTTACTTCTTGCATTTTGGTATATTGTACAAAAAATAGCTTATCCTTTTGGCATATACGTTTATATGTATGTATATGTATATGTATGTATATGTATATGTATGTATATGTATATGTATATGTATGTATATGTACATTTATGTATAAATGTATAAATATATATATATGTATTCGTATAAATATATATATATGTATTCGTATAAATATATATATATGTATTTGTATAAATATATATAAATATTACTAAAAGGAATGATTTACAATAATACGGCTAAGCAAGCTTAAAGTAGAAAAAAAAATGTTTTATATTTTTATTGTACATAACTGTACACAATACATATTATATTGTTACTACACTTAGCTTAAGCTTTTTCAAGGATGGAACTTGCATTGTATAATAAATACATTACAGGTACTTACAATTACAGATACTTACAATTACTGATACTTACAATTACTGATACTTACAATTACTGATACTTACAATTACTGATACTTACAATTACAGATACTTACAATTACAGATACTTACAATTACTGATACTTACAATTACTGATACTTACAATTACTGATACTTACAATTACAGATACTTACAATTACTGATACTTACATTCGTAACGTACATACATAAATATATATGTACTTATATATATACATACATACTTATATACATACATACTTATATACATACATACTTATATACATACATACATATATACTTAAATATACATAACATACATAAGTATATGTATTATATATATACATATATAAATGTATTAATCTTAAATACGTGCACCAATTTATATACGCAAAGAAATAATTTTTTTATGCTTGCATTATCCATAGGTATTGCAAAATAAAAAGAAAAAAAAAAATTGTTATATTCAAATTAACAAGTTAAAACACCAGTAAGGTATCTCGTAAGCTGTAATAAACGATATGATAATTAAATAAGCAGTTTTAGGTGTAATGAAAATAAAAATATAAATCAACGGATATTATGTAATCTCAAACTTATGACAATTATGTATGGGCATTTAAGATTTTTTTCCCTTGTTCCTTTTTTTATTTATATATATATAAATATATGCTTATATATATATTATGTATGTACGTATATTTATATATATGTATGTACGTATATTTATATATATGTATGTATACCTCTAAAAATACAAATGGCATAATAAGTGTACTGCAATATATGATTGCAGCAGCTCTTCCCAATGTTCTTACTATCATATGTTAGTATTGCCATATTTTTTTTTTTTTATCTATTGCTGTTGTGTTACCCCATATATATTATATCCGTCGTATAACGTTTCTTTACATACATAGTTTGATAGTATGGCAAAACAAGATAAAGGGAAAAAAAGAAAAAAAAAAAAAAAGCTTGCAATGATAACTGTAATTAATCATATAAACTATTAGTGCAGTTTACTTGTACGGTAAATACTTCATATGTTTGTACCGGTGTATATATTTTATATTATGTAAAAAGAAAAAAAATAAATAAAACGATGTTACGAAGTGTTTCACGTTCATATAAAATTTTTTAATTATTAAAATAAATGTATTTAGGAAATATAAGCTTTTTAATTTTACTAAATAGTAAATTATGGCCTCAGGCATTTCTCCGCTGGTACACTTGCATGATTTACGTACGTTCGTACGTATCTATGTTATATTTATATACATACTACATTCATGTACATGCCATATTTTTACGGTCATCATATGTATGAACAATTCATATTTTTGCGTACACGATTTTTAAGTGTATACGACTGTGTGTACAAATCAGCTATTATGCTATTATGCTATTATGCTATTATGCTATTATGTTATTATGCTATTATGCTATTATGCTATTATGTTATTATGCTATTATGCTATTATGCTATTATGTTATTATGCTATTATGTTATTAAACTATCATTCTATCACGCTATTATGCTTTATTCTTTTTATTTTAAATCTTACAATAAGGTGCCAGAAATGAGAAACATAAATGTAAAAATATTTTTTGTTTAACGATTTTAATTATGCTGTTCGAGAATTACACCGTCCGGTCAACTTAAGATACATTGACTTCGGTTAGAATATGTTTGCGCACGTAATACATTCAATAGACGATAAAGGGGGGAGGGAAAGTATACATACATACATACATACATACATACATACATAAATATATGCATACAGGCGGAATAACATTAAGTATCTGCTGGCTATATGTTCTATTTGTATTGTTAGAAAAATATAAGAATGCGAAGTGAAATATGAATTATGAGAAATTGAAAGGAGTGTGACAGTACAAATATGTTGTATCATAAAAGAATAAGGTAAATGTACATGTTTTTATTCCTTTTTTTTTTTTTTTTTTTTTTCCTCACCCATCTACTTTGCCGTTCTATTATCATGTAATTTAAAGATAAAAAAAATTAGTGTTTTCTTTTTACAAAAGTGAACTATGCATAAATTTTTTTCCATTTTGGTTAAATATGAACTGTTCATAATTTTTTTCTTTTTTTCTGTATTTTCAATTTTTTCTTTTTTTATTCCGTTGCTTCATTATACAATTTAAGTTCATTTTGAAAGAATTAGCTTATACGTGATTCGATAAATTGGCGTTTTTCAATATTTTTTACCACAGAACAAATGCTCTTTATTCTATTGACTTGCGATATGATACATATATTGAAAAAGAAAAACAAAAATAGCAAATTGGTAAAATGGAATAATGCCATAATGGCAAAATGGTAAAATGGAATAATGGCAAAATGGTAAAATGGAATAATGGCAAAATGGTAAAATGGAATAATGGCAAAATGGTAAAATGGAATAATGCCATAATGGCAAAACGGTAAAATGCAAAAGTTCAAAAATGCAAATAATAAAAAAAAAAAAAGAAATTTAAAAGCTTTTTAAAATTTTTCTTAAATTTAAAAATAATAAGCAAAGGTTATGCAAATAAGCTGTCTTAAAAGTGAAACATGGATGATGAAGAATGGAAGATGGAAAATTAAAAAGGGGAAGGGGTTATTTTTATATATTTTTTTTTTCTTTCGCTAACAAAATGAGCATAATTTATTTTAATGAATTTAAAATAATTTATCATTTCGCATGACAAGGTCAGGAAAAAATTCTCTGAGGCAAGTCTTACGGTGAGATATATTCAATTTTTGGAAGAATACTATATCCACTTGTCAAACGTGGGGGGGGGGGAAACTACAACTCTTTTTTTTTGTTTTTTTATCCTTGTCAGTGCTATCCTTTGTTTGTTTCTTGCTCAATAAAGAGCAAAATATTGGCGATGGGTTTATCATGTGGTAGATGTATGGAACCGGCATGCCGTTTCCTACGTTGAATAGTTCTTGCATTGTTCATCCTTCGATCTTCGTTCTTCATTCTTATTTCTTCGTTGTTCATTCTGCATCATTCATTGTTTTTTCCCCTCTCTTTTTGTCACCTCTTCTCCTGTTCTCCTCCTTACCATCGCTCAGCAGGCCCATCTTCCTCGGTGTTAGCTACATACGAATAACTGCATTAGCACCGTTCGAAAATTTTATATAACTGGTTTAACGAGGTCAATTCAATTATATACCCGTTGTTCGAAAAGGTGTGTGGAATTCTCATCAGATTATTTAATTGAATCATGGGGAAAAAATATTTTTCAAAAACCAAGTTAATGTTTTTAGAGACTGCTAAATGTTTGTTGACATCAATAACTGTTTCGTCTCCTAGTAAATTGTCAAAAAGGTAGTTTTCATTTTCTGTGTTAGTTGATGATGCTTCTTTTTTCTCATGCGATTTATTCATTAACATATTCATTTCGTTTTCCTTTATCATAAGTAGATCATCTTGAAATGTCCATTCCTGGTCATCCAAGAGAGTAATTTTTGAATAAAAATTGGCTAGTAAATAACATATGCCATTAATACAATTAATTTCATTTTCATAATCAATTTGTGTAGCTAGTCTTAAAAATAAGAGTGGTAAAAATTCTTGTCCAGGAAAATATTCCCCACAGCATGCGGGAAAAGTTACTACACATCCCTCTTCAATAATGATAGAGAAATAATCGGTATACATTTCTATATATGAATAAAATAGTTGTTCTAAATCGTTACATATTCTTTCCATATTTTTATGAACATAGTCAGGATTTTCATAATATCCAGAATAATAATTATTCACAGCAACTAGTAACAGATCGTATAAAGGTATAGGAGGGTTAAATTTAAAAGGGGGTATTCTACCTATTCTATTTAAAATAGATTGATAAGTTATTTCTTTAATAATTAAAGGCATTTTTATCATTAATAATTTTTCCTTATATTGAATTAAACTATGAATACTATCAACAGCTCCGACATAAATTGAATTTTTTAAACATTCAGTTAATTCTTTCTTTTCTTTTTCTTCACATATCTTTTTTAATTTTCTTATACTGGATATATCATCACATTCGCATGTATATTTTCTATTATATCTTGTATTACTAACATGCTTATCTACATTTACATTAAATAGAGCAGGTTTCGGTGCTTCCAGCTTTAACACCTCATATTCATTATTATCTTCAAATACTACTAATGACCTGTCCTCCTTGTTGTTCTTTTTATGCTCCTCTTTTTTCACAAAGTAGTTTGTCAGGGTTATTTGCTTGTGGTCTGTTCTTACTCTTTTGGTATCCACCGCTTTTTTGGTTGTCTCGCCACTGACGGAGATATTGGGGGTGGTATTTCCTTTCACATTTCCATTCATATTTGAGATGCTACTAGAGGCGCTGGTAAGAGGCTCATTCTTTACACCTCCCTTTGCTGATGTTAAGTTGAATGTGGTTTGCATAAGATTTGAAGTGGGCACACCGAAGCATCTAATATTGTACACATTTTTTAAAAAATTTTCAATTTTTTTGGATATCAACTGAGCTATTTCTTCCTGGTACAAGAAATGTACTTCTTTTTTAGTAGGATGCACATTAATATCAACAATATCATACTTTAGTCGTAATGACAAGTACACCCATGGGTAGTTACCCTTTGGTATGAAGTTTGCATACTGGTTTTCACATGTTCTTTTTATAATATTGGATTCAATTAATCTATCATTTATAAAAAAAATGTAAGTACCCTTTTTACCGACATATTTAGGAGTACTTATTAAACCATAACATTTAAAAAAGGTCGGAATATTTTCTTTTATAAATATACTATTTAACTCTCTAGAAATATTTCTACCATATATCTTTTGTATAACCGATTTCACATTATTCAAGTGCTTTTCATAATTTTCATCCAAGTATTTTTCCTCTTCTAATATTTTCTTCTCAAATACAGAATAATCTTCAGCTGCATTGGTAATTTTTTCCTCACCATAATTCCCTATGCTATGCTCTGCTTCTTCGTGCATTCTCGTACTACTGGCCTGTCCTTCTTCGTGTACCCTTGTACCAACTACATTCGCTTCTTCCCTGACAATACTTTCGAACTTTTCTTTTTTTTTATTTTTTATAACGTAAATTCCTCCTAGTCCTCCTATGCCCTTACCCATATTTTGCGTGTTCAGGTCAACGGTATTACTTAACCACTTTTTACATGTAAAAGAAACATGCGGGTAATGAATAGCATACTTTTGCAAAACTTCCAAACATCTGTTATATTCATCATTATGATTTAACGTTTTTAATCTTGTTTGCATATTATAAAATAAATCATCGAATCGTATTATCGTCCCATCTTTACCTGAACAAATTGTTGGCTCTTTTTGTATTGGTTTTCCATCTTTATAAGTACATGTATAGCAAAACGGAGAGTTCCTTTTTTTAGTAGTTATTGTTAAATAAGAAACATACGAAATAGATGCTAATGCTTCTCCTCTAAAACCAAATGTCTTGATATTTCTTATATCCTTATGATTTGTTATCTTACTTGTTGTAAATCTTTCACACACTATTGGTAAATCATCTTTATGTATACCATCCCCATTGTCAATTATCTGTAGAGATTTCAACCCCCCTTTATTTAAATGAACACTAATACTTGTTGAATTAGCATCGAGACTGTTTTCGATTAACTCTTTCAAAGCGTTACATGGCCTTATTATAACTTCACCCGCTGCTATTTTGTTTATATCCTCTTCTGCAAGTTTTATTATTCGTCTTTCATCGGAGGGGTTCCCCCTGTTGTTACGATCTCCATTGATGTTGTTACTTGTCATGTTTAATGCGCATTATACTGTATATGCTGTATTGTGATGTTACTCAAGTATTATTCTGTTGTCGTAATGTTGTACTGCTAACATAGTATAATGCGGCTAACATAGTATGATGCGGCTAACATAGTATGATGCGGCTAACATAGTATGATGCGGCTAACATAGTATGATGCGGCTAACATAGAATGATGCGGCTAACATAGAATGATGGGGCTAACATAGTATGATGCGGCTAACGTAGTATTATACTGCTTATATAATACTGCATTTATTTAATAAAACAAACCTGTTCGCCGGAAGAAAATTCTTGTGAGCACTTAATTTTTTTTTCAAGTTGTCTTGCTGAGGAAAAGGAAACAGAAACAAATGCGAAAGAATTAAAATGGAACGGAAGAGGGACGCACAACAAAGTTGGGAAACCACTTCGTAATTATATTTTTCAAAATTGTGCGCTCCTCTGTAAACTTGAACAATTTTAATAAATGAAAAAAAAAATAAATAAATAATTTTTCGTACCATACGATGGCGTAAATAAGCAATTATTTACACTATATCCAGACAGATTTATTTTTTTTTTCGTAGTATCTGCCTTCATATTAATAATTCCCCGCTCATTATACGCCCAAACTTTCATTTTAAACTGTTCTCCCCTTAACTGTTTTATGTTCTTTGTTTCATTTGCTGTTGTGATGATCGTATCGAACAAAAAAAAAAAAAAAAAAAAAAAAAGAAATAAAGGAAGCATTTCCCGCTTCTTCACCCATACATGTATGCAAAACTTTATTTTTGTTCACGTTAGAACTACCTTCCTTTTATGTTTTCTCCAAAAAGGATAAAAAAATATAATAGTAGATATTTTTTGCCTGTGTTTTTTCTTTTAAGTGGCAATTGTTTCGTTAATTTTATGTGGACAACGGGAGACAAGAAAGAAATTTTACTTCCCTGTTTTGCTTCTTTATTTAATTTGAAAATTTTACTTTCCTGTTTTGCTTCCCTATTTAATTTGAAAATTTTACTTTCCTGTTTTGCTTCCCTATTTAATTTGAAAATTTTACTTTCCTGTTTTGCTTCCCTATTTAATTTGAAAATTTTACTTTCCTGTTTTGCTTCCCTATTTAATTTGAAAATTTTACTTTCCTGTTTTGCTTCCCTATTTAATTTGAAATTTTCACTTTCCTGTTTTGCTTCCCTATTTAATTTGAAAATTTATATCATTATTTTTGCGTAAGTATTTTATTTTTTCTTCCGATTTATTTGATTATTTCCCTCCTTTTAAAAGTGAGTATCTCGTTTTATGAATCTCTTGCTCATCCTTACGGTGTAATGCATTTTTTTTTTTTTTTTTTTTTTTTTTTTTTTTTAATACCATATTAGGGGGAGTGACCCCTTTATGTGTGTAAGTTTATGTATCTTGATGGAATATATATGTATACATTATGTTCATAATTTCATACTTTTTTTTTTTTTATTTTATTTTATTTTAGTTTACTGAATATATATCGTTTAAAAACTTTATGAAGAGAGAAGAATACATGAGAAATTTTGAAATTTCCCCTTCGAACGTGAACTTGTTAAAAAGTATATATGTGCAAGTACACTTATATATGTATATGTATGTACGCTTATGCCTATTCGAATTTGTAAAAAATAAGAAAAATTGTTTTTGAGAAAAAGAAACTCCAGATTTTTTTTTTTTTTTTTTTTTTGTATACCCCATTTTACATAAAAACGTTTATGGAGTATTCCTTGTTGCACTACTAAATTTTTTACTTTTTCGCACCCTGCCATTTTTACCCTTTATTTTAATTCATTATTTCACTTCCTTATTTTATTTCACTCCATTATTTTACTCAACTCCATTATTTTACTCAACTCCATTATTTTACTCAACTCCATTATTTTACTCAACTCCATTATTTTATTTCACTCCCTTAGTTTACTCAACTCCATTATTTTATTTCACTCCCCTATTTTATTTCACTCCCCTATTTTATTTCACTCCCCTATTTTATTTCACTCCCCTATTTTATTTCACTCCCCTATTTTATTTCACTCCCCTATTTTATTTCACTCCCCTATTTTATTTCACTCCCCTATTTTATTTCACTCCCCTATTTTATTTCACTCCATTATTTTACTCAACTCCATTATTTCATTTCACTGCACCTGCCTTATTTCAGTCCATTATTTTATTTCTCTTCATTTTATAGCGATTACGCAAACTCGCGACCAACCGTAATCCAATATTTGAAAGAATAAATATTTGAAATTTTATAAAGTGCATGAACAATTTGTCGATTTATATTTTCTGCCTACACCCCATTTATAAAAATAGCTATTTTTAAGAAAATTAATCCTATTTTTCATTTTTTTGCAGATGGGTGGAAAACAAGAATATTTAACTCTCCCCCTTTTTATTCATATTTTTACTACATATTTTTCATATTTTTATGTTTTTGTTTTTTGTATTGTCTTTCTTTAGTCCCTCCCCCCTGCCTGTATTTGTGTCTTGACAAACATATGGGAAGCTTGTTTAAGTGTTCCACATTTTATGTTTCCGTATGTATATGTACATTTGTTTCATTTTGTTTACCATTCGAGTAATACCACTTTTTAAACCAAAAGGTAGATGCAGAATATAACTCCCGAACATATATATGTATATAACATCCTTTTTGCAAAGAATAAATCTTCTGGACACTGTGTGTGTACATTCATGTAGGTATTCACGTATATGGGTGCATCTAGGAATATATGCTCATATAATTATACATACGCACTTGCATAATAACACACATATATACACACTTACACATGTGCATGCGTGTATCGTGCCCGCATGAAGGGGATATACATCCAACGGTGGTAAAAGAAAAGAACATCGAACAGACAGCGTTGTACAATAAACAAAAATGAAAAATGACAAGTGCAAAAAGTAAATTTGAATTCGCAAGAAATAGATCTACTAATAGTATTAAAGAAAACTTATTATGTTCTTCTTACATATTAAAGAATTCAGATGGTATCTTAAAAACTAGTAGCCCTTTGGGATATAGTCAAATAAAGCAGTATGATGAAAAGGAGGAAATAAATGATTATGTACATAAAGAAAAATTTGCAAACAACATATTTGATTTCATAAATAGTAATGAGGAATTACATAATAATACAAAGTTAAACAACAATTCGTTAATCTGTAATGAGTTACAAAAGGAATTTTCAAATGGAATATTTTATGATAAAATCGTTAGTACAAATAAGATTTATAACACTGCTGTTGGTAGTCTTCAAAGCAATTTTCAAATGAGTAAATTGTCCAATGCTGTCAAATCAATTAAGTTTGAAGAAAATACAAATGTTAAAATACCATCCTATTTGAAGACTTCTCCTCATTATGTGTTATATCCCGAGCTGCTTTATTTGCAAGAAAGAGAAGCGGATAATGCGCAAAGGGGATATCAAAAAGAGGAACACAGCGCATCCGAAGGATTGAAGAGGGATAAAGAGGAAGGAGAAGGAAAGGTAGAGCAAAAAGGGGTAGAAAATGTAGAGCTGTATGGAGCCGAAAAGGCAGAGCGAACGGATGTACCCTTGAGCACTATCAAGAGTAAGCTGCTCGTCGAGATTAAGGATACAAAGTGCCTGCACAGTTACCTAAAAAACGTTTCACATAACAATTCAACAATCAGAAATAAAATGTACGAGTACTTTGAACCAGAAAGGAAAAACATGATTGAAGTGTTAAACCCAAATACCATAAATCATAGTCAGCTGTACGAAAAATTATATGATCCAAGTAACATAATCTTAAGATGCTACAAGAATAGATATGTTTCTAATAACTCAGATCACGAGAACAACGAATTACATACACTTAATATTTTAAAAAAACAGAAAATGCCAATTATTGAAAAAAATGAGAAAGGAGAAAATATTATCATACAAAATAATCTAAAAAAAAAAAAAATAAATCTACTTGAAAAAGATATAGATGGTTTGACTTGTGAAACAACGAAGGAAACAAATGTCAAGAAAAAAGAAGAAAATTTTCATATCTCTCTTATAGACACCTCCAATAGAGTAGTTACCTTAAAAACATTTGATATTAAAAACAATAAAGATCTTAACAAGGGTAAAAGCATTTTTCAAACAAAAAAAAAATTTTTTAAAGATGTACAAGTACAAACGAACGATGATGAATGTATGAAGAGAGAAGCATCGCATACCATTGATTCGGACCTTGAGGATGTTATTCATATATTAAATAAAAAGAAATCCGACACAGTTAGCGAACCTTCCTTGGGCAAGGTTCATAAGTGCAAAAATGAGGAGAAAGGAGGGGGGCACAATCAAATTACTGCAGCTTTGCTAAGGCAGGAACAAAAAGACAATGAAGAAAAATTAAAATTTAAAATTTCGTATAACCTGGAAAAGCGTTCAGACGGATGTGACTATACCACCGAGGGTAGCAGCAGCTGGCGGGGTAGCGACAGCCGGGTGAGTAGCGACAGCCGGGTGAGTAGCGACAGCCGGGTGAGTAGCGACAGCCGGGTGAGTAGCGACAGCCGGGTGAGTAGCGACAGCCGGGTGAGTAGCGACAGGTGAGTAGCGACAGACGGGTGAGTAGCGACAGACGGGTGAGTAGCGACAGACGGGTGAGTAGCGACAGACGGGTGAGTAGCGACAGACGGGTAAGTAGCGACATCCATATGAGTAAGGACAGCCGGGTGAGTGGAGGTGGAAACCGTCCAGGTGAAGCATATCCCGAACTTGGTGAACGGAACGAAGAAAAGGAGCAGAAACGTGAGGAGAAAGAGAAGAATAGTGTTAATAAAAGAGTTCCAGGAGGGAAAAAATTTGATTTTGCTCAGAATATTATAAACTATAATAAGAGTATTCAAGTGAAAGAATCTCAGAATCTGTTAAACAAAATGAATAACCATCATTCCCCCTTTTTTTTTAAATTTCCTTTAAAATATTATAAATACAATTTTTCTAATCGATCGAAAATAGAGAAGCAGATGAGTGGCTGTGCACCAATTGGGGGAATGCCAAACGGGGGAGTGTCCATTGTGAAGGTACCCATTCAACAGTACTCAGTTAAAGGTGGACAAAATAATAAATTTATCCCCTTCAAAAAGGACATACATGTATTAAACAATGATAATGCAGGAGATTCAATTAAATGTAATACCCCTTTTATAATATATGGAGATAAGAAAATAAACAATCCTCTACGTACTGCTGGTATTCTTTCAACTGCTACTGGTGAGAAAGTTTGCCCCCAGTACAAAGTAATAGGAAAAGGTACGGATGATATCGATTTAAAAATATGCAGAAGACACAGAGATAGGCAAATAAATAGGGATAATTACATACGTAGACATATACATGGACAAATGAGCGAAGGGTATGAAGAGCAGAACTTTTTAAGAAGCGAAACAGATCCAAGCGAAGAGAGTTACGCTGATAAGGAATATGAGAAATCGAAAATTATAAATAAATTTTTATTAAAAAAATTATATATAGAGAAAAAAAAAGAGTTATATGAAAAATTGAAATTTAAAAATACATTTACAAGCTTATTACGGAATAGAAGCATACTAAAGGATAGCGGTCTATATCATGCCAATAATTTGCGAAGTATGTATTATGGCAATTATACGAGTAGCGAAGAGGAACTTGACACCGCACGTATAAGGAGATACTTGTACAGTGATAGTTGGGGTGGAAATATATGCGCTAGTTCCAATCATCATGGCGATTATAACGATTTTTTATTGAATAATGGGAATGGAAAGAAGGATAAGGCAAATAATAGTAGTAATATTTATGCATATCACCCCAACCGTGTCAAAATGTTCTCTTCTGATTTACAGGCATGGGACGAAAAAAGCAATATTTGTTTATTTAAAAAAAGAAATTATAGTGAACAAGGAGGAAAGGAAAAAATGTATACGAATCAAAAAAATAATAACTCAGATAGTAAGAAGGATCTAAATGTTCATAACAGTAAGGATATTTTTTTAAAAAAAAAATATTTATCATTAGACAAGGAAAAAAAGAAAGTGTATTATTATAACAGCGTTCTTAACCCAAATAATGTTGAAAACGATATTGCCAGTTTTTCCCAGGAACCAATGAAAGAAGCAGTTCATAGGAGCTGTATAAATGGTAATAAGAAGGAAAAACAAAGACATCGATCCTTATCCTATAAAAATAGAGCAGCAAAATTGGACATACTGAAAAAAAGCATTGAATCGTTTAAGAAGTATACTAAGGGGGATGGTACCAAAAATAAGAGGAAAAAAGAACAAGGCGATGGAGTTACTAATAATATTGATAGCGGTGAGGAAGATGGGGGAAAAAATGGTCATACAGATAAATCCAGGTACGATGAGAGCGACTACTCTAGTGATAACGAACAGAATGACATTAGTGAAAAAATGGGATGTAATAAAAATATTTACAAACAACACAGTTATGATGAAGAGAAAGATCAGAGGGGAAAAAATGATATCTTCAAAATTACCTATAATATTGAGAAAACTTTGTTAAAAGAAAATTCTAGTGTAAAAAAAAAAAATTATACAAATGAATGGGATAAATTGAAGAGTACCAACAGTTATATTTATGACAATAATGCAAGTAATAACAACGACTGCAGTGTTAGTGATGTAATAAATAAAAGAGAAATTTTGAATTTAGGGAATTCTCTGAATGATCCATTAGTTATAGAAGCAGATGCAGATGCAGATGCCATAGACAATAAGAGTGAAGTCCATGTTTTAAGTACGATGGCAAAAATCCATCATCGCGCATTGGAAGAGACAGATAAAAAGATAACAAAGAATTACGTAACAGTGGGAAATCAAATTTTAAACAATGATAAGTATACAAAGATGAACGAGACAGATCACTATATTAACCACCCTCTTAGAATTAAAGTATCAATAAAGAAGCGAAATGACGAAGAAAAAGCGAACATCAACAATAATAAGGATGATACTGGGGAGGATAATAAAACTAACTGTTTTGATATTAATAGCATACTTAATAATCAACAAGAGAGCCCACAGAAAAATGAAAGACGCTCATTTACAGGTATGAGTAGTTATGGAAGCAAATACGTAAATTCATCATATGAGGAACAAGGAAGCATGAGCGACACGGAGATCGTCAATAGGAAGAATACTCAAGTTCTGATGATCGAAAGTGCCGAAAAAAGTAACTGCAACGATGATAGAAGTGATTATACTGATAACAGTGAAAGCAATGATAACAGTGAAAGCAATGATAACAGTGAAAGCAATGATAACAGTGAAAACAATGATAACAATGAAGAGCTTGTGTTGCTCACTTTTATTTCATCCGTTTAGTGAAATTGTGTACCAATTTTTGTGATATGGCTGTGAATTGCTCCTCTTACGTTTGTACATGTTATTATGTATATATATATATATATATATATACACATATGTGATATGTAATATATCATTTATTTATTTTTTCGAACGTTTATAATTTGCAGCAGCGTCTAATGCTAGGAATTTCCTCAAGAAAAACGACGGGTTTGGGGGCGGAAATTACTTAAAATTAAAACAAGCGAATGTGAACGTTATGAAAAGTTGTACAGGTTTGAAGTTATAAGATAATATGGAAATAACAAACAAGATAACAGATAATACAAATCATGATTCCAAATATAATTCATCTTCACATGATGGAAGTTTACATAATGGAAGTGCAAAAAAAGAAAAAAGCATTAAATTAAAACATTTGGAACATATTGACCGAAATAATTGGGTTAGAAATTTTTTTGGAGATATTGACTGAATGTGCTTCGGTATAGAAGTATATGTTTTGTACCAACGTAGCTGTTGATACATGATTTTATTTGCGTATTTGTTCACACATGAGCAGAAGTGTATAAACATACATACTCATGTATATATTACACGTGCACATATTATGTGTGTCACCTTACTCTTTTGGGTAATTTTTAATTTTTTTTTTTTTTTTTGCTGTCCATATGACAATTTGTAGTTATAATCAATTGTTCTGCATATGCGTTTCTGCTTTTTTTAGTGAAATAATATTTTTCTCGCGTTATTTGCTTTTTTTTTTGATGTTTTTAAATTACAACTGCATTTGTCCATTGATATTATTCGTCAGTTTTGTTTTTTCGTTTGTTTTTGTTTCTTCATTTTTATTTTTTCGTTTGTTTTTGTTATTTTGTTTTGTTTCATCTGTTTCGCGTCTTCTGTTCTATTTCTTCTGTTCAATTTCTTCTGTTCTATTTCTTCTGTTCCGTTTCTTCTGTTCCGTTTCTTCTGTTTTGTTTTTTCTTTTGTTTTTTGTTCCTTATTACCCCTTTCGAAATTTTTTAACTTCATTCGTACATGTGGGATAATTGAGAAATTACATTTTTTAAAGAAAATTTGCAGAGGGAAAAATTAATATACATTTTCAAATGTTCAGTTAATAGTTTTTCAATATTTTTTTCTTATTTGCCTTAAATTCATAAATAGAGTATACAACAAAATCTTCAGAAGATTTATATGTGTTGTGAGCTATATTTATTTTGCTTCTTCTTTTTTTGGGATTGTCTTAAATGAATAAAAAAGATTAAGTAAAATGTGGAATTAAAGTGCATACCAAATATAAGTAATAAAACAAGACACATGAATGTATCAAAAAAAAAAAAAAAAAAAAAAAAATGCAAATGCAAATGCAAATAAAGAAATGACGACGCGAAGAAACACCCAAATGAAGAAGCACATACACAACGAAATGAAGAACAACAAAATAAGAACAACAAAATAAGGAACAGCGAAATAAGGAACAACAAAATAAGGAACAACAAAATAAGGAACAGCGAAATAAGGAACAACAAAATAAGGAACAACAAAATAAGGAACAGCGAAATAAGGAACAACAAAATAAGGAACAACGAAATAAGGAACAACGAAATGCATATGACAAGTAGAAACGGCTAAAAAAAAAAGTACAGTTAAATTTGCCAAAGTGGGTAAATAAAAGGAGACCAAATAATAGTAACAAAATAAAAAATTAATTTTTACTTTTGTTCATATTGTTTCCAATTGTACGAATTAATAGCTAGCTCTATTTCGTAGGAATCGACAGGTAATTTACCAGTATATTGTAAAATTTCTTTTTGTGTGTGCAAAAATAAACCATCATTTATGTCTAGCACAAGTTTCCCATCAAAAACCCCCTCTCCGTAATCACCTTTTATGAATTCCACAGTAAGGGCATTCTTATTAATTATGCACTGTTCAGGAAAAAAAAAAAAAAAAAAAAAAATAACAAAATATAACAAAATATAACAAAATATAACAAAATATGACAAAATTTAACAAAACATGACAAAATATAACAAAATATGACAAAATATAACAAAATATGACAAAATATAACAAAATATGACAAAATATAACAAAATATGACAAAATATGACAAAATATAACAAAATATGACAAAATTTAACGAAATATGACAAAATAAGCAGCGAATATATATTTATATATATGTGCATATAATATGCAAACCAGTTAAGACTACACTTGACATACACAACGACGTCTGATCGAGTGTGTACTATTTTTCATTCACTAATTTGCAAAAAGTGACATTGCATTATGTAGATATACCTTTTTCACTTCCGCACCGAGTGAATTTTCAATTGCTCTTGTAATTTCGTCCTCTGGGAAGGACTCATCCACTCCTATGTAATTATAATAAATTTCATTAATTATAAATTCAATTTCTTCTTGTTCTTCTGTAAACCAGTTTGTTGATAAAAGCAATGTCAAAAAGGAAATTAATTTAAAGTAATCTTTTTTGTCTTTTTCTTTTTCTGATTCGGCTACTTTTACCCATTGATCATACATATTATTTGTTATATCCCATAATTTCTTCCTGTCGACATCTTCTATTTTTTTTTTTTCTATAACGTTTGTTAACTCTCTTATTAATTCACACATATCTTTTGGGTACACATACTTTGATGGTACCTTAAAACATGCCATTTTACAAACTACTTTTTAAAAGTATAACGTGTACGTACAATTTGTTTACGCGGAATTTCCAATATCTATCTTCTCTTAACTGTTACTTTAATATACAGTACATGTATTATAACTTTACTACATACTTATAAATGCGCCTTTTTATACATACTTTTTATTACAGGTATGAAATGTGTGTACTGTGTGGACTTATGTTCGTAATTTGGTTGTTTAATTTAAAAAGTTTTTTACTGGCATTTTAAAATTATTTTTTGGTATTTTTTTGGTATTTTTTTGGTATTGTTTTGGCAATTTTTTGGAATGTTTTTAACAATTTTTTGGAATGTTTTTTACAATTTTTTGGAATGTTTTTAACAATTTTTTGGAATGTTTTTTACAATTTTTTGGAATGTTTTTGGCATTTTTTTTCGCTCGTCCCTTAAGCAAAATAGGGACTACCTATACAAAAATATAATTTAAGCTTTATTAATTTTTCAACGTCATAAGATAATTCTCACAGAAAAATAAATGATATATCTTATTACACCAAAAAATAAAATACATAAAATTGTAAAATACGGGAAAATAAAATTACTAAAATAATTCAATAGAAATACCTGAACATGTCATGGAAAAATTGGAAGAAAAAATGGAAAACAAAATGGAAAACAAAATGGAAAATAAAATGGAAAATAAAATCGAGAAAGAAGTGGAAAAAAAAGTGGGAAAATATATAACGGTTAACTCGGGTTACTATCATAATATGGCATAAAAAAAAAAAAAATTATAATAAAATAAAAAACTCATAATATAATAAAATAAAAAACTCATAATATAATAAAATAAAAAACTCATAATATAATAAAATAAAAAATTCTTAAAATAATAAAATAAAAAATTCTTAAAATAATAAAATAAAAAATTCTTAAAATAATAAAATAAAAAATTCTTAAAATAATAAAATAAAAAATTCTTAAAATAATAAAGCAATGAAGTAATAAAACGAAAAAACGATTCTAATATCTTAACAAGTCTGAACGTTTTATTTGGTTGCTATGAAATAAATAAATAAAAAAAAAAAAAAAAAGGAAAAGACCGTAAGATCCTTAACAGTGCATGTAAGAAAATGATTTTTTTTCCATTTTCAATTTTTTCCACATTTCAGAAATGTATTTTTATCTCTTTTTAAATAATGATCTTTTTACACCCTTTCAAGAAAATAGGCTAGTATTCCTATTTAACATACAATAAATTTATTATAATTTTAAAACGAAAAAAATAAAAATAACATAAAATAGAAATAAAGAAGAAAAAATTAAATAACTTAATGAAATAATATACATCATAATCCCAATATATTACACGTTCTCTTCTTTATTTTTATTATTTCCCCCCCCCCCTTCCCTTTATAAGTGTGTAATTAAGGATAGAGTCGTAGCTGCTTAGTGGTCATTGAATAAGGAATGTGTTCTAGTTAATGGGTGTCCCACGAAAACACAAATAAATACAAACACATAAATCTACACGATCATACTTATACATACACTTTTACGCATTCGTTTGTTTATTCCTCTTGAGTAACATGTTTACGTACTAATTGGCAAGAGACAGAATTTTTCCACATTTTATTATTAATTTGCAAAATTTCACTTGGTCAGTTGTTTGTATCCTGCGAATGTTCTAACTGATATTAATTTGAAATTCACTTCTGCGTTTAATTGAAGGTTTTCCATTAGTAATAACAGAACTACAACTGAAAAGGAAAAAAAAAAAGGAAAACAAAATAAAGGAAGTCCCTCATTTCCTCCTTTTTGTTTTTTCCTTTTTCCTCACGCATTTATATTTAAATTAAGATGTTCAACTTGTTTGTCATAGCAGAGAAATTATTAGTGCCCATTATAATAATTATCCATGTATTTTAATTATTATTATTATTATCTTCATCATCATAAATATAAACATAATCACTGCGTATCTATTTGTTTATTTCCATATTTAACGATAAGCTTCGTATCGCTGTTCCCTTCATATGGTAACAATAAATAGCCTTTTTATTTCCCAATTACACTATTTTATTTCACCCATGACTGCCCTTTTCCGTTTCTAAAATACTCCGTTTCAAATACATGTTATCAAAATTAATATATATGTATGCATTCACATAATATATGGATATAATGAAAACAATAATAATATATAAGTGTTAACAATTCAACGGAAAAATGAGAATTCAAAAAAAGATTATAACCCTACATATTTAGTCTTTCTCAATCTTGTTTTATTTGTTCTTCATAAATAAACATTTTTCTTAGTACATTCAGCACAAAACACATTTTCCCTTTTTTTCTAAAGTTTATTTATTTATAATATAGCATTTTTAAGTGATAAGTCTATATGATTAATTAATTTTGAAATATTTAGTCCTTTTCTTTTTTTTTTTTTTCTTTTGTTCATTTTACTGCTATATATATTTTTTTTTTTTTTTTTATATATTTTTTTCAATTTTGTTGTTGGGGAAAGGGAAAAAGTTGTTCTTACTATTAATTTTTTTTCCTATTTTATTTCCTATTTTATATTCTGTTTTATTTCCTATTTTATATCCTATTTTTTTTCCTATTTTTTTTCCTATTTTTTTTCCTATTTTATTCCTATTTTTTTTCCTATTTTATATTATCCTATTTTTTTTTTCCCATTTTTTTCATTTTTTTTTCATTTTTTTTCATTTTTTCCCCATTTTTCATTTATTTTTAACGAATTTTTTAGCAGTTATAAAGGAAAGGAAACAGAATTGTGGGGTTTATTATTTTAATATATATATATTTTTATTTATTTTTTTTTTTTATTGTATATATTGCTCAAATTATGATACATTTTGTGTTACTAATAAGCCGTCAAGGCAAAACAAGACTTGCAAAGTGGTATATACCCTTATCTCAAAAAGAGAAAGCAAAAATAATACGAGAAACATCTCAAATAACATTGAACAGAACTCCGAAGCTTTGCAATTTCGTAGAATGGAGAGAATATAAGCTGGTGTTCAAAAGGTATGACAGTTGCATATACACGCGTACATAAATGTGTATATGTGAATATGTATTTATGCATATCTATGTGTATGTACGTATGTATGTATATCTATGTGTATGTACGTATGTATGTAAGCATGTATGTATGTGGGTATGTATGCGAACGTGTACACTTACATATCATGAGCATAAGTGCGTTTTTTCTTCCACATTTATCTGAGAAATACCCAAAAATAGTGAAATTTTCACCTTGTGGATATTTCTTTTGACATTTGATGAATAGCGGGCGCAAATATATGTGTGTACTCGTTACTGTTTACTTGTTGCAGGTACGCCAGCCTGTTCTTCATAGCGTGTATTGACAAAAATGACAACGAGTTAATCACCTTGGAAATAATACATCATTATGTTGAAATACTGGACAAATATTTTGGTAACGTGTGTGAGTTGGATTTAATTTTTAATTTTCATAAAGCATATTATTTGTTAGATGAAATTCTAGTAACTGGAGAGTTACAAGAGAGTAGCAAGAAAACCATTCTTCGAGTTGTTTCTGCACAGGATTCCTTAATGGAAGATAATAAAAGCAGTAAGAAGTTGGGGACAATAATATAGGAATTGTACCACATAAGAAACATGTAGATATGTTTATATAGCACATATTACCCCTGCACGTCTTTCATTCCTTTTCGCTCCTTTTCACTATATTTTATTCCATTTTATCGGTTATTTTATTTTTATTTTATTTATTTATTTTTTTTTTTTTTTTTTGCATAGAACAATATATATGTGCACACACAAAAGCATTATAATGTTTTTCACTATTGATTAACATATGAAAAAAATAATGCTTTAGTTTATTTTTCTTTTTCTTTCTGATTTACCTTCATTCACTTTTTCAAAATGATAGAATATTTTATTTTTATTTTTTTATTTTTTTATTTTTTTAATTTATCATTTTGTGTATAAAGTAACTTAAAAGGGACTAATTTGTACCATTTTGTGCCAATTTATACTTTTTTATAATTCTTCATAATTTTTTATAATTCTTCATAATTTTTTATAATTCTCCATAAATTTTTATAATTCTCCATAAATTTTTATAATTCTCCATAAATTTTTATAATTCTCCATAAATTTTTATAATTTTTTACGCCATTTTATACTTTTCAAACTTTTTATGCTTTTTATACTTTTTACACTTCATTATATTTTTTGTGTCTCTTTTTTTTTTTTTTTTTTTTGTCGTATCTTTCGAAGCAGTTTTTTCTTATCATTTTAAAAAGTCATTCTTAACAAATTGCTCACTAAAGATTTCATTGTGCTAACTGATCAGATATGCACTCGCATAGTTAAGTAATTGTACAGTTATGTATTTACGTAATTGTGCAGTTACATAGTTACATACATATAAAATAAATGCGAAAAAAAAAAAAAAAAAATATATTTTATTTAAAAAATACACAATTACAAAAAAGAGCTATTATTATGCTATGTTTTTTTTTTTTTTTTTTTTCTTCTTTAAAATTGTCCACTCCTGTAAGGATTGCCTATTTACAACTTAGCACAGATGGGAGAAGGTGATACGACAACATTCAAGCAGTTACTAGTTTATTGGTACGTTTTAAAATGCATATGAAATGGTAAATGTAATTTCAAATGCAAAAATATATATATATATATACATATACATATATGCACATGCATGAGTAGGTAACCTCAATTGTACAAGTTATGACAAGAATTGTCGATACGCACACTTAAAATGAACCTACAAAAAGAATGATGAAGCTGAAGCTGTAGCTGCCACCATACGTGTAAACATGTAAGCACACCTTTCACGTAAAAGTACCGTATGCTCATTTATTCATGCAGGTACATGGTATATACCCGCGCATACCTTCTTTACAGTTTGGATGTTTGCGTTTCTTTCCTTTCCACTTCGTCAGTCGAATTCATATTTCCGTCGTTTATGCCGCCGCTACTTGAACTACTGCTCATGCCGCTACCACTCACATCGTCATCATTTGCACCCCCTTCTCCTACAACTTTGCTTGACTTAGTATCTGATGCTTCCCCGTCCACCGGGCTAACCTGCTCAGATGAATCCTTTCGTTCATAGTGATATGCATACCTTGCCGTAAGTAAGAGCAATTCATTTAATCGGGTTAGAAGCGAACGAGGGTCGTCTAATATCCCTGCTGCAATAGATGCGTTGTCATAAAGTTGGTGCACTAGCAATTTCGCTACCTCCTGATTAGTATTTTTTAAATGATAAATGGATGTAATGATTGTATGCGTGGGATTCAGTTCTAAGGTTGCTGGTAAGTTATGTAGCATATTATCTTGAAAATCTGCATTTTTCATAGTTGCTTTCATAACTTTCCTAAGTGTTGGTGATAAAAATCCTGTAACAACAGCAGGTGATACAGTTAAGCGTTCAGAAAATTTTACTTCTGAACATTTCGATCCTAGTACATCTTTAAAATATTTTTGTAATTCTTTCTTCTGTTCTTGTGTAAAAAAATTGGACTGTTCATTTTGTTTTCCACTATTATTATTGCTGCTATTACTACTATTAATATTCTTATTAGCGTTTAATATAACATCATCTAGATCTTCATTCTGGGATGTGTCAATTGAAACAAACTTTGCCCCATTATATGATTGCAAATTCATTAAAACGAATTCATCGATCTCTTCTAATAGTAATAGTACATCCATGTTTTGTTTTTTAAAAGGTTCCATATATGGTGACGTTAAAGCTACATCTCTATCATTTGCAGAAAAGTAATATATGTTCTTCTGACCATCTATCACACTGTTCATATATTCTTTTAAAGATATATATTTGTTTAGATTAATGGAATAGAATCTCAACAAATTCATCAAAATGCCTTTATAATGATTCTTTGTCGAATCTTCTAAAATACCTTCTTTTAAGTTATAATTAAAATTTTTATAAAATTTTAAGTATTTCTCTTCATTATGATCTGCTTCCTTTTCTAAATTTTTTAAAATCTTTGTAACAACAACTCGAGATAACTTATTCATCAATGTACTATCTTGCATATTTTCTCTACTTATATTTAATGGCATATCTTCACAGTCAACTACTCCTTTAATGAAATATAACCACTTGGGTATAATGTTATCTGCGTTCTTTTTCACTAACATTTTTTTGCAGTATAACGATATTTCTATTTCATTATTTTGCTGAAATAGTCTTGATGGTGCTTCTTCAGGGATATAAAAAACACTCTTGATAGACATAGGTGCATCTGCTTTGTACATAAGCTTATATATATAACTAGTATTGTCATCATAACCTTTTTTCTTGTTCAAAAATTTAAAGAAGTTTCGATGCTCTTCTTCCGACACGTTCTCCTTACACCATAATGGTTTTTGATTGTTTATCAGAATTTCTTCCGTCATTACATCGTCAGCTCTACAACCCTCAGTTGCACTCCTTTTCTTTGCCTCTTCTTCTGATGGGCCTTGTTCTGCTACATCAGCTCCGGTGTTCATTCTCTCCCCTTTGGAATCCGTACGTAGGCCGACCTGCTCCACTGCATCTGCTTCGGCCGATTCGGATACTTCGACTGCTTTTGCTACTTTTGCTGCTTCTGCTGATTCTGCTGATTCTGCTGCCTCTATCCCCTCTGCTGAGCTTCCCTGGATGCGCTTTTTCTTAACTATGTAAACAGGAAAATTAATGAAGGAGGAGAACTTTTCCACTATCTGCTGAACTTTCTGGATATTGGAAAATTCCCTGCACGTATCTTTCAGATGACAAACTATTCTTGTTCCTCTGGGTATGTCATCTACTTCTTTCAATGTAAACATTCCATTTCCATCTGACTTCCAATGATAACCCACAGAATTTTCTTCATACGAACGTGTAAAAACCTCCACCTCATCTGAAACAACAAAAGAACTATAAAATCCAACTCCAAATTGCCCTATGATATCGCCTGTATTTGACAATTCTTCCTTTTCACCTGACTCTGTTAAGGTATTTTTTTTTTTTATATTTTTCTCCTTTATCGAATTCAAAAAATTTAAAGAACCACTTTTTGCAATAGTCCCCAAATTATCAATTACTTCTTGCTTGGTCATTCCGATTCCACTGTCTTCAATAATAAATAATTTTTCTTTTTCATCCGTAGAAATTTTTATGTAGAACGGAATGTTCTTTTCCTCTTCTACTGAGGAATCTGCAATTTTTATGGATGCATTTTGAGTAAATCTTAATTTTTCTATTGCATCAGAAGAATTGCTTATTAGCTCTCTTATAAATACTTCTTTATCTGTATACAGCGAATGAGCTACTATTTGTAGCAATTTCTTTGTTTCTGCTTTGAACTCATAACTTTCTCCTGTACTAAAATGTTTTCTTCTATCACTATTAACTCGACCGTTCACGTATCTCCTATTCATCCATTTATTATGTACATTATTAATACAGCTACTCACATTTCGAACTCCGTTCTGTGTTGTTATTTTATTGCTTGCTTTTTTTTCCGCTATGGAACATACTTTGCTAATTTGCAAAGTATTTCTAGCAAACTTCGACAAACTCATACTTACAAGATATGGGTTTTCCTCAATCCGGGTGGAAGAATGGCAGTTAAGAAGGAGTACACACCTCTACACGCGGATGCTGTATACCGATGTAATATATATGTATACTTACACGTACGTGTATGTATTGTTGATTATGTGCATATAATTGCAAATAAATAAAAATTAATACAGAAACTTCTGCCTCAGTTTTCTTTTTTTTTTTTTTTCTTTTTTTTTTTTTAAAAAAATTTCTTAAAAATGGGGTGCCCCTTACACTTGCTCGTTCAAAATGATGTATTTTCATACATTCGAACGGATTCGTACAAAGGAACGCACGCGCATACGTATACAGGTATATACAAATATAAACGCATATATATATGTTTATCTTTTTTTTAAAACAATTTTTATTTTACGGGTGTTAAGAAAAAGAGCTTTCCATATCTCTTAATTGCACCGCAAGTTCGTATGTATGTACTATTTACATATGCAATTCAAATTTGTATATATATACATATGTTTGCATATTTCTTTCCCTTTTAAATGTTTGAAGAAAAATCATTCTAGGCAAGCATGAGCAGAAAATTTATTTTTGTGCTGATTTATAAAGAGCCCTTTCAACAGTTTTGATTTTTTATTTTAGAAACTTAAAAAATGGCATGAGAGAAAATAAATTTATACGCATATACACGCTTGTATGCATACATTTATATATTTGCATATATATATACATGTTATGTATATTATAATTACATTCGCATATATACGTTTGTATAGAAGGACGTTAACCCATGTGCAGTATAATATATGTAGCAAATTGAGCTGTAGATGCCGTTTCTTAATTTTTAGTGGAATACTCTTTTTTTTTTTTTTTTCCTTTTTTTATCTATTATATAAGTACAATGCACAGTTGACAAAGGCATGGCCCCGTGAAGGTTAATTACATTTTTAAAAGAAAAAAAAAGAGGTATTATATAGGTTTCCTTAAGTGCTAAATGTATTTACTTGTTTATATACGCATACATATTTATATATGCACATGTTTATATTTATATAAGTATAGGTGCACATGTTATCCTTTTTGCAAAAAAACAGGCACATAGGGATGATTTAAACCAAATAAAAAAAAGAACGGTTTCCACAAAATTTTGGGTAATACATTGTAGTAGTTTCTGTTCATTAAAAACAGCTATTTTAATATTTTATTTTAATTTTTTATTTTATATTTATTTTTTTATTATTTTATTATCTTATTATCTTATTATTTTAATTTTTTATTATCTTATTATTTTATTATTTTATTATTTTAATTTTTTATTATTTTATTAATTTATTATTTTAATTTTTTATTATCTTATTATTTTATTATTTTAATTTTTTATTATTTTATTATTTTAATTTTTTTTTTTTTTTTCTAGCTATTTTGCAGCTTCTTTGCTGTTACTGTTTACCCCTTTACAGAGTAACATCTTTCCTACACATTAATGGATCGATATAAATTGCAGTTATTGTTGTATTAATGGGCCGCTCATTTTTTTGTGTATTATACTTTGTGTAAGAAAATTTTAATATATTTGTGAAGTATTATCTGTGTGCTGTTTTTTTAATAATGTGAGTAATTTCCCTAAATTATTAACACCTTTGTGGAGGTGGGGGGTGGCAATTTGTTGCATAGGGAGTACACACATATGTATAAAAATATATATATTTATATGTGTATTTACGCATGATAACAAGTACACGAGTACATGTAAAACGTACTTCGTGCCAACAGTTAAGGCGCAATAAATGGACAAAGAAATGCATTTAAAGTAAGAACAAAAAAGTAGGAGGATACACATACGTACATATATATATATATATATATATATATATATATGTGTATATAAGTATACGGAAAACGTATTATATGTCTGTCATGTACCAAGGTTAAATTTTTAAACGGAGAAGGGCTCATAGAAAAAAATATTTTATACTATGCCTCAATTTACTGTGCATCATTTTGTAGTTTTTTCTTTTTCTTTTTTTTTTTTTTTTTTTTTTCATTTTTTCGCTTTCATTGGGGAGAAGGTAAATTGTCATTCAGTGATAGTAATAAAATTTGGGCAACTCATAAATTTCTTAAATATAGCAAAAATAATACCCCACTCCAAGATTTAAGCACGTATGGAGGTGGTTTAACATATGTTATGAACAAGTTAAGGCAGGTAAAATATATCTCTTTGGCTCGCCCTTCTCCTCCTTTCAAAATAAACTATTTATTCATCCTATTATATATTTGTTCTCACAAGGGATAAAGCGTTCGGTTTCTTCATATTTGTTCTCACTTAAGTTTACATTAAAGCACCCTAAATCCTAATCGTATGAAGAGCTACCATCACATTGAATCATTCAAAAATGACCTATGTATGATTTCTTTTAAGTTCATTCTTTCTTTCTAATGTAAAGTAGTATAGCAACTTTCACAAAGAATTATTGTTATTCCCCAAAAAAATAAAAATTTTATTTTATTTTTTATTTTTTATTTTTATTTTTATTTATATATATATTTTTTTTTTTTCTTTATTGCTACAATAAAATGCATGCAACATTCAAATAAAATGTTTGGTTTAAAACTAAAATTACCTTAAATATAGAAACTTTTTTTTCTCGTGAACAAGAAAAAAAAAAAAAAAGAGTAAACGAGGAGTATATACTTTTATTTCACCCATTAAACGTCAACGCATATATATGTACATGGGGTGCATACATGTATATATATATATGTTACATAATACACTTACTACGTATACACATATTTCATGTACACATATTTCATATATGCATACTACGTATACACATATAACATTTATACATATTACATATACTCATATTACGTGTATACATATATATATATATAAATATATATATAAGGGCGTTCATACACGTATATTAGTGCACATACTACTTATCCAGTTTTATCCAGTTCGGAGTAGCAAATTGCAAATATGAATATATCCCCTTACAGGAAGCACATAACAATGGGGAATTTTAAAATCAATTTGCTAGTTTCAAAGGCAGATCAATATGTTTAATTTTCTTTTTTTTTAATATGTGATATAGTATTTTTTAAAAAATTTATAAACCTGCATGGAGATATAAAAAATTGTATACGCACATATACAACATATTTTTAAGATAACACAAAAAAAAAAAAAAAAATTTATATTTGGTGTGGATGGCGCATTATGTATATATATATTATATACATGCATATATATTATATACATACATATATATTATATACATGCATATATATTATATATATGTATATATATTTTGTACTTGTATTTATATTATGTATGTGCATATATATATGTATATATATTTTGTACATGTATTTATATTATATATATGTATATATATTTTGTACATGTATTTATATTATATATATGTATATATATTTTGTACTTGTATTTATATTATGTATGTGCATATATATATGTATATATATTTTGTACATGTATTTATATTATGTATATATATTATGTTTATGTATATATTTATAGTCCCTAATTAATTATCGATTTGTTCTTTATTCATTATATGTAGTTTGGAAAAGTTAGTATTTACTACTTGTCACAGCAATATAAAAATTTGTGTGCACCTTTTGAGCTAATAGCATATTCTTTTGTAAATTTTTTTTTTTTTTTTTTTTTTTTTTTTTGATAGTATTTTGATTTTTGCTATTTTAAAGTAATCAGTAATACATGGTACTGCTTTGCAGAGGCAAGAACTGAAATGTGCTAGATAAAGTGCTTGCAATCGAGTTTATACAGTCATCTGCGTGAAGTATCTTGTGTTAACTAAATTGCATTGTTAGGGGCTTGGTTACCCCACAGTGATATCAAGAAGGTGAACGCAGGTGAAAGGAAAAATCTACCAGGAAAATCGGCCGCACCGCTAAACAGATAAATCGATACGAGAGAGTATGCAGCACAACTACAGGCGAATAAATTACATACAGCTTGAGCATGAGCTGAGTGTAGAGGAGTACTACTCAGCAGATTCAGGGCTAAGGATAATTTTGAGTAAAATAAAAAGCCCGAAGATATATGGCTATTTCACAGTATTAACAGAAGCAGAAAATGATGAAGGGTTACCACATACACTAGAGCATTTAATTTTTCTGGGTAGTCACAAATATCCGTACAAAGGTTTACTAGACTTTTTAGCTTACAAGTGTTTATCAGAGGGAACAAATGCATGGACATCTGTGGATCATACCTGTTATACAATAGAAACATTTGGTATAGAAGGTTTTAGTAATATATTGCCAATCTATTTAGATTTTATATTAAGTCCAACTTTAGAAGAGGATATGTTTTTATCAGAAGTTCATCATATATATGAAAATGGTACACATAATGGTGTTGTATACTCTGAAATGAAATCAGTTGAAAACAATTGTGAAAATATAGTAGAGAGGACAGTAATAACTAATTTATATACTAATGAGAAAAGCGGGTATAGGTATGAGACAGGGGGTACATTAGAAGGTTTAAGAAAAACTAATAATAAGAGAGTAAAAGAATATTTTAAAAAATTTTACAGACTAAATAATTTTGCAATAATAATTTTTGGTAATTTTGATAATGACTGTATTTTAAATATAATATATAATTATGAACAATATCATTTAGAATTATATCCAAATCAAAAAAGAAAAAAAAAAGAGAATTATCAAGATAATATGCAACAGGATTATAAAGAATGTGTAGATATGTTCGTTCAAGATATGCAGAGTGTGTCAAGACCATGGAATGATGAAGCTAATATTGAAAAAAGGAATAACTCAAAAATAATAAAAAAATATTACCCATGTAATAATTTAAATAATGGACAAGTTACTATCGCATGGAGAGGATGTAAATGGAATGATTTTAAAACGAAACTGTCCATTTCTCTTTTAGGTAATTATTTAACCGATCTGACCACCTCACCCCTTAGTAAGAGGCTCCTAGAGGATAAGGAAAACACGTATTGCAGCAGTTTGGACTTTTCCCTCGAGGATTTGAAGGCCAATTACTTCACCGTGGATATATATGACGTTTCCTACAAGTTTAAGGCGCGCGGGCAGGCGGAGAAGACGGGTCAATTGGAAAAGCTAAATGATAATCCTATTGATTCCCTCGCAGATCATCCCACTGATAAAACCGCCAACCCTACTGATAAAATTGCCAACCCCACTGATCAAACCGCCAACCCCATTGATTGTAACCCTCTTGCAGAAAAACCGCAAACTGTTAAGATGAACCTGGTGGGTGATATAACGAGGAGCTGCTTGGAGGAAGTGTACGATCACCCAATGAACATGGACAGACTTCGAAACATCATCATCAGATCGTACTTGCAGCACTTGAGGGATCTAGAAACATCCCCACAGTATTTGCTAAACGAATTTTTGATAAAATATTTTATTTATGGTAGGAACATAGAGGATTTGGAAAACTGCTTAAATTTGAAAAAAATTTATATCGGTTTGTTAAATGAGAATGAATGTTATTGGAAGGAAATTTTAAAAAAATTTTTTATTGACAATCACTACGTAGAGGTAAGATGTTACCCTAGTTATAAAAAAGCAAAGAAAATTGAATTGTTCGAAAAAAAATTGGTAGAAAGTGAGCAGAAAAAATATGGAATGGAAAAATTAAATAATATGGTGAAACATATAAGGAAAATAAAGGAAAGCATGGAAAAGAAACCGCCCAAAAGTTTGCTAAACATTGTGAAGTCCGCCAGTCCTAAAAATGTGTTTATCGATGGAATTACAGTTTTTAGAAATTTCAAGTCGGTGGAAAGGGAATTGGAAGAGGAGATATCAAAAGAGGGGTCCACCAATGAACTGTGTGATACCAAGAATTACATGGATGGAGCAAATGGAGCGCATGCCTCGGAAGAGGGGCTTCCCCATGTAAACGGGATAAATGTATCTGACGATGTTGCTGGTCTTTTGCAATCAATTGAGAATGATTTAAAGCGAGTGATATTTCCTATCCAACTGAGTTATATTCAATCGAACTTCGTTTCGATAAATGTACTTATAAACTCGAACAACATTGATGAGGAGTTAAAGAAATACATTCCTCTGTTAAGTTACTTACTATTCGAAACAGATGTACAGGTGAATAATAGAAGTGTTAAATGTGAATTGTTTATGGAAGAGTTGATAAGAAATACAATAAATTATGACTGCAATTATGGTTTAGGAGGTAATGCAAAAAATTTTAAATCTGGAAATTTAGGAAATATATTATGTATACAAATAGTAGGGTTATTACAGAATTATGAAAAGTTATTTGATCTTTTATTTTTGTCAGTTTTTAAAATGAATATAACATTAGAAAGACTAGAGTTGATACTAAAATCTGCTTATCAGAATTTATTACAAAAAAAAATAAAACCCAAAACGTTAGTTGTTAATTTAGAATATGCATTAAGGTATATGAAGAATAGTAACTCAGGTATAGTTTCCATAGGACAACAAGAATTAATTTTACAACTAATTGAAAATAAAAAGAATTTGGACGAATTATATAACAAGTTGAATACTTTAAAAACTCAGCTCTTTCATTTGAAAAACTTTGCTCTAGTTATCGATGGGAATTTTTCAAAAATAAAAAATATTTTCGCGTGGTATGATAAATGGTTCAGTATTCACAAGGAGGGCAGTTACACTGTAAACGACCCAATCGTGGACCTGTGCTTTGGTGAAGCAGAAACGAAGAGATTGGGTGAAATCAAAGGACTGGATGAACCGAAGGCAGAAGACAAAACATACGAAACAGATGAAACGAATGAAGCAGATAAATCAGATTGTCGTAACTCTTGCAATTATTTGGAAATTGCCACGAACTATGATGAGAATAACCCCCCCTGCGCTTCTCTATATGAAGAGACTTCCAACGTAAGCTCTGTCAATCACGTCAGTACAAGCACTGGGGAAGGAAGCAAAGATGACAAAGATTGCAACATTAGAAGCAATGAGGACAGAAAAATTAACAATGATGGAGGTCAATGTAACGATGGAAACACAGGCAAGAACGAAGGAATCCTAGTAGGGGGAGTCTCTAAGCCGAAGGGGGAATGCAAATATGTTTGCTTGGGGCCGAGCGTTCACAGAAGCTTGAAGAAATACCTGGATGCAGAATTCGAAAAGGAAGACAAGAATTTCATGCATAATATAATAAAGAATGACGCATATAATGGAATAGTATGTGGCATAAAAAGTACGGATGTATCCTATTTGAAACTAACAGTTAAAGCACCTTCAGGATATGGTAACAAAGATTACTGTGCTTTGTTAATATTACGAGAATTTTTTTCTATGACAGAAGGACCGTTATACAGTAGTATAAGAGGTGGAGGCTTTGCATATGAGTGTGCATTAGAATTTAATTGTATTTTAGGTGAATTAAGTTTGCGTATATATAGGTCTAGTGATATTATATGTGCATTAAAAGAAGCATTAAAAATTTTTGAGTATTATTGTACAAATGAAATGAAAGAAGATGAATTATCCATTGCTAAGTGTAGTGCATACTATACTATTTTTAATAACCAAGAAACTGTATTAGATAGAGCTTCACAAACCATTTTTTTAAGTCTAAAAAATTTAAGTTTAAACTTTTATGAAAACTTATTAGCACAAATTGAAAATATTACTACAAAAAATCTTTTAGAAATATGCCAGAAGTACTTATCTCGTATTGTTAATTTTAAAATGGATGAGCATAACGCATTGATAGGATCTACCTTATGTATTATCTGTTGTTCAGAAAAAACGGATGAAATTCAAAATTCGTTGAAAACAGATATCAAGTTTGGACAAATTTGTAATTTGAACGTTGGTCAGCTTTTTCATTTTTTCAAGCATTACGATTTGGTTTCGTGTCTTAAGGTCTCTTCATACAAAACTAATGGGGAAGATCCGGGTGAGAGCAGCGATGCGAATAGAGATACCCATGACGACGATCGTGGTAATGAGGATGGTGAAAGTGAAGATGGGGAAGACGTTACAGAAGATTCTTCAAGCAGTTGCAAATCCTCGATTTATTTGGACGATGACAGCTATCCCGGGTATTCAGACTATTAGTCATTTGCCATTTTAGCTTATTTATGCATAATTTTTTTTTTTTTTTTTTTTTTTTGCAAAACGAGAAAAAAACTAGAGAGCTATTATACACACCTGTGTGACCCTATCGTAGACATGTAAAGTGGTAACGTGTAGTTCATATCGTACACGTATTATACGCATGTTATACGCATACCGAGCACCTATCGTACACATATGATGCATGTGCATACATGTGAGTACATGTTGGGGTATATACATTTCCCCCCAAACAATGTAATGCAATCTTTTGAAAAAAAATGCGAAGCGAAATGGAAGATTACCTTTAAACGTGTCATTAAGTATATACCGTATGCATAACTTGAGCGCGAAATAAGCTGAAGGAAGTCCACATCATTCAGTGCATAAATGTAATGGGTTTCTTCCCTCTCAGGCGCGCGGGTATACACGCAAGCATGCATTACTACATCAGCATATACTACACGCAAGCATGCATTCCTACGTCCGCATATACTACACGCAAGCATGCATTCCTACATCAGCATATACTACATACAAGCATGCATTCCTACATCCGCATATACTACATACAAGCATGCATTCCTACATCCGCATATACTACATACAAGCATACGTACATACACATGTATGTACACACATATTGTGCGGGGTATATGGAAAATATAACTGCAACACTATGTCAGAAGAAAATAGAAGAAAAGCCATCTTTTAAAATCGCCCCGAAAATGTCTGTGCCTAATAACCAGTAGATTATTTCTCTTTGTAGATTGGGACATGTTTTTATTTTTTTTGCATGTACATGTAAGGAAGAATGTAACACCATTTCAAGCATATCCAATGAGGATTTTAAAAATATGGATTGACCAATTTAGCTAAATAAAGTACAAGTTTTTAGTGGGGTGGGGAAATAAAAAAAAAAAAAAAAAAATGAGATGGCAAAAGATGAACTGTAAATAAATTATGAGGTATAAAATTAGACGGCAGAAAAGTATTAAATTGATGTGGTAAAAAAGCAAAGAAATTATGAGGTAAAAAAGTATGATGATGTATTGCAAAAATGTTAGTTACACATGTGTGTAGAAGTACATAAAAAAAAAAAAAAAAAAAAAAAAAAAGCAGGTTAAAAAAGAGGAGAAATTATTTTTTGGTTACTTTAAAAAAAAAAAAAAAATTATTATGACAAATAAGGTCCATTAAAAATAAGGAGGCACGTAAATGGATATACGCTCATGGGGTGATAAGTAAACGTGCAAATTGTACATATACACATGAGCACCACTTCTGTAGGTATATTCTCTCCTGGATCCACCTCCCTACCGCGCTAAACCAAAATAATATCGAGATCACGGCAATGGCGTATCTCTATGTCGATGTAGTCGTATGGAAGAACGATGTCTTTTTTTCTGAACTTGGAAAATAAAACATCAGAATAAGGGTTATACTGAGTTAATGTAGAATCATTAATATTTTCAAGTTTTAATTTTAAATAAGAGTACCATTCACTCTGTGATATTTCTCTACCATCACGAAACATAGTAATCCATGCACAGTTAATGTTTTTATTTTTTGCACCCATGATATCTGTATATATATCATCTCCAACATGTAACCATTCATCTGTATTAAAATTATAATTTTTTTCTTTTAATAAATTTTCCGCAATATTAAAAATTTCGACACTTGGTTTTGCATAATTATAATCCATTGATCTAACTACAAAAGAAAATATTTCATTTAAGAATTTAATACCATTGACATCTGAATCCCCATTTGTTATAGCTCCTAGAATATAACCTCTACTTTTTAATTCTCTTAAATATTCAATAGTACCAGGACTTATAAATAAATGGACATCATTCTTTTTTTTTTTCCATAATGCTTGTATTTCGGACGAAAATTTTATTTCATCATAGTTTGTTTGTTTTGCTAAATATTTGAAAGCATCAATTCTTATTCTTGTTAATATTTGTACTACATCTTTATTTAGATCTAAATTTTTTTCTAATAACTGTTTTACCAATTTTGTAATGGACAGTTCATACTCTTTCAATAGAAAATCATATAGTCTCTTATAATTTCTCTTCATGTATTTATAGCATTCGTTGTCTGCGTAGTTTAGTAGTGCATCAATGTTCCATATCGTATGATCAAGGTCGAATGTAATCAATTTTATGTTCTTAAAACTTTTGCTTTTTCCCCTTTCGGACAGGTAGTAGCACTTCTCTTCACCTTTCATTTTATACGGCTGTTCGTAGATATGTATGCACAGGTGTGTGGTATATATAGTATGAACACATATATATGTACGTATACGTACTTGTGCACACCTGTAGGTACAAACACGCCAGTTATGATTTTCTACCTAAGGCTATTTTTTTTTTTTTTTGCAAACGTGACAACAGAATTTTAAAGCTTTTTTTTTTTTTTTTTTATTTAAAATTTTTTTTTCTAATTTTTTTTTTTTTTTTTTTTTTTTTTGTATTTCGCTGAACCAATTAAGTGGCAAATTTTTTCATGGGTACAAACACTTGTTGCTTAAACGTTAGTATGTACGCTGAAATGGATGTATATATAAGTGCGTATATGCATATGGGCATTTGCACTCGTTCGATAGCCTATTTACCTATTTTGCGCACGTGGCACATCTGAAAAATAGGTAACATCGCCAACGGCACATTTAATTTATTTAATTTGTTTTAACTATTTAATTTATATAATTTGTTTAATTGGTTTAAACTATTTAATTTATATAATTTGTTTAATTTGTTTAAACTATTTAATTTATATAATTTGTTTAATTTGTTTAAACCATTTAATTTATATAATTTGTTTAATTTGTTTAAACTATTAAATTTATATAATTTGTTTAACTTGTTTAATTTGTTTAATTTGTTTAATTTGTTTACATAATTAAATTTATTTTAGTAAATTTATTATATTTTAATCTAATTTTTTTTTTTTTTTTTTTTAATTTCCTCATAATGTATAATGAGAAATATCCTCTTACAATGCAAAAGAACTTTACATATTAATAGTTACGCTAATTTCTTTCCATGCTTTTGTTATATTTCAGGATGTTTTCTTATGTTTAGCCTTTTATTTTTTTTAATTTGTAGTAAATTTTATAATTTCTCCTAACAATTTGACAATTTATTATTTCTATGTGTCCACCTTAAAAGGGGTATTTTCATTTACATTAGCTTGTTACAAGTGGCAAAATTTTTTTTTTTTTATTTTGGTAAATATTTAAAAAAAAAAAAAAAAGATTGAACATAGCATAATACAGAATAACATAACATGATGTTACATACTACAACTCTACACAACTCTACACAACACTACACAACACTACACACCACTAAACAACACAATGATATAAAATTAGGATGAGAAAAAGAAACTAGTAGGCATATGTGTGGTACGTATTTATAAATTTGACACTTGTTACATTAGTATGAAGCAAATGGGAAAATGCTTTCAAAAGAAAAAAAAAAAAAAAATAATAAAATATAAGAATAAATTAATGAATGAATGAATGGAACGAAGGACGTACCACATATTATTACAATAATGATTTTATATCTCCTTAGACATACGCACAGATGTATACTTATATATATACACACGCTTAGACATATATATATATATATGCATACATGTGTATGTATCTGCATCACTGCGCTACGGAAAAGGTTATCTAGTGTATGTCTTTTTTTACTATACGAAAAACATATCATCACGTTGACTTAACTGTTTGAAGAATGATCTTTCTAAACAATGTTTCACCTATAGCTCAGCTGTGTTAAGCTTACTGACTATATATATTTATATATATGTATATATATATATGTATATATATATATGTATATATATATTTTATTTTTTTTAATTTTCTGTACTGTAGTTTTAACTATATACCCCCCAATAAAATTTAAATTACAATTTATAAAAACCTCTTTACAAGGTAATCAATAAAAAAGGTATAAGTATAGGTATATGGTGAATGACCACGAAGATATTATCTTTACTGCTATGTTATAAAACACCAGTATTCTTTACTTTGTTCTCTTTTTGAAGGAGACATTCCCTCTAATTTATTTACTCTAAGGCGTATACATACGTAGGTACATATATATATATATATATATATTAAATATATATATTAAATATATACATACATAACATGAAGTGGTCCTATTAAGCTAAATATATATTTTCTTTTTTCTTATGTTTTTAGCAAAACACTGCTATTTTTATATAATGCCTATGAAGAAAAGGATAAGGGACATATATACACGAAATATATATGCGTATGTATATGCAGATATACACATATATATTATATATCGCTATGCTGATGCGTATGAAGTAATAAAATAATTTGTATCTAAATGTTCTCAACTTGTATATATATATATATATGTATATATATATATGTATATATGTATGTATTTCTAAAATAAAGGAGTAGCAGTTTAACAAAAAAGTAAAATTAATACGAACGATAAAATATATTAATAAAAATAATTAAACGAATAAATTAAAAATCGCCATAAAAAGTGGGGGAAGGAGGGGCGAGCAGGAAATAAAAAATATTCGCTTTAATTATAGGACGTAAAAATATTTTGTGAATATATATATATATATATATATATATATATATATCCTTTTGCGAAATAATAAAAAAAAAAAAAAAAAAATTTTATTCTTTTATAAATCGTAATAGCGACAGTGCTTATTATGCTCCTATATAATAATACATGTAATAAAAATGTAAAGATAATTGCCTTTTTGTTTTGCTGTGTTATCCTTCAGTTTATTTGTATATATACTTTCGTTTTTACGTTCACGTTTATGTTTACTCATATATTTACACCTCTTTTTACATTTTTTTTTTTTTTTTTTTGTCGACTCTGAATTTTTAAAAAAAAAGAATGTACAATTATGAGAACGTATAGTCCCCACTTACATATACGTAATGTATATATATATATATATATATATATATATATATATATATTTTTTTTTTTTTTTTTTTTTTTATTCGCTTTACTGTATGTAGAAGAATATATATAAATATGTTGATAGAGAATAAGAAAATATATAAATATCAAGGGAAACATAAAAATATTTAAAAAAAAATTAAAGAAAATAAGGATGATCAATGAAATAACCACATGTATGCATTGATAATATTAATACATAATATAACAAAAAAAAAAATATATAATAAAGTAGGAGTCATGTATATTTTTAATTTTCTACAAACGTACATATTATTATAGATAACTTATTTTTTAAAATGCAGCATATGCAGGCTGCTTACGTGGAGCAACTGCATTTATTAAAACGCTCTGATGATGTGAAAGTAGTAAATATTTTGTTTTATGAGAAACAAAATTAGCCATTAAAGCGTTAGTTCTGCTTTTGTGGAAGAAACAAAAAAGCGAGCGTTGCTTATATGATACATGCGTATATTTTTCATTCATTCATTTATTCAATTATTTTTTTCCTTTTTTCCCTTTTGCACGCCTTGTAGAGGTTTCACCTCAAATTATAAGAGATAACCTCCCGCTGCATTTTATTATTTTCAATGGTTTGACTATTTGTGTTTCATTTTTTTGAAGGGGGAAAAGAATATACATATATTTGGGCATATCTATGTTTACATGTGCGCATGCACGCGTTTATACACTTGTATAAGTATACTTGTTAGCCTGTTTATATTCACTTGCATGTTTAGCTGCATATTCGTGTGCTATATGAGCACGTACAAGGCTCCTGGGAAAAATATACAACAAACGATAAATGCTTTGGTGTGAGCCTATTGTATAAGCACATATATATATATGTGTATCTATATCCATACCTATATGTATATTTTTCTTTTTTTTTCTTCGTGTTTTCATTTGCCCCAGTTTGTTCTAATTTTTAAAATTATTCTTTTCGTTTTAAAATGAAAAAGCTGTACATCCTGTTCGAGTGCTCAGCGGGCTATTTTTTGCTAAAAGTGAAGGAGTGGGAACAGATAGGAAACAACGAAAATTTGGAAAAGAAACTATTGGATGGTGATATATTCAATCAGCTTGTTAAGTTTAGTGCGTTCATATCATTCGAAACTGCTGAAAGGGCACTGGATAACCTACTTAATATAAATGAAGGTAAAGCAACCGATTTTTTGTTAAACTTTTTAGAGCAGAATTTGCCAAATAATAAAAGTAAATATGAATTAGGGGTGGCAGATCTAAACCTAGGAAAATTTTTATCAAATATAGGTTTTACTATAGTACACAATAATAATATATTAGAATTATTTAGAGCATGTAGACAATATTATTTAAAGAAAATAGCTACATATGTTAATAATATTGATATAGATATAAAAAAGTTTAATATAGGATTAGGTCATAGTTATTCTAGATCTAAACTAAAATTAGACCCGAGAAAACAAGACAAATCTATTATTAACAGTATAGGTACTATTGAATCTTTAGATAAAAATATTAACCTATTTAGTATGAGAGTTATCGAATGGTATAGTTGGCATTTTCCTGAATTAAAAAAAATTGTTACTGACGTTTGCATGTATTGTAAATTAGTGAAATTAATAAAAATAAAAGAAAATTTTGATTTTTCAAAAAATAAAGAACAAATTAATGAAATAACACAAGATGAAAACATGACTGAACACATCGAAAAGGGAGCAAGCTTATCTATTGGACAAGAAATAACTGAAGAGGATTTAAATAATATCGTGAATTTCGCAAATGAAGTAATTAGTTTATCCAATACTAGAAATATATTATGGAATTATTTGGACAAAAAGTTAAATATTGTTTCACCTAATCTAAAAGAATTATTAGGTAATACACTAAGTGCTCGATTAATTAGTCATGCAGGGTCGTTAGTAAATTTAGCCAAGTGCCCTTCTAGTAGTATTCAAATATTCGGATCAGAAAAAGCTTTATTTAATTCTTTAAAGAGTAATAAAAAAACACCTAAATTTGGTATTTTATATAACTCCTCTTATATATCTAAAACACCACTAGCATTAAAGGGAAGAATGTCTAGGTACTTATCATGTAAAAGTGCCATGGCCGCAAGAATTGACTCTTTCTCAGAAAATCCGACCAACACCTACGGTCTCGTATTCAAAAAGCAACTTGAGCATAAAATTCTACACATGATTAAGGGAGTGAAACTATCCAAAAATATGGATTACATAAATGAGGCAGAAAAGATTTATCAGAAGGAAGGAGATGATACGCAGGCCGATGATAAGAAGCTGAAGAGGGAGATAAAGGAGGAAAAGAAGGTAAAGAAGGTAAAGAAGGAAAAGAAAGTAAAGGAGGAAAAGAAAGTAAAGAAGGGAAAGGGAATGGAAAAGGAAAAGGAAATGGAAATGGAAATGCAAAAGGAAATGCAAATGCAAAAGGAAATGCAAATGCAAAAGGAAATGCAAATGCAAAAGGAAATGCAAATGCAAAAGGATATTGTAATGCAAAAGGAAGTGGAAATGGAAAAAGAAAAGAAAAGGGAAAAGAAAAAGGAAAAGAAGAAAAAGCAAAAGGAAAACAAATTTATGGAGCGGGAAGATTCGACCTTAGCGGAAACATTGCAAGAAGAAGAAGCAAAATGGGATGTTGAACGAAGTGCACAAGTTGAAGTCAAAATAGGAGGAAATGATGAAGAGGTTAGCAATGAGGTGGGTGAAGATGAGGAAGAGGTAGAAGAAAAGACTAAGGAGAAGAATAAGAAAAAGAATAAAAAAGATAAGAATAAAAAGAAAGAAAAGCTGAAGGGGGAGGAACAAAATGGGAACTTGAATGGGCACATGAATGGACAAATAAATGGGAACATAAATAAAAAGAAATCAAAGAAAAACCAGAACAGGGATTATTCAGGTGATTAAGAAATGTACACAAACAAATACATATATTTATGTATGTACATATTTTTTATGTATATTTTTATGTGTACATATTTTTATTTATATGTATTTATAAATGATGCATATTCCACAAAACACAGGGGAAGAAAAAAAAATGCCCATTTCGTTACAGCATATTTGTAAGTTGCATAAATGTCCATTTTGTTGCACGTGGACAAGTATTTCTTTGTTTACGTGCATTTTTGCGTACATGATTGCACAACTCTTATTTTAATTCCATTTCGCTTTACTGTTTAGCTGTACTATTTTGTTTTTAATTTCCTCTTTTTATTACCTTTTTATATTTCCCTTTTGTATTTCCCTGTTATATTTCCCTTATTTTTTTTTCCTTTTTTTATTTGGTTTTATCGCACCGTATTACGTTATGTGACAGTTTAACTGAACGTGTGTTCATGTTTGTCTTTCTGAATTTTTTTTTTTTTTTTTTTTTGAGCTATGTAATAAAACGTTTTCAATATTTCCCTTTTTAATTACATTTGCACACACGAATTTTTTATTTTAAAAAGTTGAAAAAAAACAAAAAACAATCTAGATATGAACATACAAATATATGACAATTTGAACTTCTTTAAGTTTACCTTCTCATTATTCTCTCAAGCTCAAGGTACCATTTGAACATTTCTGTGACGGGTAAATATTGGCACACTTTTCTCTTTTGGCCCATGCTATATGCGCATGGAGTGCACACGTATTTACATGCCTATGTAATACATACAATTTCAACGCTTTTATTACAATTATGGTTCGAAAAAAAGAAAAAAGGGCTATGCCAAATTAATTAAAGTTGATCAAATAACGAATATTTTAAATACAGAAAAAAAAAAAAAAAAAAAAAGTTCTACAAATATACTATTAAAAAAAAAATATATTAATAAAATAAAACAACGGGCAAATATATATGAACACATACAGCTGTGCACTTTGTGTACACATATATTTAAGTGCAATACCAACATAAGGGTTATTTACAAATCAGAAAAATATATGCAAAAAAAAAGGTAAAACATTGACACAGTAGAAGAATAGTACACAGGTGAGTGTGCGCGCTTGGGTATATATATGTATGTATACATATCTGTTATATACATTTATATATGCGTAAAAATATATTACGCATTATGCTCACACACATATGTATATGTAACACTTCTTAAAACATTTAAAAATTCGAAAAACTTGCACTTAATCCGCTTATCCCCCCTACCCCTTTATTTTTATTTTTCACAGGAAAGAAATATACTAAAACTGAACAATTTAAATTGTATATGTGACAGGTAACAAACAGACATTATTACATTTTTTCCTCTTTTTTCCTGACCATATCATATTTTTTTCCACTTTTTTCCTGACCATATCATGTCTTCTCCCTTTTTCCTGACCATATCATATTTTTTTCCGCTTTTTTCCTGACCATATCATATCTTCTCCCTTTTTCCTGACCATTTTTTTTTTTTCTCCTCATTTTTCCTCACTTTTGGCTATTCGTACAGGGCCAAGTAATAGTCGTAGGAAACCCAGTGCAGTCTGCTCCTGCACAGTTCAGAATTTTTTTGGTTAATTTTGCCAAGAACAAATTCCATATGTTTTGGATTTATATAATAAATAGACTCTCCGTTTAATACATTTTTAAAAATTTCTTTTTCCTCTAGGCAAGATATTATATCATTCGTTTCGATACTCGTAATTTCGGAAAGTTCTTGAATGGACAATTGTTCATAATTAACTAAAACTTTTAGTAATGTTTCATACCAGTAGGCCATATAGGACGCAACACCTAAATCGGAGAGTGGTCTTTCTGGAGTGCCAGTTCTTTTTTCCGTTTGTGATAAGAAATAACTAAAATTTATTAAAAATTTTCCATACCCCTTTTTTTGATGTTGTGGTAAGGTAAGAATACAAGAGACATTATTTTTTGAATATTTTTCTTTTGAAAAATATCCTGTAATATGATATCCATATTCATCAAATTCAGTAATAACATAAAATAAAAATAAATTAACACGATGTTTTAATGTTTTATGATCAAGAAATAATTTTGACAAAAAACATAAATTTTCACAATAAATTCGAAAATAATTTCCATCAATTTCAAAAATAGATATTTTTTCATTTCGATAAATTTCATTTCCTGGGGGATGTCGAATTTCACATTTATTTATATGACGAGTTAATTCATTTTCTTCTTTAAAAAAAGATAAACAAAATTCACATATATGTAAAATATCAATATTTTGATATTCTTTCGGGTATGGTGAAAAATACCATGTATCAATTAGATATTTTCCAAATTTTATTTGATTAATAGTTTTTAATTTTGTATTTTCTTCATGTTCTCTCAAATATTCTTTATCAATACCAGCATGTTCATGATCTGATACATTATTATCATAGGCTTTTATGAATGGCAGCCCATCATCTGGCTCTTGTTCTAATAGCCTTAAATTTTCATAAGCTAGCCAACAATCTAATCTCCTATCAAATTTTTCCCAATGCACATAATAATCATAATCACTCTCTTTCATGTTCATATTATTCGTAGTTAACTCACTGTTAAACTTATTTATATATTCACTCTTATTAATATTTAAGGGAAATACTAAATTCATATCATTAAATTTTTTATTTTTTGCTCTTGCATATACAATAGAGCAATGCCTCCATACCTTATTAAGAGGATCCAAACCCCATAACACTTGTTTTACAGGTAATGCATTTGGGAATATTAAAGCGTATGAGTCGTTGAATTTTGATATAGAACTTACAACTTTCCCTGTACTTCTTGCTTTGTTGCTGCTGCTCTTTGTATACTTGTTTCCGCTGCTACTAATTGTTCCTCCTTTTTCTTTGCTTTTCGAATTCCACTCACTTTTTCCGAGGCTCTTACTATCGCACGACACCCCACCATCTGCACACGCGGCAGTAATCGCTTCGTTCGTTGCTGCAGTAGTGAAAGTGCTGACTTCGTTCAATGCTCTGGTAGGAACGGTAGTAGTTTCGTTCGTAGCTGTGCCTGAAACAGTCTTCTCCGTTACCCCCCTTGCCTTATTACTGTTTCCCTTTGACCCTTTACATATTATTCCTGCCCCTCTATTTAAATGCAAATTTTCACTTTTACTTCCACCCATTGTTATGGTTACTTGGGCTGCTTTTAAGGAGGAAAAAAAAATTTCTCCCAAAGTTTGGGGCCCATATAATGCTATTATTTGTTTATTCTTAAGTCATAAAAAATGTACTCAGCAAAAAAAAAAAAAAAACAACAAAAAAAAAAAAGATAAAGAGAAAGAGATAAAAAAATGAAAAAATAATAAAATAATAAAATACTTAAGTAAGAAAACAAAAAAGTGCAAAATTGAAAATATAATAAGGTGATAAAACAATCAAATGAGAAAATGAAAAAAAATCAGCAAACACAATTCACCAGCGACGCATTTAAATCATAAATATGCGAGTTACAAATATGTATACTTATATATACATGTACGTATATATTAATATATATATATATATGTATATGACAAAATGTATGTATATGTAAATATATATTGTTTATACGGATAAACACATATGTAACATATATTACTAATTAAATGGAAAGGAAATAACAATTCCTTCCATCTTTGAGTTTTTTAGGCTCTTTAAAAAAAAAAAAAAATGACAAATTTTTTTTTTCATTCATTTTTTGTGAAATTTGTTATTTGTTATTTGTTATTATATATATATATATATATATATATATATATATATATATATATATTTTGCGCATTTTTCTCTATCATTTAGTTTTTATACTATTTTATATAGTAAGTTCTTTATATTCACTTATCTTCGTCTCTTCTGCTCTTCTGTTCTTCCACATACCATCGTATATAATTTTATTGCTTATGATTACTACTACCATTTTATTATTTGTCCCATAATTTGAATATGGTAAATGTTTATCTTTCCCCCTCACTTGATATACATATGTAATTTTACATTTTTCCTATACACTTGTGTATATATGTTCATTATATTATGTGTGTGTATTATATATCTGTACCTATCTATCTATATATATATATATATATATACATATATAAATACATATATATATATGTAATGTATAGCTACGTTAACTCATAATGGCAACTGTGATTGCCTTCAATTTTGCATCATTTTATCACACCATTTTGTTTGGCTTCTTGAAGTCATAATTATTATATATTCTCACATTTTATGATTTTTAGATTTATAATAATAGAATTTTTCGCTTTTTATATTGTAACTATGTTGGGCCTTTATAATATAATTCAAGTTTACTGTTTTTTTTTAAATTGTATAATTTTTTTTTTTTTTTTGCTCCTTTGTATTATTATGCCATATTTTTCTTTTTTATATTATATATTATGTTATATATTATGTGTTATATTTTATTTTTTTAATTTGTTCCTTAATTTTATCCTTTTTGTTGTAATGTGTGAAAAAAATTAGGTATAGAATAATATACCAACGCAATATTATAGTTTTAAATCATAAAAAAGTTTATTTCCTCTCTTGTATTTTCTTTTTTTATTTTTTTTTATTTTTATCAAGTACTTCATTATTTATTACTTGAAAAAACAAAATGTTTATAAAAAAAAAAAAAAAAAATTAAACGAGCATATTGGAGTAGGAAAAATACAAAATATAAAAAAAAGGACATTAATAAAATAACTGCAAAAATAATTTTTTTTTTTTTTTTTTTTTTTTTTATTAATACTGTTTGTTTTTATTATTAATACACAAATTTGGTAAAGGAAAACTGACGGGAACAAACATATAAAAATGTAAAAAAAAAATAAAAAAATAAATAAAAATAAATGAAAACAAAACGAAAAAAAAAAGAAAAAAAAAAAAAAAAAAAAAAAAAAAAAAAAAAAAAAAAAAAGTTTTATATAATGATGATAATACTTGTTTAGAAGTGTTTTAAATATGTGCAAATTTGTGGATCACAAAAAGGCTTGCTTTAAAAATGTGGATCCATTGTATATAAATTTTGGCACTAGTATGCTTGCATATGTATAAGTGTACATGTAAACATGTAAGCAGATAAATATACATATATATACATATATATACAAACGTACGTACATATATATATATATATATATATATATGTGTGTGTGTAAATAGCAACCTGCTTGGCATACTTCATACATTTTAATTAAAATTTAGTATTTAAAAAGAACACTGATTTATAGAAAATTATATACGTATACATATATATACATATGTTTCACAATATCGATAAAGATAAACTTAAGGATGCCCATAATAAGATAGTCAAAAAAATAAATCATAAAAAAATGTACAATACATATACTCAAAATAGCTGCCAAATAATTTGATAAATGTTATTTAATATAGAAACTTATGAAGAAGAAATATAAAGGTAATCATCTAAACGTTAAAAATGAATGATTTGCTAGTATGGTAATACAACAATACAGCAATACGGCAATGCGGTAATACGACAATGTGGTAATGGCGATATTTTATGTAATCTTTTTCTCATTTACAGCTTGATACTATATGATGAATGCACTCATAATTTTTTTTCCGTTTTCTTCGAAGCAATATATATAACATTTCAACCTTCACATTCGCATTTGCTTATACAAGAAAAGAAAAAAGAAAACTACTCCTTTCCATATATCAATCTACAAATTGGTAGTTGAAAGATGATAAAATAAAGTTATGTACATAAAACGAATTTAAATGTACAGCAATGTTTTAGTTGGTGGTTGTGTGTACATAAAATATAGTTCCATTTTTTTTTTTTTTTTTTAATCCATACGTTTTCAACAGATTGACATAAGATACATTAGACTCCTTGGACAGGTTTAGTTCTCTGTATAAACAAAGAAGAAGAAAAAGGAGGAGGAGGAAGGAAAAAAAAAAAAAAAAAAAATTTATATTTCGAAAATAGTCATTACTACTTTATCTTTCCTTGCTTCTTTGCTACGTTCTTTCCGTTTTTTTTTTTTTTTTTTTTTTTTTTTTTTTTTTTTACTGTTCTAAGTAGTCTGCCTCTTCATCCGTTAAGTTATCTCCAAACTGTTTCAAGATGGACAGTATTAGGTCCTTATGCATAAACCCAGTTTTCTATAAAAATAAAAGAACGAAAAATATGTCCGTAAATATGCATTAACATATATATACATATATATGCACAAATATGAATTTGTTTATTTGTGTATGAGCGAACAAATGGTAGGCCTTTGCAATCATAGTTATTGTTATAAAGGCAGCATCCCCTTTTTGGTAATTCAAATTTATGTCCTACTGGCTTAATTGTGTGTACGTTTGTATAATTGTGCACGTATGTCTACGCCTTTATATGTATGTATAAATTTGTACGTACATACGAGATAACATGCACACCTACCTGAACATCCCAAATTTCAAAGAAAGTTACCATATTATGAAATGCTTCCTCTTCATCTATTATAATCGTTTTAATAAAATCGATAAGATCTTCTCTACTTATTTCCCCCATGCTCTTTAATTCGTTCAATTTGCTCCGAGTCAGTGGCAGGTTCTACATGTAAAGAAATTTCGAAGGGGGGTTGTTAATGTGCTGGAGTTAATACCAAGAAACACTGATAAGGTAGATGCAATCTATGTATACATTTTTACACACTCATGAGTGGAGATGTGTATGAACTCATATAATAACATCTTTATATTACCACTTTGTATATAATATCTACACAGTCTTCGAAATTGAATTTATCAGTCTGCAAAAAGGTAAGAATGAACATGAGAATACCTCCTTTTAATTTTAATTTTTTTTATTTTATTATTCAAAACGGCAATGGGAGTACGAAATGTACAATGCTTTATCTCCTTTATCTGCTTCTATTTCTAGTTCTGTCTCTCTTTTTCTTTTTCTTACGCCTTTTTCTTCCATGCACTTGTTCACTTTTGCTATTGTCCTAGTCTCTAAATCTGGGGCAGTATTATTTTGATGATCTCCTATCTTTTTCTTGTTGATATTTCCTTCTTGCTCATCCGCCTGAGTCTGTTTAAGCACTTGTTCACTGTTCTGCTTCTGCTTCATCATACGTTCATTGTCCTGGTCCTGTTTCTTTCTCTTTTCCTCTTCTTCCTTTTGTTTGATTTCATTTATTTGTTCATTTAAGTATTCTCTGTGTTTCTTTAATTCATTTCCTTTCTTGGTATTTGATAAAACTAGTTCTTTTCCTTTTTTTCTTATTTCATCGTTCTTCCCTGATACCTTTTTCACAAGGTTATTGTACTAAGCATAGGTAGAACAACAATAAAAGGGAACACATAGAAAAAAAAAAAGTTAAAGGTTAAAAAAAAAATGCTAAAGAACAACAGTTAAAAATGGTAACAGTGGTTAAGCAGTTAAATCATCAAACCATTAGATCGCCAAATGGATAAACGGATAGTAATCATAAAACTTGTTAAGGCAGGTAGCAAAGTAGTCCAGTTATGCAAAGTACCCATAACACGAAACATATAGCAGTAAAAAAAGACAAACGCCGTAAAAGTTGTATACAAACAGAACAGAATGTAGATAAATGCACATTTACCCTTTTCTTATTTTCGGTAAAAGCTATTTTGAAATTATTTTTATCTTCATCCTTATAAAGAAACTTGTCAACGCTTGTTATCATGCTATGATAGTCTTCTAACAACTTTTTAAAAGAACAAATGGGGACAAATATGGTAGAAGTAGTGCAAGTAGGTGAAAGGGAGGACTGTAGCAATAGTTTTGCATCAGGATATGTGCGATTGTTTACGAAATAAACAAGTACCCATGTATACATATATGGAACCACAATACGCCAAGTAAAAACAAAGAAAGAAAAGAAGAGCTCCCATACATACATATATATATATATATATATATATATATATATATATATATATATATTTTTTACCTCTATCAGAAAATTGTTGTTCTTCTTTAATTCCTCCTTATATCGTAGTGTCTCTTTACTAGTTTCTTGTCTTTCTTTCTTTTCATTTTGCAGCTCTTCTAGCTTTAAATCTAGATCTTCCTTCAGACACTTTCAAAAGAGGAAAAAAAAAAAAAATTAAAAAAAAGAAAAGAAGCAAATGAAGCAAACGAAGCAAACGAAGCAAACGAAGCAAACAAAGCAAACGAAGCAAACGAAGCAAACAAAGCAAACGAAGCAAACGAAGCAAACAAAGCAAACGAAGCAAACGAAGCAAACAAAGCAAACGAAGCAAATGAAGCAAACGAAATGAACAAAATGAACAAAATGAACAAAATGAACAAAATATCATAATGTACAGATCAAACGAAACGAAATGGAGGCGCCCTTTTTAAGGCATGGATGCGCTGTAACCAAACACACATATCCGTATATACACATGTCAATCTGCCCACGGGTATATCCACATTAACATGTGCAATTTATGTATATATAATTGCCTACATTTATTTGCTGCTCGCAGTAACAGATGTTCATTTCTAGCTCCTGGATTTTCATCCTGAAGAGAAATAATAACATAATGTCGACGTAATAAGGACAACATAAATATGTGAAATACCCCGTTCGATACATACATAGTGAAGTTGATGAAACTATGATAATTTCATTTTTCATCTTATATTATTTCAAATATATCAAATATTAACTCATTTTATTGAAGAATATTACGTATTGAGTATATCCGTTGCTATAGACAAGTCAGCCTGGGCTCTTGCTGATTTTATACCGTCCATCAGAATAATTTTGTCCCCCTATTAATGTTGGTTATAGTTACATTTTTTAAGTACAAAAAGTGTTAAATTATTTTTTGAAAAATAAAGAGAATCCTTTTAAAAGAAAATTTGAATTATTTGTTTTATTAGCTTCTTTATATTTACTTCTTTTTTTTCTTTTTTTTATATTTTTTTTTAATTTTTAATTTTCCTATTGTTATGTTACCCCGATTTTCTCACAACATGATACAATGTTTTCCAAGACCATTTTGTATTCAAGAAATGAGTTCTTCAACTTTGTCATTCTCATTTGCGCATTTTTGCTAAAAAGGTGCAAAAGAAAAAAAAAAAAAAAAAAAGATGAGAAATAAAAAATGCCCATTGTACATTTATTATTTTTTTTTTTTTTTTTCATTACTTCTGTTCGGAATAAGCTTTACACATCTCTGTCAGTTGTTTGTTTTTTCTTCTGTCAACTATCAGCTTATTTCTGTTTAACTTACTAACAAAATTGGAGAAAAGATGAAAGGAGAAGAAAAAAAAAAAAAAAAAAAAAAAAAAGACAAACACGAGTAAACGTATATATATATATATATATATATATATATATATATATATATATATACATATGTACTTATGTATACACATAGATGCCCGTACATTTGCACTAGTATATACAACTAATGCGCATTTTTTGGATGTCCACTTCTTTCTAGCTTGTTCTTTTTACTTGTGTTCCATAGCGGTCTCTATTATATCATTTTGAACATTTATAATATCTTTTTTTGTTTTAACAGCAGACTGGTATTTTCTAATCAAATAAAAAATGTCTTGTATATCTTCTTTGTTGTAAAATAAACCTGCCTAATGTACATTTACCATAAAAGAGTTTTAAATATTTTTACATAAATGAGCAATTGAATGACTCATACATGCACACTTCTTCCAGTGATTACAAAGACGTTCAGGGGGATACTTATGCAGACACATATGCGTGCACAAACATATACGCACATATACATGTACACTGATTGGTGTAAATTGTTTTTAAAAGACGCGCTCAGCTAGTTCCATGTAAAAAAAAGATAGACTATATGAACAAGTTTGCCTTAATCAGTTCCAGGTTTATCCGTGTGTCCATATTTTCCTTCAGATCATCATACTCTTTTTTCAGCATATTAAATTTCTCCTTGTACACACTTTCACTCGATTTATCTCTGTAAAAATGGGTATACAAAGTATGTGTACTACATAACTGATTGTTTGATTTTACCACATGCTACTATGTAATGTCTTATTATACAATATTTTACCATATTTTATTTATCTTTCCAGCACTCTAACTCATTTTTTTCAATCTTTGAAAATTTTAACATAGCTTTTTTTCATAAAAGACGTACCTTTCATTCTGTTGCTTCCCGTTCTGCACACATGCTCCCAACGGCTCTACAATTTTTTCAAACGCATTGTTATGGACCTTATGTTTGAATGAATCTAAATAATCAATGCTGTTTATAACTGCGTTAATCTTTTCAAATTCCTATCATTCAAAAAAAAAGAAAACATAATCTCCTTCAAATATAAAAAAAAAATAGATCAGTTCATATTGATTTAACTTAACACGGACATGTGCCCTATTTATGTATATACACGTAAACGAAACCTTTTTACAACTCAATGATGCAAACATATGCCAACGTTCACTGTTCGGTAGAACATTCTGTTATAATGGTAAGACCTGCTTTTTTTTTCGGTGTTGTGTTTTCTTTCCTCCACTGTATAGTACACAGTCTCCATCAATCCTGCATTTTGTTTAAGCGAATAAGCAGGGTATACATATGTACACGTACTTACATACTTACGTGCATACGTATATATTTATGTATGTAATTATATGTGCAAGAAGACTTGATATAGCAATACATCAAAAAAGCGATACACATCTTTTTTCATTTTTACAACTTAAAGTTTATTTGCTGACTTCCTTTGTCCTGAGCGTACGTAAATGGTAAGGAGGGTTATGTATAAACGAATAGAGAACATACAGGTGCATGCAAGTGTATGTATGTTTGTACGTATGCAAGTATGAAAGTATGTATGTACGTATGAAAGTATGTATGTACGTATGAAAGTATGTATGTACGTATGAAAGTATGTATGTACGTATTAAAGTATGTATGTACGTATGTATGTACGTATGAAAGTATGTGTGTACGTATGAAAGTATGTATGTACGTATGTAAGTATGCATGCATATTATGTATTTTTTTTTTTTTTTTTTCCTCTATCTTTTTGTACTAGTAAAAACACTGCTTCTGTGTGTAGGTCATCGTAAAAAGATACGTTGCTCCTTCTGAAGAGAGTGTCACATGGCTTTTCACTATCATAAAGAAATGTATCTCTCTTCTTATTATGTAAAATTTTGTTTATGCTTCCGTTTAAAATTTCCATTTGTCTTAATACTATTCGTGTTACACGTTTTTTCTTTTGTAACGTTTAAATTTTGCTCTATTTTTATACTTTATCTTTTTACGTTATCTTTTTACATTATCTTTTTACATTATATTTTTACTTTATTTTATTTATTTTATTTTTTTTTTCTTTTCTTTCTCTTTTTTATGAAACTCAAACACCATTATTTTGTAGATAGAACAGCTTGAATAAGCATCTCAACTTTTGTTAAAAGACAACTTTGCTAAACTTAAAATTTGGAATACTTAAAAATTATATGTAAAAAAAATGGTATTTACGCAATTAAGATGTTAGTCAATTACTCAATTATTTGACGTTCAAAATAAAAACAAAAGTAAAAGCAAAAGACGGCAAATCAACTTGTGTTGGAATGATAAGTATTAATGTTGAATATTAACCAATAAAAAAAAATAAAACATGCACTTTGGTATATACATATATATATATATATATGTATGTGTATAAATAAGTGTACATGTGTGTAAATATGTGCGAAAATGTGTATACAATGTTACGTGTGTTGCCATTGACACCTGAAAAATATACAATAAGCAAATAATTAGCATAAATATATAAATGAATAATTTTTTTCAAAAATTATAAAATATGAAATGTAAAACACGAAATATGAATTATACATTTAAAACACATTCATTTTACAAATTTCGCATTCCCCTACATTTTGCATACCGCATTATATAACATACAACGTTTACACATTATATGCATATTTCTGTAAATGTCATTTTGCTCTTAAGTAAACAAATATATTAATTTTGTCTATTTTGTCTATTTTGTATATTTTGTATATTTTGTCTATTTTGTATATTTTGTATATTTTGTATATTTTGTATATTTTGTCTATTTTGTATATTTTGTATATTTTGTATATTTTTTTTTTTTTTTTTTGCATATTATTTCCTTGTCCAAGAAATAAATGGAATGTTATAATCGCATGTTCATATTTTTTATTAATTTTGTTTCTCTTCTTTTTAATATGCTTTATTTTGATTTTTTTTTTTTTTTTTTTTCTTTCCTCCCTTTTTCGATATATTCATTACTCAGTTACACATACATAAGTACGTCTTTTTTACATAAAGTTCAAAGATAATTTTTCAGTTTCCCCGTTTAGTTGAGTGGAAACAAATAGTCCATTATTGTTAACGCTGCGTTTGCCACGTGTTATTGTCAGACTGATTTATACACAAATATACGAGAGTGTGAATGTTCACGTGTGTATGTATTCGTGCATATATACACACATATATGTTTAGCGATTTATAATTTATAAACAATCTTTAACTTTTTCTGACGGCAACTGCTTAGCAGTTAAAGAATAATTCTGTAAAAGGACACCCTCTTGCGTTTTTTAGTTTTTCCCTTGTTTTTCCCTTTCCCACTTTTGTACATCCCCATTTTCGTACTTTCAATTTTCTGCTTTGTATCGTTAATAAGAAAATGAATCACCGCAATCCCACTTATGCTTCATTTTTATGAAGATAAGTGTAATGTTAATATAGGGCTTTTTTTTTTTTTTTTTTTTTTAACATTCATATGTACCAATACATATGTACATGTACCAATACATATGTACATGTACCAATACATATGTATATGCACCAATACATATGTATATGCACCAATACATATATATATATATATGCGGGGGCTTGGAATAAAATGACGTATTTTATGAATTGCGAATAATTTTTATTATTTTATTTTTATTTTATTTTTATTTTATTTTTATTTTATTTTTTTTTATTTTTTTTTATTTATTTAATTTTTTTTATTTTTGCCGTAGCTAGCTAGCCAAAATGGTCAGAAAATAAAAGTCCAAAGAACGATATTAAAATCACTGGATGCTGTGATAAATTGGGTGTATTCCTTACTTTCATATGGTTCCAACATAGATATTTGTAAAATACTATTTGAATGGGGAATAATTTCTCCAGTAACTTCATTTCCATTTATATGATTGCATTCTTTTTCTATATCTTGAATATTTTTCTTATCATAAAAAAAATCAAAACTTAAATTTTTTATAGTGAATTCTGGTAATACCACCTTTGAGATAACCCACTCACCGTTCACGCAGTCAATAATAATTGGAAATATCTCATAGCCATACTACAACAGTAACAATAACAATAACAAAAGAAAAAAAAAAAAAAAAAATGTTAACAAGAGATAATACTCTTATTTAAATTTTATTTCATAAACAGGCAAACGTTATATTAGCGACTGCTTTTTCTTTTTATTCGCATATACACATAAATACACATGTAAATATATATATAAATACACGCATAAATATAAGCATAATTATGTGCTTATATGCGTAAAATACCCTTTCGTACCACTAATAGCTTGTCTTCACCGAAGAACAAACTCTTTTGAAATGTCTGACCAACCCATGAAACGAACTGAATATTAGCGGGTGATTTACAGTAATCCGCTATTATTATTTGTTGTTTTTCGTAGCTATTCTCAAAGTTGTTAGCTGCAAAATAATAAATGGATGAACGTGAATTACTTCCCTGTGTTAAATATTAATATATGGACACGTATGCACGTATGGGTATATATACGTATGGGTATATATACATATGGGTATATGCATATGGGTATATACATATGGGTATATGCATATGGGTATATACATATGGGTATATACATATGGGTATATACATATGGGTATATACGTATGTGCATATACGGATATGCACGTACTGCATACATGCACTTATCTAAATGTACACACACATATGTGTGTATATTTTGTACAACAAATGGGGGCATACCAATTATTGCCACTTTTTCATTGGATAAGGAAAAAGAACTATGACAAATGACATATCCTTCACATTCAATCTGTTCTGAATGAATTTTAATGAAATCGTTTTGAAGTGCATTTGAAATTGAAAGAAAAAAAAAAAAAAAAAAAAAAAAAAAAAAGAAAAAGAAAAAGAAAAAGAAAAAGAAAAAGAAAAAGAAAAAGAAAAAGCGAAATAAAAGGCCGAATAAAAAGAGAAAGCAAGATTGAAGTAAACAAGGAGGAATGTATTCATCACCTTGCATATTATGTCGTTATTTTTTAAATCCCTTTGTGCGATTAGATCTTCAATGTTCCCATATGCTCTGCGCAAAGGTGGAACGCATGGGGATACGTGTGTATACATACGCATATATGTAATTACTCATACATGTAATTACTCATACATGTAATTACTCATACATGTAATTACTCATACATGTAATTACTCATATATGCAATTACTCATATATGCAATTACTCATATATGCAATTACTCATACATGTAATTACTCATACATGTAAACACGCACATATGTAATTACGAATATATATTCACATATACATATGTTCGCACAAAAACATTAGGCGAAGGAAAATACTAAACTAACGCGTAAAGCATTAGCTGCCCCACCCGTATTGTTCCTCATGTTTTGATCTTTCATCTGACAAGCCTAATGTGCATACAATCCTTGCTGTTGAATCCATGGACGTTGTAGACAATATATACCCTTTTAAAGAACAAAAAGGGTGAAGTCATATACATATATTCATTCGTCTATGCACATATTTATTCATTCCGCTAAAGAATGAGCAATTAAAAATATGAAAAAAAAAAAAAAAAAAAAAAAAAAAAAAGAGGCCTTTATTCATGGATACATACCTGAAGAACCCCATTCTAAAAATAAAATACTTCCAGCATGACTTACAATTTGTTTTATTGTCCATTTTTCCTTTTCTTTTTTTGAACAAATAAATATATTTCCGGTAGAAAATCCTATGGCAAAAGAATAGGCATATGGATGCCAACAAACACATGTAGGTAATTCCTCTGTTGGAATATTAACATTAGTACATATCCATTTCTCACTTTCTTTTTTTTTTTTATAAATGACACATTTCATATCAATGGTAACTATGAGTAACTCATTCTGTCTTGACCACTCTAGTCCTACAATTTTGTTTCTACTCTGTATCTATTATGAGAGGAGGAAGGTGAAGAGGGGTTATGGTAATGGTAGTGGTAACGGTAGTAGTAGCAGTAGTAGTGATAGTGGTAATGATGATGGAGTAAAATATGCAATTTATGCTTATACGTATTGATATGTGTTCACATAATTATACACATATTTTGTATATATGTGCTCATTTCTGAACATGTTAATGCAGTTATTACTTTATTTACACACAACTATATAACATAGTAACTTATCGAGAGCTAATACTACAAACTATATTTTTTATGTTTTTCTTTTCACATGCATTTGTCTACTTTTTTTTTTTCTTGTCATTAAAACTTACTCCAGTATAAATTGTGTCGGAATAAATTAATTCTGCCTTTACTATTTTGTGTAGAACTACATTTTTTCTATTGCTCATAACAGCTATTAATATATCATTTTTCTTAGTGGACACTCTTATTGGGGGTTCATAGTAGTCATTCTCTGGGATACTGTACTTTGTACAGTTACATTTTACATGCTCAATCATTATATTGGCACTTCGTTGTTTTCTCTTTTTGTGTTTAATATAGCAAGAGGAGTAGCGTATACGCATATGTATACGTATGTATACGTATGTATATGTATGTATATGTATGTATATGTATGTATATGTATGTATATGTACATGTAAATGGGAAAATGCAAATACATGCGTATATTTCTCTAGAATAGTATTTTTTAATTTTCATATTCTCAGCAGAAAGTGTATGTACATACCAATATAATCATAACATGCACTACAGTAAAAGTAATGCAAAGTGAGAACAAACTATTTTTCGACAAAAAAATAAAAAGCGCAAAATGTTGACAAAGTAAGAAATTTACGCACATGTGTGGATATAAATATGTACAAACGCAGTTATATATAAATATATATATAATATATATGTGTATTATGTTTCCTATCAAGTGTTAATACTTTTCAGTGTTAATTTGCTGTATATGCCAACTTTTAACAGTGATAAGATAAAAACGACAAGAAAAAAAAAGAAGATATAAAAAAAATAAAAGAAAGAAAACAATAGGGGGTAGAAGGTACACAGTAGCAAGAGAAAAGCTCAAGGATATTTGCAATTGACAGAAAAAAAAAAAAAAAAAGTGCTTTTCATTTTGACATATACTAACCTTTTACATTCGCGTTTTAACTATTCCTAGTTTATTTTATTTACACATGAAGACATTAATTACATCCGGAGAATAAGGAAAAAAAAAAAATAATAATAAAAATAAAAATAATTCAAAATTGTAGATATAGTTAAAAAAGAAACTGTGAATTGTTAAATAGTACCCTTTTTCTCAAAAAAAAAAAAAAAAAAAAAAAAAAAAATGAATGCGCTTGTTCTCAGTACAGTCATACTTGCAGTAATCGATCTTTTAGCATATTTTACCTTCGCAGATTACAACATAAAAACGAACAAATTAACATTTGAGTCAAAAACAAATGAATGCAAAAGAGCAATATATATGTTTGCAGGCAAGGACTCATTCACTATAAGGAGTAAAGACAATGTTTACTTAGAAGCCCATGACAACAAAACAGTTATAAGCAGTTTAAACGTTTATGGAAATGTACACACAAATGAATTTCTCTTTTTTCAAACAAATCAGTGGAAATTATACTACATTAATACGTTCGATAGAAAAGATAATTCATGGAGCCCCTCGGTAGGACCCCATGCTTACATAATTATATGAAAAAATTAAGGAAAAAAAAATAGTGTATCCTACTAATTTCAACAGCTCACCTCGTCAATGTTTTCTATTTGGCTTCACCTGTCATACTTTTCTTTGCTGCATTTTTTTTTAATTCTCATACATTATTTGGTTACATTCTTTTTTCAAAATATACTTTCAAAAGGATATCAGCACGTGCGGTACCTCTCCTGATACATTTCTTGGCGGGCCATGGTACAGGCAAAAAAAAAAAAAAAAAAAAAAAAAAAAAAATCCTCACAGATAGTTTACTTTTAAAGAAACAACAAAAATAAATACAATAAGGTAAAATTTTAGTATGAATGTATATTTGTACATTTATGCGTATGTATTTTATGCGTATGAAGCAAATTTGGAGCCACCGATGCCTACACCAAAATTGCCAACATTCCCAAGCATAGAGAATTAAAAATTAAGTTGAGGGTACATTTTTTCGATATATGGGAAAACGATTCGCTATTTTTGCAAGTCGACAATAAAACAGTTTGGACGGGTAAGCAAACACGCTCAAATATGAGTGCGCGTTTATGAGTGTATGTATGCACGTTTATGCATATATATGTATATGTTCACATTTTACCAATTTGAACAAATCTTTAACTGAAGCAAATTTTTTTTCTTTATTTTTTCGAGCGTTTTCTAATTTATGTTCTTTTTTTATATATTCTAGAGTTTTTAAATTTTTTTATTTTTTTTCTTTAGAATCTCATCAGTCTTGCTCTTCGGAAGTAATTGCTTACAAATAAATAATATATATCAAACGTTACAAAAAAGGAGCTCACTCGTTTTATGCCTATTTTGTAGAGTTGCTCCTCAGGAATAAACCTCTGCGGGAAGGATACCCCTGACCGACTATCAGTTATTAGAAAAAAAAGGGGGAAAAATTTAGAAGGAAGAAAAGAAATTTCTCCAAAGTTTCTCCTTCCCTTCACCATGTTCACTTCTTTTCCACATACATACACCTACCAAATAGTAATGAAATTACAACATCATGAAAAAAAAATCTTTTTTTTTTTTTTTTCTTTTTTTTTCCTCCAAATGCTTACAGGTACCTATAGGCGTGGAATTGGAGCATACGTCAGGTGTGTATCATAAGAATGAGAAAAAATTTAAAGAAAAAATTTATATCATGTTTATTGTCACAACATTCTCTTTTTAATTTTTCATAAAACATCAGATACGGTTAATATATTAATTGGAAATACTTTAAAAAAAAAAACTGATGCATGTACAACGTCATGGGGCATAGACGATTTCGTTGTCTACTACAAATAATATGACTTAACTTTTTTTTTCTTTTTTTCTATAATTAACGCAACGAAAAAATAAAAAATAAAAAACTTGAAAACGTAGAAAAACGATGAAAAAATGGAGAATTGCCGAAAAAATGGACAACTGTAGAATAAAAGGAGAAACGTAGAAAAAAAATTTGCATAAATAAACTCTAAAAAAAGGTTTGCAAAAATAAAAGCTGAAAAAATATTTGCAAAGATAAACACCTAAAAAATGTTTGCAAAAATTGAAAAAATTCTAAATAGTCAAATATCGCTAACGCAAGCACCACCAAGCGTGCACAAATTTTATCCCCTCCCCCCTTCCCCTCCTGATAAACTTCAATTATGACTTAGTATAGAGGTAATTGACATCCCATCCAAATTTTTTCTATTTGCATCAGCTCCAGCACTTATTAAGTATTCAATTATTTCCCTTTTTTCTGAATAAGCAGCAATATGCAATGCTGTATCACCAAAAGAATCTTCTGCATGTATATCAGCTCCTTGATCTACTAAAAATTTGACAATGTCCAAATATCCCCTATCACATGCATAATGTAGAGCAGTTAATCCACTAGTATTTTTTTTGTTAATTAAAGAAGGATGGTTTTTTAAAGTATTTTTTATTTGTTCTATATTTTCCTCTACGACACCTTGACAAAATATATCACATAGGTTACTACTATTATTATTCATGCAGTCCTCTTGATCATAATTATTATCCTTCAATGGCTTCATTTTACTTATGCTCTTGGTAATATCAAACGTAAAATTATTATTTAAATTTTCTAAAGCATTAGGAAATAGTTTGGTAAAAAATTCGACATATAAAAATTTACAAACTTTTTTATTTACTCCATAACAGTTTTTCCATGCCCTCATTTTTGCACTTTTAACAAATTCGCCATTTTTGCTTTCCTCTAATTTTTCTCCTTTTCTGTTACCGCTGTTGCAGTGGTACCTCCCTCCATGCAAATTACCATTTGTATGGTCACTACCACTAGAATCGCCCTTACCACTTGCATCCCCACTATTACTACACCATTGACTACATTCCTCATTGGTATCATTAATTAACTTTACATCTCCTTCCTTGATTTGTTTATATAACCCATACAAGTACACCCATTCCTCGAATTTCAGTTTGCTTCTATACATTTTAACAGCATTGCAAATTTGGCAAAATTTCTCTTCTAGTTCTTCATCGCTTACATTTACAATTATACTCTTATCTATTACGGGCAAGTCGATCCTTCTATATTTTCTATATATAGCCAATGGCACATTAAGTAACCATGTTTTTATGTAATATAACTTGTTTAATATTATACTTGTGTTTTTATTATAGCCCTTTAATAAGCATAGTATGACCATCGCAAAGGTAACGTTAACAAATAAAAATGACTTGTTTATGTTTTTAAACATATTTTATAGTTGCGATAAAGGGGGTAAGGATATATTGTACACGTTCGTAAACAATTGCTGCCAATACGTGCTCAAGGAAGGGCTTATTCATACGTATGATCTATATGTATATACTTAAAATTTTTTACGAGATGAAAAAAAAAAAAAAAGAAAAAAAAAAATGTCTAATTGAACTTAGCTCTGAATTCATACTTGCTAAATTTTTCAACAGAAATCAATCATTATAACATTACATATGTGTTCATATTTCTGTCCATGCATATGTGGGTTTACGCCTGTGGCTATGCGTGCCATACATACGTATATATGTACATATATTTGTATATATATATATATATATATATATATATATATATGTATATGTATATGTATATGTATATATGTATATATATCTGTATATATATATGTATACTTATTTATTTGAGTAAACGTATAAAGGTTTGTTGTCCTTTTAAATTATTCCTCTCCCGTTATACGAAATTATAGGCAAAACTTTTACTAAATGTAACAAAACCCTTATTATAATTTAAATTTTCTAAATTACAAGTTTATAAAAAGCAATTGTTTTGCATGAGCATCCTTTCAAGGTTATTTTACTGTATTTGTTTTTTATTTTATTTAAATTTCAACTAAAACCATTTCGTAACTTCAAAAAAAAATTATCGCCCGTGCGGTTATATATATATATATATATATATATATATATATATATATATATATATGTAAATGAATGTACTTACATAGTATATATGTATTTATGCATATATTTCTACAGGAAGTTACGTTCCATATGGTGCTACTTCCACCGCTTGAGGAAATTTTTTGCTACTACTAATTTTTATGCTTTTGCTTATTTTACAACATTCCCTCTTCCCTCTTTTTAAACAATGAAAAAAGAAAAAAAAAAAAAAAAAAAAAAAAAGAAAAACGAGAAGAATGAGAAGAATGAGAAAAATTACATGTACATGTACATGTACATGTACATATATTTGTACATAATTTTTTGTATATTCGTTTTGCCTTCACATATTTGCGTAGTATTCCAAATTTTATGTGAGTACAAGTGCAAAGAAAAAAAAATTAAATTATTTCGAAGAAATAAAGTTCGGAAGGTAAAATATGATCCCCGTTGTTCGTTAACTTCTGTTTTTATCTCCTTTTTTGTGTACATAAACGGGGATATACAAATATGTACATATAATTATATACATACAATTATATATATACTCTTATATACATACACTTATATACATGCATACATACGTACATACATAATACAAACATGTATACACATGAGACACCCGTAAGGATGAAAATTAATTCTTTTTTTACATTTACGCATTATACATCAACGCCTCTAAAGTAAAATAAAACAAAGAGAAACAGCATAAACAAAATAAGCAAAATATACAAAATAAACCAAAAAAACAAAGTAAAATAGGATAATTTGTTTCCACTGGTTATATAATAAAAATGCTGGATACGGCAAATATCAGGGTCCACATATATATGCAAAAAAAAAAGAAAGCAAAAACATTAGTTCTATTTGTTTTTTTATTAATATATTTAAATAGTTAAGTGTTTATATATATATATATATAAGTATATGTATATATAAGTATATGTATATATATGTATACGTATATATAAGTATACGTATATATAAGTATACGTATATATAAGTATATTATATATAAGTATATCGTATATATAAGTATAGTATATATAAGTATATGTATATATAAGTATATGTATATATATAAGTATATGTATATATAAGTATATGTATATATAAGTATATGTATATATAAGTATATATAGTATATATATAGTATACGTATATATAAGTATATGTATATATAAGTATATGTATATATAAGTATATGTATATATAAGTATATGTATATATATATTTTTTTTTTTCATTTATTTCTTATTTTTACGTAATTTTTATGTTATCCCCGCATGAAGGACAATTTTACAAATTCTTCGTAGTTACTGAACATACTACTGTAGCTGTCCAGACTTAACTAAATTTTTCGATCGATAAATGAAAATAAAAAACTAACAGTAGAGGTTTTTTTAAAATAAAAAAAGAAAAACGTCTCTGTTACGTAAGACGGATATATGTACGTTCTGTGCTGTAAGAAACGAATGTGCTGCATTGCAATAACTACATACTTACATACGTACGTACATATATACACGTATGTATATATAATTATTTACACATGGAAGAAGGTTAATTCTTCGAGTTCTTTTGTTCCTTCCGCCGTACATAAAAATATATATATATATACATATATATATATACATATATATATATATATATACATCTGTTAAAATTTTGAAACAAAACTCCAAAACAGAATTGCACAAGAAAGGAAATATGGCAAACGAGGACATGGAAGACTCGTCCGCAAGTGAGGACGAAATAAACAAGTTTTTTGCGAATATATCAAACGTAATTGATGAAAAAGATATAATCAAATTAACAAAACAGAAAAAAACGAAAAAAGAAAAAAAATTAGAAAAGAGAAAATATATAAAAGAAAAAAGAAAGAAGAATAGACCAGAAGAAAAAAAAAAAAGACAAAAGAAAAAAAAACAAGAGCTGTTAAAAATATTAAATAATTTAAATGAGGAGGAGAAATTTATATTTTTAAAAGAAAGGAAAATATTGGAACAAACAAAGAAACAAAGAAAAAAAGAATTTCTAAAAAATTCTTTTAATGAAGCATATAAAATTTGTTTTAACTGTTCTTTTATACATTACATGGGAGAAAAAGAAATTTCTAGTTTAGCTAAACAAATATTCTTGTCATATCATTATATGATAAAACATGAAGTACCTGTACACTTTCATTTTTCACACTTAAATAATTCGGACGAATTATTTGTACAACTAAAAAAAAAATATTCATTAAGTAAGTGGATGGTGCAGGTGCATGTACAGGATTTTTGGGAAATTTTTCCGAAAGACAAAATTGTTGTCCTCTCTCCTGATGCGACCGAGGTAGAGTGAAGGATAGAAAAAAAAAAAAAAAAAAAAAAAAAAAAAAAAAAAGCATTAAAATCAACTGCAGTGGACCATAGAATAGTCTTCAGTGCACCTTCAAAAAATTAGCTTATTTATTTTATTCAGCAATACATATTATCCACTTTTTTAGGACCTAACAGAAATAAGGAAGGACCACGTTTACATTATATCAGCCCTGGTGGATAGGAGTGTTTCCAAGGTTTGTGTAGATAAAAAGAAAACATGTAGTTATTACATACGTGTGAATGTGCACACTTGAACAGTTTATACTTGACGTATCATAATGTTCCTTTTTTTATGTATATAATGAAAACAACCATGTAGAAATTATCTAAAACTTTTAAGGTATTTACACCCTCTTTAAAATTTTATTTTAACTACTCCTTTTTTTCTGCTGCTACAGAATTTGTCCTTCTACCAAGCGTCGTTACACGGCCTAGAGACGAGGAAACTACCCTTGGAGGTAAGGTTTAAGGAAAAATAGTTAAATAAAAGAATAAAAATATAAGAGCGCAATAAACAAAAGCATAACAAGTGAACGCAAAATAAATAGAGCAGTTTTCCATTTATATGTAACTGCCCATTAATGTACGATCGTATAACTGTATTTGATATTTTTTGTGTAGATTCTATTTCGCTATACCGTTACGATCGTTATCCCACCGAATTGCAACGTATATGTGTATATTTATATACATATATATATACATATATATATACATATATATATACATATATATATACATATAGTACATGTATTTATTTAATTTTTTTTTCCCCACGCTGCTAGCAATACGTCAAGAAAAAAAAAAGCAACGTGCTTAACGTAAACACAGTTATTGAAATATTAATAAGCTACTTAAAGGACAAAGATTGGCTGAAAGTTTTCGAAAAATGTATTCCACAAAAAAAGGTTATCTCTTTTTGTTATTAGTCCATATGTACAAATGAGGTTTTAAAAAAATAAATATAAAAAATAAGGTAGATAAAGATTATAGCAAACGGAAAAAAAGCGACTGATCATGCAAAAAAGGGTGAAAGATAAGTTAAACAAAAATAAAATAAACTACAGTAAAAATGGTAAAATCATTAAGAGCTTAGCAAAAGCAATTGAAAAATTGCACCCATGGGATTTATACACATACATATATACACATAGATATATGTATACATATATCTATGAGCATGCCGTGGCTAAAGTAGTACTTTTGCCGCATATTTATTTCAGTGTAACGTCATTTTGTATACCAACAAAAGAAAAAAAAAAAAATTATGCACAACGTTCTTCTGTTATTATTTTTTTTTTTTTCAACGAAAAGCACACCTACTTTTTTGTTATGATGATGTTGTGCAATAATATGAACAATGCAAAGGGGAATTCATAGTTATATCTTTTGAATATCTTGCAAATAATACATACATATATATATATATTCATCTTTTTGCTTATTTTATACATATTCTCCATTTTGGGTGTATGTGCATCAGAAAGGTGGTTTCTTAAGTGCAATTTAAAGTGCAATATGTTTTAAATATGCCACTTTTACTCTATTCTGATTTATCTTGCCAATTTTTGAATCATTTTGAACTGTTTTGAACTATTTTAACCATTTTGTTTTATTTTATTTCGCATTATTCTTTAATTTATCCATTTATTTATCCATTTATTTATCCATTTATTTATCCATTTATTTATCCATTTATTTATCCATTTATTTATCCATTTATTTATCCATTTATTTATCCATTTATTTATTCATTTATTTATTAATTTATTTATTAATTTATTTATTTACGTAACTGTTTATTATCTTTTTTTTCGTTTTGCACATTCAACTTATAATATTTTTATGTCTTTTTTAAAATTCTCTTTTCCAATCAAAAATTTTAAAAACAACAGTTACAGTCGAATGGGCAATCTTTTGTGTATCCTCCTCTGCCTGAATAAAATAAATAATTTTTTTTTTTTTTTTTTGTTTTTTTATTTTATAAGTATTAAAAATAACGTTTAATCTGTTTTAAGGATTAAAATGTACAGGGAGCATGTTCGTACATATACATATATATATGTTATATATGCATATATGATACATATACATGTATGTTTATGTTATATATGCATATATGATATATATACATGTATATATATGTTATATATGCATATATGATATATATACATGTATATATATGTATCATATATGCAGGCTCGCGTGGGGGCTCGTGTACAATCAGAAAAATACATGAGAAAACTATGCAAAGTACCCATCTTAAGCTCTTCCATTGAGTAAATGGGCAAACCATCAGGAGTACGTAGTCGTTCTATCGCCTTCTGTTTTAACACTTCTTTACTTTTTTCATTATTCTTTTTTATCCTGGTAACGTGCTTTTTTCCTTCTAAACTATTATTATTATTATTTTTTTTTTTTTTTTTTTTTTTTAATTTCCCCATCCTCTTTAACTTTCTTACAACTATTTTCTTTATCTTTAACATTTATGACGGTACTGAAGATACTCTCTATATTCGATTTGGCTTCTACCATATCTTTTTTACTCTTTTCATGGATTTTTTTTTTTTTTAATATTTTCCTTCTTTCCTTCCTCGATAAAGGTTTTTTCAAATTTTCGTTAACATCAACCATTTTTTTAAAGATGTAGTTTATTTTTATTTATATATAACTGTATGCAACGTATTTCCCAGTGCCACACTAACATACGGTACAGAATATATACGTCAAAGTAATATATTCATAATAATACTTAACATTAATAAACAGTATAATTGTTAAGAAATTTGTTTATTCCACTTATTTCTTTTTGCATTTTTCATTTTGCTTATTTTAATTGCTCATATATTTTTCCATTTATTACGCTCATATTTTTCTATTCATTTTGTTTATATATTTTTTTCCATCTGTTTTGCTTATATATGTTTCTATATATTTTGCCTTTTTTTTTTTTTTTTTTTTTTATTCAATATATAGAGGCAGGCACGTTACATTATTTTAAGTGGTAATAAATTTTTTTTTTTTTTATTTCGTCGTTCCATTTTTTGCTTCGTCATTTTGTATAAATAATAAATTAGCATTTTTTTTATTATTGGTTTTTCTCTTTTCTTAATTATAAATAGTTAGCTTTTTTAAATTCATTCATATTAAAGAAAACGAAGTCAAAGAAGAATAATGATAAATGAAGCAAAAATATGATGATACAAATTAAAGTAAAAATGCAGGTAAAATAAAATAAAATACGTATGAAGGATAAATTCTGTGTAAAATAATGAAACACTCAAATTAAGGAGCATAAAAATTATAGAGACAAAATAGCATGATTAAACAATATTCTAAAATTTAAAAGGATGAAGAGGAAAATACAAAATATGCCATTTTATCATTGTGAACATGATTCAAATACTATCTTTTTCTTTTTTTTTTTCCCGCACAACTTTTTTAATACACATCGGTATTGGCGTTGCTGAACATGAAAAATTAGGAAAGGAATATAAACACAAATGTAATTATGGCCGCGTAAATATGAATTATAAATATATACATACGTATGTAAATATATATATATATATATACGCTATGGGTACATGGATATATGTATATACGCACACATATACGCGCATAGACCTAATTTCCCAAAGTAAATATTCATTTTAAGGGTTTAGGGGGGGGAAAAAAAAAAAAAAAAAAAAAAAAAAAAAGTTAAAAATTTAAAAAAACACAGAACTGATCAGAGTTACTTAGAACATTCATTCTTACTATAAACACGAAAAAATATATTTTTTCTAATTTTTTCTAATTTTTTCTAATTTTTTCTAATTTTTTCTAATTTTTTTTTTTTTTTTTTTTTTTTACCCTTACCACTATAAAATTTTACCTTTTCTCATAAATTACCGTTTACACCATGCCACATATTAATTTTGCACTTTACAGATAAATAAATATAGAACAACATACCAAAATATTCATCTTTTTTAACACCTTTATCATTTTTAACGTTTCTCCAAAGCATCGTACATTTTAGTTATAACATGCAGGCAAAGAAAAACCTAATAACGCTTTACATTCAGATGCTGTGGCTACGTGAACACTCATATCTTTCAACCTTAACTGACTACCCTATTGTCATGTATTCCTCTGTAATAGTAAATCCCTAGCTACATAGTGAAGCAATACTGTTTTCTATTTGTTATTAACTTATTCGTCTGAATAATCTAATTTTTTTTTTTTAATTTAAACATATCTAAGCTATGATAATTGTGACAAATATTACAGATAATATGGTCATGGTCATCCTCCTCCTTCAACTACTTCGATTTCCCCCCCATCCTTTTTCACTTCCCCTTGTTTACTATCAACATTTTCATTTTTTTGTGCATTTTTCATTTCTCTTTCTTTATTCCATCTTTCTATTTTTTCTCTTCTTTCTGTACTGTTTTCACGCCTCGCGTATTTATGACTCCTATCAACATCTTCATCATCATTACTATTACTCCTACTTTTATTTTTACGTTTCGATGAATGATGACCATCTCCATATTTATCCCTTTTGTGCTTTTCTCTACCACTTGCTCTATTCCTATAACTATCATGATATGCATCTTCCGAATCGTCTTTTGTTTTCCTCCTTTTTTTATATTCTGGGAATTTTTTATACATTCGTCTATATAATTTTCTTTTAACACTCCTAGGCACATGTTTGATGTGCATAAAATTACAATATCCTCCACGTCTACATTGCCCATCTACAAATTGCCTACATCTTGCTTCTCTAAAATCAGTTACAGGTGTATATTCAATTTGCAATGGTTTACCAGCATAAAACCTACCATTTAATTCCTTAACAGCCTTTTCTGCATAATCTTCATGAGTATATTTAATATATACATTACCAATAATATGATCACCTATATTATCACATACAACCATATCTTCAATTTCTCCATATTTCATTAATTCTTCAAAAACTTCTTCATAGAATTCTTCAAAATGATCAGCAGCTTTATCTAATACTTCATCATCAACCATTTGCCCTTCTGCAATTGCAACTGCCATAGGTGGATTATCATACATATGCCTTATAACTAACGTCTGAGCACTGTTTGGTTTGTAATGACTTCTACTACATTGATCTCCATGACGACACGCCCCTATTTTCCAAAAAAAAGGACAGTTAACCCTATCTTCCTCCGTTCCAATTATACGAGCCAGGTGTTCCGCCATGTTTATTTCTATTTGTGCTTTACTTATAATTTCGTATTGTAGCAGTTACTAATATAATTATAATAATAATAATAATAATAATAATAATTTACGATTATTGATAGTTTTATTTTTTTTTGCAATTATTGTTAATATGTTTATTTTTTATTATATTTTTATTTATTTTTTCTTTTTTGGCTAGTTAAAAAAAAAAAAAAAAAAAAAGCTAGTTACACTTGTGTTTATGCATTTCCTTTTCCAGTTTACATGTACAAATATAAAAAAATTTATTACATGTTCAAGCAAATTTTACCAAAATTGTGTAACGCGCAACTGTACAAGAACGGTTACACATAAACGAGAACAAGTACACTTGTGCACGTATGCATGTAGGTATATATGTATATGGTATGTATGTGTGCACGTAAGTATGTAAGTGTATATGTAAGTGAATATATATATATATATATATATATATATATATATATATATATATATATCCGTATAACTACGCGGGAACTGCGTATGTAGGCATATATCCCACACAATTTAATAATTTTAACTATTAAATATTAATAAACAATTACAAGTTCGGACAAGAATACAGTTACAGCCCTCGATATAACTTATTAAGTGAATATTGTGAATACTAATTTTTTAATTTATCATATATGCTCTGCTAAAAAAGAAAAAAGAGAACAAATTAATTTCAATGATTACACATGCACATACCTGTATGTGTGTATGTATGCACGTATGTAAGTATGCACTTACGTATATGTATATACCTATATATGCGTGTATATGTATGTTCGCTGAATTTTCCACCTCTTTTTTTTTTAAAAAGTAGCATACATTTTCAAGGCAAAAGAAATATTTCAAATTAAATGAAATCCATTTCACGCTCGAAAATGTACATATAAAATAGGTATATATATGTATACATGTATAGATAAATGAACAAGTTATATTCTACTAATTACGTAAAATGGAGTATATTAAAAACATGCTCATCTAACGAATAACATAAAGGCAAGAATGCGTAAACATGTTGTCATACATTTAATTAATTAGTTAAAAAGTTAATCTGCTACTATGCAAATATGCTAATCTGCTAATATGCTAATATGCTAATCTGCTAATATGCTAATCTGCTAATATGCTAATCTGCTAATATGCTAATCTGCTATTTTGATAATTTTATATTTTGTTAATTTCTTACTCCCCTGACTCGTTAATTTAAATTACAATTAACGTAACCGTGAAATATGCAATTTAGCTTTCTTCTCGCATGATTTACATTTTCCTTTATAACATAATTTTATAAAATAAGAATAATATTCCTAGTATGAACAAAAAAAAAAAAAAAAGGAAGAAAAAGAGGTAAGATGAAAAAAAAAATGCTGGTGCCTCTTCCTTTTAACCGTATATATAATGTTATTCATTGAAAAAAATAAATTTCATAGCATTATTTTGTAAACATTACACCAATGTCCATGTTAAATGTATGATAAAAATATATATTGATTTTCTTTTTTTTCTTTTTATGCAAATTTTTACATAATACGAATTTTACACATGCTTCGTACGTTTACATACGCGTATAACACATGTTTATGATGCTTGTATGCACGTATATATAAGTATTTATATTCATAAATGTATGCATATATTCCCATATATCTATGTAAATATAAATATATATATATATATATATATATATATATATATATATACGTACCTTTTTGTACATTATTTTTAAATTTGTATTCGCATTATGTTTAAAGGAAAAACAATTTCAAGATGAAATACATTGAAACGTTTGCAAGTATATGTAATATACATTTCTATAACAAATGCGTCAAATGAAATGTTTATTGTGAAACCTTTTTAATATTTACCTTATTATACATACTAATTTTGCGTTCTTTTTGTTCCCCTCTTTTTTTTTCTTTTTTTTTTTTTTTTGCTTTCTTTTTGTTCCACTACTTTTTTTTTTTTTTTTTCATTTTTTCGTTGCATTTTATTAAAATTTACCATAAAATTAGAGCAATGACGCATATGTATCATTGAAAGCATTTGAGAAAATATTTAAACCTCTTCGTTTTTGCAGTCTACCCATTTTGTTATTTTTCAAAATATATGTACATGTACTCATAACGTGTATATATGTGCACGTGTGGGGAAAGAAAAACGTTGTTCCTCCTTTAGGTAGACCTCATCATTTCTTCTTAACCGTATTAACCGTATTTGAATAAAATTTACTATTTTGGCAAAATCTCCGTGGATTGTATATAATAACATAAAACGTTGACAAAATTTAAAAGAATATGTTTAATGAAGGTAGTAATAGTAGAAGAATTAACTTGAGTGGAAAAAAGCATGTTATACTGAATAAGGACTCGTTTATTGAAAAAGCTAAAAGGGAGAAAGAAATTTGTCTTACATTAACGAAAAGAAAAAATGCTTTTAAAATTATAAGTAATTATATTTGTTTTAAAAAATGTATTGAGAGTAGAAGAGAAGAAATAAATAATATTCTTCCTAAAAGAATAAATGATATAATATTATTAGAGAAAATAGTATCACCTGCTATTTATAGGAAAGCACTGAGGATATGTTTACATGAATTTTCAGTTCAGTCAACTTTTCTTTTTTCAAAAAAGGATTGTTATAAACATTACAAGGGTATGAAATTTGAAAATACGATATACCCACCAATAAAATGTTTACTCGATGTAATAAAGTTATATAACAAAATAGATCGTTTAGAGGAGGATGAAGATGGTAACATAACCAAGGATGGTACTGCTACTAGCAGTTTCGACGCAAAGGACAGTGGTGAAAGTATATTACGGAGTGATAACCAGATAAGCTGTACACAGGATAAAACAATTTTTCATGATCGTCCACATGTTGATAAGGAAAAATTAGGAAGCAGTATCGAAGTAGTAAAAAACAAATTTTATTACAGACACAAGAAAGAATTGAAAATATTGACAAATCATTTAGACATTTTGTTAGGAAATTATTATGTATATAATGTGAACATATATAGAGAATACCATGAAGGGGTAAGGAGGGAGGAGGAAGACTATTATAAGTCTAGTAGTGTAAATAGTAGTGGTAGAAGAGGCGTACAATTCGAAAAAAGTACGGACGAACTGAGCAGTAGTATGCTACACTTGTATTATTTGTATAATTTTATTTTGAATAATTTGTTCATTGAAGAGTTGGAGGTGAAAATAAGGCATTACGAGAATAACAGAAATGGGGAAAACTGCAAATATGACGAAAATTGCAAATATGACGAAAACTGCAAAAATTGCAATTACAAATTAGCCGCGTCGCTCAAGAAAATTAGTGATTACATAATTTTAACTATGAATGGACTGACTACCATCATAAAGAAAATACTTCAATCATATGGGGATAAAAACGTTGACATGCATTATGCATCATCAAAGTTAATAATGTATGTCTGTGATATGATATATGTATATTTTTATATATTAAAAATAAAGGGAAAAGATTTAAAGAGTGGTCAGGTAACAGAGCTGAAGCAGAAAATTAACGTGCTACTAAATTTTGTGCTTGTTCATGTGGGGCAAACGATGGGCCACACCAACGGAAGTGAATACGACAATAAAAAAGACAACAAAAGCGATAACAAAAGCGATAACAAAAGCGATAACAAAAGCGATAACAAAAGCGATAACAAAAGCGATAACAAAAGCGATAACAAAAGCAATAACAAAAGCGATAACAAAAACGATAACAAAAGCGATAACAAAAGCGATAACAAAAACGATAACAAAAGCGATAACAAAAACGATAACAAAAACGATAACAAAAACGATAACAAAAACAATAACGATAGTAATAGTAATTATAATAATAATTACTACCATGGAAGTTCTTTCCATGGTAGTTTCTTTCATCGCAGTTCTCGCCGTCGCAGTTGTGCTGGCAATAACTACCATCTTTTTATTTCTTTCTTTAAATATAATATTTTCGAATTATTCACAAGTACCGTCGATGTAAAGGATGAATTGAAACTACTGAAAAGGATACTACTAATAATAATTAACAATACCTACAAAGATGTGGATGCAATGAGAAAGTATGTGTACAACTGTGACAACAATACAATTAACTCTATTCATAACAAATCCTATATATATAATCAACATTCATTTGATTCATATCATATTTCTGGAATCAATTTATTTAAAAATCTACTATTATTTGCTCAGTGCAATAGGAAATTCTTAGACCATAATATTTTTGATTTACTTCTAGAGGCATATTTATTTTTGCCCCTTAAGTATCATCCGTATATTTACCAGGTCACTGTAATTGAAGGTAACAAAGAGAAATGGTTGGGATTAGCTGGAAATAATCTGATCAACGATTCTACAAAATTCAAGAATAATGTGAATGGAAATCAAAGGGGTAGAGAAGCGTCATTACTTGAGGAACCTTCACCAGAGCTGAAGGCGGAATGGGAAAGGCCGCAGGAGGAGGAACCGAATAAGTCGTTGCAATCGAGTCCGGGCGAAAATAAAAATACTTTTAGCACTTATCAAGCATATATGAAGAAATTACAAATGGGTTATTATTATAGCAAGGATATAATCGATTCGCTGCTGTACATATGCAGTAAGTGTGGTTTTATCAAATTAGACACCTTGCTTTTTGTTTTGCTTCCTTTTAGAAGCTTACATATAAATATATATAAAACATATAAAAATTACTACGACTATATTAAAAATGTGAGCAGCAGTGCTGAGGAGGTAATAAATGGAAAGTATGACAGTGTAAGCAGTAGAAAAAAGGAAGAACTACGCGGGTATCTTGGATCCAAGGGTAACCACGAGAAGGAGCGCATCATAAACAGGGCTGGAGGCCATGGTAATAGCCGCCATGGTAGTAGCTTCCACGATGGTAGCCTTCACGGCAGTAGCGGCCATAATACGAACCACCGTAGTAGCAGCAGTCATTATAAGCATGTTTTAAATTTTTCGAAGGGAGCGCAGGAGAAGGACCCCATTGGGGGAATGGCTTTGCAAAGAGTCCAGAGAAATTGCCTTTTTAGCTTAAACAACTTAGTAAGTGTAAAAGAAGAAAAGGAAAAAGGATATGATATGATAAACAATGACATATTATTGAGGGTGAAAAAAATATTGGTAATGCATCATATCCCTATTTATTTAATAAAAATAATATATCTCTTTTGGTTTTACACATGTAAATGCAACGATACCATGTTTTTTAAAAATTTGGTGTTTTTTCCATATTTTGACAATACAGCTTTATCTATTTATGTTTCTTCCTTTTGTTTTCTTTTTCATTATTATATTATAATTAATATGTACAATAAACTAATTGACATAAAGAGTTACAGACTTAGTAATCATTTTATGAAGCATGCATGTTTTAAAAAGGTATGCAGTCTCTTAGTGTTATCCTTGTGTGTTATTTTAAAGGTGTCAATAAATGCAATTAATTTTGAAATAATGTATAGATTATCAGATGAAGGAAGAAAAAGGATAGAGGAACTCATCGAAGGCATTGCGGATGAGGATATATATAATGATGAGGATGAGGAGTACGAAAAGGAGTTTAACAGAAAAGAGGAAGACGATGTACTATACGGGGGAGATGTAATACACGTGGAAGATATGGAAAAAATAAAAGGAAAAAAGGGACAAAATGAGGATATTTTCTATGGAGAGAAAAACCGGTTTAACGACACCCTCATATTGAATTTTCAAATATTGCATGTATCTTTGGGGGATGAAGAAAAGGTCGAAGATGATAAATGCAGATGTGGCAAAAGTTTTGTGAGAAAGGAGGTAGAAGAAGGGACAAGTAAAAATGAAGTTCAGACGGAGCATAAAAAAAAAAAAATTTATGAAAATTTTGGTAAAAATGTGGTACAAGAAGAGGTAAAGAATGAAGGTGTAGATTATACGAGAAGTCTAGGTGCCAACATTGTGTTAGGTAACGATGATGATGATTCGTTTGATATGTATGTTAGTAGTCTCCCCCAATGTGACTTGTTAAAAATACTGGAGTCGTTAGATAGATTAAGGAAGTATGAATGCACTTGCAATGAAAGGGATTGCTACTGTTATGTTAGTGGTAGTGATGGTGGTGATGACAGTGGCTATGGATGGGGAAGACTATGCACAGACTGCAGTATGAGGGAGTTCATACGGAGGAGTAGTAGAAACAGTAAATGCGTTAATTATGCGAATGATGGTATTAACAGCAGCATTGTAGGAAGCGGGTATGGCTGTGGTAGTATTAGCGGAAGTGGTAAGGGAAGCGCTTTGGGGTCTCAAGGGAGAAACGTTGAGGACTCGTCATACACGTCAACGATGATCACGTACTATCTGTACAAGAGTGATAGGAAGGGGCTGAGCTACATTTTGCCGCTGTTGTTGAAAAAGCTATACAAGATAAATAGCTATATAGATTTGTTTGAAGAAGATTTTTTCGTTATAAAGGAAACATTTAATTTATTAAAAAACCGCTTCAACATTTTAGGTGAGTGTAATAACTTAAATTACAATAGTAGTAGTTATAATGAAGAATCCCATTTATTTATAGAAAAGAATGATATATATTTAAATAATAATATAAAGCATGTGAATGTTTTGGCAAATTATTTATTGCGACATGCACCTTTTACCTTACCATTTAGTGATAGAATACTTTTATTTTATCATTTCCGTAATAAGAGTAAAGAGAATATAAGAGACGATCAACGTTTTAATTTTATAGAGGCAAAACATCATTTAATAAGACGAGGAAATATTATGGAAGATGCTTTTATAATACTACATAAACTCGATTCAACACAATTAAAACAAAATATTAGAATAGCTTTTATTGATAAAAATGGTAATGAAGAAACAGGAATAGATGGAGGTGGATTATTCAAAGAATTTATTATTTTATTATGTAGGGAAATATTTCATCCTAATTTTATTTTATTCCAAAATTTGCAAAAAAATAATACATTATTTCCAAAAACTTATGAACAGAACGACAACTTAACTTTGTATGAGTTTGCTGGTAGAGTAGTAGGCAAAGCTATATATGAAAGAATATTAATAGAAACCATTTTTAATAATGTCTTTTTAAATCTATTACTTTTTGACGATATTGATATAAATGATATATTCTTTATTGATGAAAATATCTTTAATAGTTTATTATATATTCAGAATACTAATAATGTCGAAAATTTATCTTTAACCTTTTGTACCTATGAGAAAAAAAGCCCTGATGTAGGTACTATAAAGCAGTATGAAGACATAAAGAATTTTTTCTATATTTTAAGCAAAAATGTTTTGAATAATACTTTTCCTAATAATACTTCTGGAATAGTTGGTACCTCTAGTACTAGCAGAAGTGATATGGAGCCCTTTTTTTTCCCACAAAGTGGACCTTATCCTCATGGGAACATAAACAATTTCTTCAGCATCATCGATAACTTAGATGCCCTCATAAATACTTTGGATAGGAATTTGTCCTCTATTTCAAGAAACGTTATGCAGATGGGTCGTTTGAGCAGGAATACCGATTTGAGCGACCATAGCAGTTTTGACAATTTTGGCAGTTTTAACGGTCCTAGGGGCCATAGTGCCATCCATAGAGTGGATATAACGAGAAATGACGTAAGTAGTAATGTACCTTTGTCTGTAGGTAGGGAAGACGAGAGGGTTTCATACAGCCAGTCCAGTCTGAACGGTAGAGTTGATCCTGTTTCGAGTGAAAATGTGGAAAACCAAAGTAGCGAAAACGAAAATACAAATGATCAATTTTTACAGAAGGAGGACTTTGAATGTATTGAACTAATTCCAAATGGTCGAAATATAATAGTGAATGATGAAAATAAAAAATTATATATAAAATTATATATTAATTATAAATATAATAAATTAATAAAGAAAAAAACGGAGTATTTTTTAAAAGGTTTATCACAATTAATACCAACGAAATGGCTTAAACTTTTTAATGCTCAAGAGTTGAAGACACTAATTTCTGGTAATGATAAATGTTTTGATGTAGATGATTTAAGAAAGAATGTTGTTTATGGTGGTGGGTACAGTGAGACTAGTAGAACAGTTATTAATTTATTTGAAATATTAAAAAGGTTTACACCAAAAGAGAAGAGTCTTTTTCTTATGTTTGTAACAAGTTGTTCAAGATCTCCTCTACTAGGTTTTCAAGAATTATATCCAAAATTTTGTATTTACAGAGTAGTAGATTATACTAGACTACCCACTGCATCAACATGTGTCAATTTGTTGAAACTGCCTGATTATTCATCATGCGAAGTTTTGTATAAAAATTTGGTAACGGCAATAAATGGTACGCAGGGCTTTGACTTGAGCTAACACATTGCCAGCTCCCTTTTCGAAGATACGCATGGACATATATGCGTATGGGTATGTGTATGTTTGTGTGTAGATCTGGTTCGTATTGTCGCAGAATAGTCATATTTTTAAAAACACCGTCAAAACTGTATTTTATTTTGTTTAATTATTTTTTTCATTTTTTTCGGTTATCTGGGTACCCTTGCACCGCTTCTTACGTTTTTGATTTGCGAAATGTTGTTGCACCGTTTCTCTTAAGAGCTTGGTTTAAATAGCTGGCATTGCAAGATTATATACAGGGGACTATGAACAGATCTACGAACATTCAAACAAATACATAAACACGTGTACCTTATCGATTCATTAATATTTCTGGATTGCATTTAATTAGTACGCTCTCCAATATGTAGTTTTTTTTTTTTTTTTTTGTCTACGCCTCAGCATTAGTGTAAAAAGGAGTGCACACATACCCATGCGTATGTGGACATATGCTTACACATATATATATATATATATATATATATATATATATGCTCTTATGGGGAATGGATTTTATTATATTATTTTTTTTTTTTTGTTTATTTCAATGATTCAGGCATATATATCTATATTTATTCATGTCGCATGTTTTGTTCCATAGCATATTGTGCTAATTTACTTTTTTTTTTTTTTTTTTCTAAATTTTAAAATGAATTAAAGAAGTATAAAAGTAAAAAGTATAATTTAAACGCAGTTTAAGCACTATATAAACATGCAATAACCCCACGGTTCCCACAAAAATGAGTTTTACCTATGAGTGTAGCATAGGTGTAGTTATGCACAATTGCACGTGAGGTATTTTCCCAAAAGTACATCGTACTTTGAAGAGGATTTTTAAAATAAAGCATTCTTATATACACAAATAGTAAAATATTTTAGAACAATAAATGATCTGTTACAGACGTAAATCTTTTTTTTGAATGTAAATATAACGAAAACGAAATGAGTAGTTGTACGGCTGCTGTATGTAAGGTTCATAGCGACGTACGTGCATCATGCGCACGTTTTTATGGGGAAATTTACGCAGACTTTTTTGTTTATGTGGAAAGTATATGTGTATAGAAGTATTAATACATATATGTATGTATTCACACGTATGTACATGTATATACAAGTGTGCACATTTATTTATATGTAGACATATGTATGTGTATATTTTATACATAACATATATATCCATAGCAAATCATAGCAAATATAAAATTATTTGCATCTCTCTATACTGCTTGCTTAATATTGCACACTCGCCATTACAAATACATTCCTTTCTATTTGATGTCATATTTTAAAACCCACAATATGAATAATACAAGATTATTATTGTACATTATAAATAACATGTAAAAAATTAACGAATTTTCTTGAATATGTGTTTTGTTCGTAAATTATTTTAACGCTGTAATATGCACACAAAAAGCTATACGTTGGAATTTTTTTTTTTTTTTTGGCATATTATTTGGTTAAAAAAAAAAAAAAAAAAAAAAGTTGTTCACTTGGGCATCTATTAATACCTATTTCGCTTCACATTTTACAGTTTACAATTTTCAATTTACATTATACAGTTTACATTTTTCAAATTTACGTTTTGCAGTTTACATTTTTCAAACTTATGTTTTGCAGTTTACATTTTTCAAACTTATGTTTTGCAATTTACATTTTTCAAACTTACGTTTTGCAGTATACATTTCGCGTTTATTTTATTTTAATTTTTTTTTTTTTTCGCTTTTTTTGGTTTCCTCGTAAACTCTCCTTTTAATAAGAATAATTGTAAATTTTAATATTTACCCAGTGATGTTTTGACAATTTGGGCTTTGTTGAGAATGCGCTCTCATGGCAAATGACTACCGCATGGGAAGGTAAAATAAAACGCACGCTTGTTTTACCTGTTCTCTTCTTAAGTAATACGCGTACAGATGCATATTATGCGTGTATTTTATGCTTTGTTCGAATGTATTTTATTTTTTAATCTATTATATTACCGCTTTTTTTTTTTTCTTTTTTTTTTTTTTTTTCCCCCATTTTTCACTTTTCGATCCACCATCCCCCTTGTATAGCACACTCGGAAAATATATGACGCATAGAATAAATTTGTCCAAAACGATGTGGCAATTAGTTTTTCGTTAAAAGTGTTTTCATTTTCTTTTCATATAAGAATAAGTTTGATAAATTGTCCTAGTCCTTAGTCTAGTATAGCACTAGAGAGGAAAGCCAGCCGACTGTGCGTTTATTCGAACACTCGAAGAAGTACAGCGTAAGTTGCTCTTACGTAACAGACACAGTGGTAGCCACGCTCACGTAAGAATAACAGCTGAAGCTGCTCACACGTAGCAATAACAGCTGAAGCTGCTCACACGTAGCAATAACAGCTGAAGCTGCTCACACGTAGCAATAACAGCTGAAACTGCTCACACGTAGCAGTAACATCTGAAGCTGCTCAAACGTAGCAATAACAGCTGAAGCTGCTATTACCTCCATCGGAAGTACCATACATATGCAGTTATATGCAGTCTAGGGAGCATGGTAGTTTCCCAGCTGTACATCCTATCCCCCAGAGGGGATACAATTATCAGTCGTGACTTCAGAGGGGATATATCGAAAGGTAGTGCTGAGTTATTTTTTAGAAATGTAAAATTGCACAAAGGGGATGCTCCACCTTTGTTTTATTTGAATGGAATAAATTTCATCTATTTAAAAAGTAATAGTCTTTATTTCGTTTTAACATCTTTATTTAATGTATCACCAAGTTACTTAGTCGAACTACTAAATAGATTATTAAAAGTATTTAAAGATTTTTGTGGTCAAATTAATGAAGAAATAATTAGAGCAAATTTTATATTAATATATGAAATAATAGATGAAGTAATAGATTATGGATATATTCAAAATAGTAATACAGAATATATAAGAAATTTAATACATAATGAAATAGCCGCTAGCAGTAGAAGTAGCAATAATAATAATATGAATAAGAAATTTGCTCATTTATCCAACTTTTCAATTAAACATTCAAATACTTTACCATCTAATGCTTCTCAAAAACCTATTCAAATAAATGATAAAAAAAATGAAATTTTTATTGATATTGTGGAAAAGATTAATTTAATTATGAATAGTAAAGGTGAAATTATTTACTCTTATGTGGATGGAGTAATACAGATAAAGTCCTATTTACTTGGAAATCCATATATAAAAATTGCTTTAAATGATGACTTGTACATAAAAAATATTCATAATGACAATTCTAATAATATTATTATTGATGACTGTAATTTTAATCATTTAGTTAATTTATCCCAATTTGAAAGGGAAAAGATACTCTCTTTGTACCAACCAGATGGGGAATGCGTTCTTATGAACTACAGGATTAACAACAACTTCAAGGCCCCCTTTCGAGTCTTTGCCAGCCTTGTCTACAATCCCACACACACGGTAATCATTGCAAGAGAGATAGGATACCCGTTCTCTTTTCATGTGTACACACATACATGCGTACTTACGGATGCTTCGTAACGGCGTGCAAACGATGTATCACTTCTGTGTTTACTTATACGTTACTGATTCTTTGCGTATGTGTAAACACTGTTTGTTCAGCTCCTTTCTACTAATTCCCATACACTCCTTGCTAACCGCTTCTCAGGTAGAGCTCTGCATTCGAATAAGGCTTGACATCCCAGCTCAGTACACGTGCACAAACGTGTTTGTTAACTGTAACCTGTGCAAACACATAAGTAACGTGCACCTGGATCTGAACTCCAACTCGGACCTTTTTTCCGCTCACTACATATCAAACGAACACAAACTTCTATGGACAATAAAGAAGTTCAAGGTAAAATTTTTTTTTTTTTTTTTTTTGCATGTGTATTGAGCTAGATAAAGCAGTACACGGGTACAAGTGCATAATTAAAGGAGGTTTCCTTATTACAAATCGGTATATTAGTTCATTGTCTTTTTTTTTTTTTTTTTTGAGTTTATATGTTTTTGTATATTTTTTGGTTATTGTACATTTTATTTACACTTTTTTTTTTTCTTTTTTCCCGTATCTGTAGGGGGAAAACGAGTATAGTATACGATCGAAAATAACATTGAACACAAATTATGTTTACTCTAGACGTGATTTCGGACCCATATATATTCTTTTTGAAATTCCCATGTTCAATTTATCAAAACTAAGAATAAAATATTTACGTATCATTGAAAATTATAAGTCGTGTAATACACACAGGTGGGTTCGCTACATCACTCAGTCGTCTTCATACGTGTATAGATTGAATTGAAGGAAAAAAAAAAATAAATAACAAGATATGATCATCTCAGCCAAGTTACTACATTGGTAAGAAGTTTTATCAGTGGTTATAAATGGGGGAGATGGAGGGGGATGTTTTTCCACTTGAAGAAAGTTAGTAGATCCCTATGAATGACCACTTATGTATAATTATAAAGGTATGAACATGTATATGTGTACGAACGTTTGTGTGTTATCAGAAGAAGGAAAAAAAATTGCTCACATTAATTTTTCTGCAAAGTAGCAATATTTTTTAGGAAGCTGTGGAGGCATAAAATATACTTCATATGGTGGCTGCACATTTACGGTTCTTTTTGAAATGATAGCTGTTTCTTTTTCATTTACACTCGTACGAATGAATAATGGCATGTACGTGTAAACATGCATTGACATGCATGATGTGCATAAATGATTAAGTGAAGAAATGCGTACATTTGCGCGTATGTACGTGCTTGAATATCATGCAGGATGATCCAAGCTTCGCACCCTCGTGCGCTTTATATAGCGTTACCATTTTTGCCATTATACCTTTATTTTTATATTTTTACAATCGTCAACTTATGCACTCTTGCAGTTGTCCATTCTTTTATTTTTTTAGCTTTTTAACCCATTTTCCTGTGGTAATTGGCCATTATCATGGCTTGTAAAATTATATGAAAAATTTTTATGCAAATATTCACAAGGATATATAATATATGTACATATAAGCTCAGTTCACAAATAAGAGCCAAACATAAATTGGCTAACAAAATTGCTTATGCACGTACACACATATTTGCAAGAACGTATTTAATTTTTATGTAATAACGAACGCATGCAAATACGCGCCTCTGCAAACGGGGCAAAAAAACAAAAACAGGGATGTCGGTTCTCAACGGTGCTGATAAGAGGGGACACAAATGTTTATGTTAACAATTTTAGGAAAAGAATTTTAAAAATATTAAAAAAATGAAAAATTAAAAAAATTTAAAATATAAATATACCGTAACAACAATCACAACTACAGCAGTAGCAGTAATCATACTACCAATAAAGGCCTAAATTTTTTTTTTTTTTTTTTTAAACCACCGGACTTCCCATCTTTCTGATACGCGCAAGCCTAATACCCTCGTATCCTCAAGTTAAGCCTACATACATATATATGAGGTCTATACAAAAGGCATTTTTATATGCGACAAATATTTCCTATGTATTTTTATAAATCCTGTTCTCGTTTCCGTCTAAGTTAGTTTGCTTATGTTTAAATCGAAATAACATTAATCATTGCACTCTTGTGTGTAATTGCTAAGTAGTGAGATGAAGGCATTCCTTTATATAGTGAATACGTTGTTACGATTGGAGATATACGATAAACTGTTCAACGTTATGGTAGGCTTCTCACTTCAACACATCACTTCTAGTATTTTCTGTGTGTAATGATATGCTTTTCCCATTCTGTTCCCCTTTTTTACTCCTCTTTTTGTTTTACAAACGTATGTATAACTATGTCCTGTATAAGTAGAAAAAACACCGATAAGATATGCATTCTAGACGCTTAACCATCATGTACACATATATTTTTCTTATATCATATTGTAGATATGTTCAAAACCTTGTAATCTTTTTTAGTACCATCTGGGGATGCACTTTTCCCCTTGCCCGCTTTTTCATCATCCCTTCTTCTTTTTGTACCTCCTGCTTCTTTAACATGTTCAGCTCGTTCATCTTGCTCGTCTCGTTCCTCTCTTTCTGCCCGATCGACTTCCCCTCCTTCTTCTTCTTTTCCTTTTTCACTTATCCCATTCGACTTTGCTAGTACAGATTTGTTACTGACCGCCCCCCTTCCCTTGTCATCACTGCTCTTTTTGGTAACACCAGGTCCGTCTTGATCGCTTTTATTACAACACCTGTCCAAAGAGGATAACGTCAACTGGTCACTACCATCTCTATTCCCACCTGAACTCTGAGAGGTCTCACTCTGAGAGGTCTCACTCTGAGTATCCTCACTACTGGGTATAAGTTTGTACGGATTTGCCTTGACAAACTTTTCGTAATTAGACTTTATAGGGTAAGGACGTTCACCTACACATTTTTGAATATCCTGGTAAGATATAGTTTCCTTCTGATATAACAAATTAGCCAAGTTATGTACATGTTTTTCATTTTTCAAAAGTATTGTTTTTACTCTATTATACTGCGACTCAATTAATGTACGCACTTCGTTATCTATTTGATGTGCTAAGCATTCTGAATGAGGTCTATACAAATTATACTCACTAGTAGAATTAGGTTGAAAAGAAACTAATCCTATTTCTTTGTTCATTCCATACTGAGATACGTATGAATAACATAACTGTGTTACTTTATTTAAATCATCAATTGCTCCTGTCGTAATTTTTCCAATAAATAATTCTTCAGATGCTCTTCCTCCTAATATTACTGCAATTTTATCTAATATCTGTTCTTTCGAAAATAGCATTATTTCTTCACTCAGGTGTTGTGAGTATCCTAGTGCACCATTATTCCTAGGTATTATTGACACTTTTAAAACTGGGTCGGCAAATTCTAGAAACCATCCAATAAGTGCATGCCCAGTTTCATGATATGAAATAATTTTCTTTTCATATGGTGAAATAAGGGATGAAGATTTAGGTAAACCACCTATAACTCTTTCAATTGCTAACTCAAAATCTTTTACCTGTACTCCTATCATGTTCGATCTTCTAGCACATTGAATAGCTCCTTCATTAACGACATTTGCTATATCAGCTCCAACAAAACCAGGTGTTAAAGATGCTAATATGTAACTAATATTTTTTATATCTAACGTTTCGTGTAATTTTAAATTCTTTAAATGCACTTGAAATATTTCCGACCTTTCATCTATATCTGGTTTACTAATATTTACAATACGATCAAATCTACCTGGTCTAGTTATAGCTGGATCTAATATATCTACTCTATTAGTACCAGCTAAAATGACAACTTTATCATTAGATGTATGAAAACCATCCATTTCGACTAACATTTGGTTTAATGTATTTTCTCTCTCATCATTTCCACCTCCCGCAAATCCTCCTTTTGATCTTTTTCTTCCTACTGCATCTATTTCATCAATAAAAATTATAGATGGAGCATGTTTTCTTGCTTGAGCAAATAATTCTCTTACTCTTGATGGTCCAATACCTACAAACACTTCGATAAAATCACTTCCACTAATATTAAAGAAAGGAACATTAGCTTCTCCTGCAACTGCTTTAGCTAGTAATGTTTTCCCTGTTCCTGGTGCACCACATAATAGTGCACCCTTTGGTATTTTTGCTCCAAGTATTTCGTATTTAGATGGATTTTTTAAAAAGTCTACAAATTCCATTATTTCTTCTTTTGCTTGTTTCATACCTGCTACACTTGAAAATTTAACATCCGTTTTATAATTATTTTTATTTATTGGAGTTATTTTACTAAATTTAAATAGTCTATCCATACCACTATTAGATACATTTTTTAAAGTGATTTTTTGAAATATAAAAATTAATAATAAAAAAAAAAGAATACTAGGTATATAACTCTTCACCTCATTTAATAAATTCGTTTCATTCATATATTGAACTTCAATTAATTCTTCTCTTTTTATATTCATTTGTTTCTGCATCTCTTCTACTTTTCTTTCAAATGAATCACTATTACCTATACGAAATGAAATATATTTCAAATGATACTTTGTAACCCCATGACTATTTAAATAAGCCTTCACATAATCTTTATTTATTAACTTTATCTTTTCTATATATCCCTTTGCCAAATAATTGTAAAAAAAATCGTTCTGACTCACCTCGTTATATAAACTATTCGAGTCTACAAACAGTAGAAAAAGTAATAATAATAAAAAAAAGACATAAAAAAAGTAATTGTCAAACTTTTTATGTTTATCTTCCTCAGGTTTAAACGAATTTGGTGAAGCATTCTTCTTTTCGAATCGTTCAAATCCTTTGGGTGCTTTTGAAAAGTATATCTTTCTCAAAAATGAAAAAAAGGGTATTCTATCATATATAACTTTACTACTATTACAAAATGGCATACTTCTTTTTATCAGCCAAGGGCTCTTATTTATCCTTTCTCTACACATGTGTACTAGTATATTCAGCATATATCTTACTGCAAAAATCTTATCTTTAAAACATACATAATCACTGCGCCGCATATAATTATGTGCATCATTCGAAGTACTACTACACGAACTATTATATCTTCTACCATTTGCCGTGTTGTACCAAGTGCTACTCCAAATGGACTTAGCATGCTTTTCATACTTTCCAAAATTATACTTATTTAAAAAATATAAACTCATATGATTCATTTTTGCATATTTTAAAAAAATATTAAAAAGCAATTCTTTATTATCCCCACCGGTGTTGTTCCTACTACCAGTAGTACACCATTTTTTCTGAAGTAGACTTACCAATGAATATAAGGAAAAATTGTTTTGAATATTCTTCTCATTGCTTATAGCTACTCCGCTAAATTCTTTTTCTATACCTTTATTAAAATTTTTTATACATATCAAAGAGCTGTGGAATCTTTTTTTCCCTACCCCTTCTTCATGTTGCATTATACTCTTTAATCTTTCTATTCCTCCCCAATATTTACCACTGTTGTATGGCCTTTTTTCATTGTATAAGACCCTCCTACCCCTTCGCAGGACATACATCTTGAGCATTTTGCTCCACGTTGTTTAGTTCTACTTTGGTTTGTTTTCTCTTCTTTTTTCTTTTTTCTTTTTTTTTTTTTTTTTTTTTTTTAACTTTACTAATTCCACGATATTGTATGTATCTTTTTCAATGAAATTACATAAAATACCGGCAAATTTTGTCATCATAAATATGTAGGTTGGTTAACATGTGCAGCAGCTGATATGAGACAAGGTTACCCCTTGGAGTCTAAAGCGCAAAATAATTATTTATAAATACACAAGTTCACGCTATAAGATCCTCTCCACTTATTCTCCTATCTACTATTCAACACATTCCCATTATATTCGTTCATGCATGTAAAAAAGTTGTGTACGTACACCCTTCAGTGAGAATGCTTTGCATACCTAGGTTGTCAATACGTACGAACAGGCAAGTATGTAAACATGCATACTTAACTAAATACATACATAACTAAATACATGCATAACTAAATACATGCATAACTAAATACATTCATAACTAAATACATGCATATCTAAATACATGCATATCTAAATACATATATAACTAAATACATGCATAACTAATTACATGCATAACTAAATACATGCATATCTAAATACATGCGTATCTAAATACATGCGTATCTAAATACATATATAACTAAATACATGCATATCTAAATACATATATAACTAAATACATGCATATCTACAAATGTATTTACATCCATGTATATATATGCATGTTATAATTGACCATCGACATATTAAACGAAGAGAAAAGTCTATCACAAAATAATGTACGAGCATAGCTAACAAAGATATGCAACTCCAAATTGTTGTCAGATTTGTTGTTACAGAAAAATTTAACCACGTTCTCTTAACATTACTATGCATAATTTTGTTTTTTCCCAGTACTCCTAAACGTATTAGAGTTGTATATGTATACACTTCTATGCGCATACATGGGTACATATACTGGAACAAACACAGGTACATGCAAAGGTACATACATAGGTATACATGTACTTATATATATATCACGTACACGTAGTTACGTATTCATACGTTCATCGCTTGAGAGCTAACCCTCTTCAATATAAAACACAACGCATTAAATGTCGAGCAGATGACTACATAAATCTCCTTAAAACAAATTCAAAAAAAAGGTACATATATATGTATATACATATGTATATGTTACGGGGAAATATATAAATATTTCAAATGAAGTAGGATAAATAATATGCCATAAATAAAATAGCACAAATGAAGTTGAAATAAATTAAAAAAAAAATATAATTTTTACATAACATTCTCCTAACAGCATTAATGAAGTACTCTCGGGGAGGGGGACAAACAGCTTCGTATTCTTTGGACTGCTCAAAATAGGAATATAAATGTATACACAAATATATATATATATTTAAATATATTTATATATATATGCTGCATGCTAAAATTTTTGTAAAATCGCTTTTTTTTTCTTTTTTTTTTTTGTTAAATGATCAGAAAAAAAAAAAAAAGCAAGTGCAAGTGTTGAACATGACCATATGCAATATATGCGGGTTTATTCTTTTTTTTTCTTTTTTGCGAATGTAAGTACCCGCGTTTGTACATATACACAAGCATATATTTGCTCTTCCCTGCTAATCATCTTTCTTATTCTGCAGTAACGTTACGTTTTCTTTTAAAAATAAAAAAAAAGGACTCGTAAAAGAAAAAGAAATTTGTACGCTTCATTGTATCACTTCTTACTTAAGACCTATGTATATAATATACATTTAAAAAATAAAAGATTTGTACTATTATTTGTTACAAGCATTTCAAAGTCCATTCGCTTTGCCCTATGATTGCCCTATGAGATAGTACATCCATACTAAGACGCGCTACTCATGTATACGTACAAACATATGTAGGTAGGTTTATACGTACTCGTATATATATATATGTGTATGTAGGTATATGTGTATATAGGTATATGTGTATATAGGTATATGTGTATGTAGGTAAATTTGTATATAGGTATATATGTATATAGGTATATTTGTATATAGGTATATATGTATATAGGTATATTTGTATATAGGTATATATGTATATAGGTATATGTGTATATAGGTATATGTGTATGTAGGTGTATTTGTATATAGGTATATTTGTATATAGGTATATATGTATATAGGTATATATGTATATAGGTATATATGTATATATACGTACATATTGTAAGTGGAACTAACTTCCACACAAATCATGCCCTTGTTCAATAATTTTTTTAGTTTTTTATTTTGCCCTTCACTAGTATAAATTGCTATTTCTTTTTTTTCATTTTTTTCTTTTTTTTTTTTCCATCCCGTTTTTTCGCAATTCCCATTATCGTAATTCTGCTCATGATATTACGTTTGAAACAAAAATTTTTGATGAATTTTTTGGTTTATGCTTTTTAAAATCGTAAAGCATAGAAATAGCAAAATATATTAGATAATGTAGACAAAAGGTGTATAATTTCCTCATGTCAAGATAATTGTCGAATTACATAATTCCATTCAGTTTCTCAACAGAGTGTATACATGCCCGTTGTAAGTACCTTTGTTTACATGCACATATATGTACATGTGCATGTAATAAAGCACAAGCTGATCTCATCAGAGGCAAATGCATAAGCTTCACATGTAAGATACAAAAAGATATTGAATTTAAAAGAACATATAACGTTTAGCTATATCTTAATATAATTTCATTCATGCCAATATTTTAAAGGACAAAGTAGACCATGCACTTAATCCTTTTAATAGGGAAAAATAAAGGTAAATTTGAAAATTGAGTTGTATCGGAAGAGGTGTATTATGTGTGCATATGCATATATATATATATATATATGCACTCGTTACACCATTTTTAAATAATTAAAATCTGCTATGTAGAAACACCGGTTCTCGTACTTTTTGTATTTACTGATCCAAAATGGACCTTGCAGTTTCCCTTCAGCGAAAGGGACAGATTAGAGAAACAAATATCAAAAAGTCAGGTAAACAAATAAAATGTAAAAAAATAGAGGGGGAGGAATGAAAAAGGAAAAGAAATCATAAATAAAAATAAAACAATGAGAACGAAAAAGAACTAAAAAGATAATAATAACAGGTACGTTTAACGACATACGTCTTATTTAATTCGCGGAAGAAGAAATAAAAGGTGTTCTCTTCACGTAAAATAAGAAATGTTGCAATTGTTCTTTTTTTTTTTTTTTTTTGTATTTGTTTTTGTTTTATTTTTCGTACAATTTTCAAACATGTGAGTAGACGCTAATATATTAACAAAATGGTAAAAACCCGCTAACAGTTACTATCACACTAAATTTTTTTTCCTTAACCATTTTTGCTTTGTTTCTCCGCTTTTTCTTTATCTACTAAATTTCATTTGGACTGGAAGTTATGGGAAAAGAAAAAATAAAATAAAATAAAATAAAATAAAAAAAAAAAAAAAAAAAAATAATAAAATAAAATAAAAAAAATAAATGTTAAATGTTATGTACTATAAAAAAAGATAATTTGCCCGTACATGTTTTCTTCTTAACTACTATCAAGAAGAGAACATGTTTACTTTTTCTTAATAGAAGAATTCCATTTCTTTTTTCTTTTACCATTTTTTATATGTGTGAAAAATGTAATTTTTTTTTTTTTTTTTTTTTTTTTTATTCTTGGAGTTTTTTTGTTTAATTATATGAACGTCAAATGAGAATCCAACTGAGGGGAAGAGTATACACATGCCCGTGTATATATATCATCACAGTGTACATATGTGTATATATATAAATTTGTATGTATATAAGAATATGTGTACGTGTATACGCGAGTACCATGGGTTATGGTCATTGAAGTGTGAGAACTATTCTGTGGGCAAAAATATCTTTCCCTTATAACGATTACATTTCTAATTGAATTATTATTATTTTATTTTATTATATTTTTTTTTTTTTTTATCTTTTTATTATCTGTAATGTTATTAGGATTATATAAGGAAACAAAAAAGAATAGATAATTTTTTTTTTTTTTTTTTTTAACCATGCAAACAACTTAAAAGGTGAGAAAAAAAGAAAAAAATTAAATTATACATAAACATGAACACGAAATGAACATAAACATAAGCATAAAACGTAACATGTAACTAGTAACATGAAAAATATAACAAATAAAATCTTACATGTACAATGTAACATGTATATTGTAACATGTATATTGTAACACGTATATTGTAACACGTATATTGTAACATGTACAATGTAACATGTATATTGTAACACGTATATTGTAAGATGTATACTGTAACACGTATATTGTAACATGTGAAACGTGAAAGATTGTTATAACGCCCCCCTTTCATAAATTTTCTTTTTTTTTTTTTTTACTCTTAACTTCTTAACGATTTTATTTTTAAAAAAATATATCATTTGAGAATGCGAAGAAGTTCATGATTTTATACAGGTTGTTAAACAATTCCTCTGTTTTTGCTACACACGAAAAATAAAAGTGAAAAGGGGATAAAATAAATACAACTTTTTTTTTTTTTTTTTTTGCCTATTTGCTTTCTCTTTTATCCCTTCATCTCGTTGTTGTCCAAAATATGAACATGCTCATGTTCAACTGTACGAGTGACCCAAAAAGCGTTTTCAAGATGCCTTAATTTTTTTTTTTTTTTTTGTTTCATGCCATCGTGTGTATGTATATATATATATATATATATATATATATATATATATATATATATGTATATGTATGTATGTGTATATGTCTGTTTGAATAATTGTATGTGTAATTATACGTGTGTATGTATAAAAGTATATGTAAATGTATGTACTTTTTATGGGTATATGCATTTTTCTTAAGAATTAACATCATGGACGTTTCATTTTTCTCATATAAATAAAAATCATCAGTTATGCACGCCCAAAATATTCCATCAAAAAATACTTATCTTACATTTACTACATACACACACACACACACACACACACACACACACACACACACACACACATACACACACAACGTATTACTTATATTTCGCCCCCATTACATCCATTTCACTATTCAGTCAAACGTAAGGGTACATACACACGCCTTTTCACCGCTTTATGGGCAAATGAGTAATTACTACTTAGGTAAAGCAGTAGTGAAGTAATTAGGCAGTTAAGAAGCGGTACAGTGAGAAGGAAGCTACCAAGTATTCAAATCGCTAACTAATTCTACGGTTTTTCAAAGGCAAAAAATGCAAATACCTGTACGTGCAAGCTCATTTTTTGAAAATCATTAAGATATCCAAATATTAGCAAGGAGGAAAAGCGTCCCGAATTTTTCTTCATGGGTGTTTATCCGCTCGAACATGCGTACACATATATAGGTACCTGTATATATGTACATATATATACGTATATATATATACATATATATATATATATTTATTTATTTATTTACATATGCATATGTAGAACGAATAGTACACACCCAAACGAGCAGACCTCCAAGTACATTGACACACATACATGAACCACTGTGCAAGTCTGCATACAACAGCTTGCAGGAAGTCTTAGAATGATGGAAAAAAAAAAGTCAACAACACATAAAAGTTATGTGAAGAGCAAAAGGAATAACCATGATATGCCTATATACATATCAAAGAGTAACTTAATCGATACTAATACAAATACCAGTAGTGAAGTTGAGCAGTACTCATTAGATATGATTAATATGAACAATATGATGATGAACAGAAACAATATAATGTGTAATGACAGAAATTATATAAATAATAATCAAAATTTTGGGAATGGTATAATATATGTGAATGATAAACAATATGAAAGAATATTAAAAAGAAGGATGCGTAAAATAAAACAAGATATTGAAAAAAACAGGAAAGTTAGAGTATATATTGCTATTCAGAAAAAAAATAATTCTTCCATAAGCAGTTTTAGCAATAATAATATGCATGATAATATGCATGATGGTATGCATGATGGTATGCATGATAATATGCATGATGGTATGCATGATGGTATGCATGATGGTGTGCATGATAATATGCATGATGGTATGCATGAGAATATGCATGAGGTTATGCATGCGCATTTAAACAGTAACTTCAACACATCTTTATATAATTATGATTTAAATTCTAATGATTCGTTAATGAAAGTAATTGATAACCATACTAGTACTTGCACGCATACCCATAAGAATAGTAGTCAAAATAATAGTAGTAGTAATCTTAATAATAGTAGTAGTAATCATAATAATAGTAGTAGTAATCATCATAATAACAATAGCAACAGTAATAGTAATCATAATAATAGCAACCATAATAATAGCAGTAGTAGTAATAATAATAACAACTACATGGATCTGTATGAAAATATGAAATCTATATTTGCCATGAAAACTAATAAACGTTACAATAATGGTAACAGCATATATTTAAATAACTACAACAGTAGACTTCCTGCCAATATAAATTCAGAGGATGATTATAAAAAGTATATAAATATGTGTGATATGAGTGGTATGGACGATGTAAGCGGTATGGACAACATAAACGGAATGAACAACGTAAACCGAATGAACAACATAAACGGAATGAACAACATAAACGGAATGAACAACATAAACGGAATGAACAACATAAACGGAATGAACAACATAAACGGAATGAACAACATAAACGGAATGAACAACTTAAATGGCGTGAACAATTTTGTGGAGAACTACAGCGATATGAAAAGTGTGCATCAAATTCCTAATATGTCCAATTTCCCTAATTTGGTTTGTGCGAATAATATGAAGCACGGGGTTCATATGGACGATATTGAAAATATGGATGATGTGGAAAACATGCACAACATGCACAATATGCACAACATGAACAATATGAACAATATAGAAAATATGAACAGGGCAAAAAATATGAACGGTGCAGAAATGATGAACGGGTCAGAAATGATGAACGGGTCAGAAATGATGAACGGGTCAGAAGTTATGATCGGTTCAGAAATTATGAACAGTGCAGAAAATATGAACAATACAGAAAGCATGAACAATATGGAAAATATGAACAACTTAAACAATTTTTCTAATGATATGAGTGGCAATTTTTCATAGAGTTAATACAATGACTATCATTTATTTTTACCCCTATGTAGAACATGCTCAGTAACATTTGGCATCTAAAACAATGTTATATAGATCATACATTTCACACTCGGATTTTTTTTTTTTTTTTGTAGTCAAGAAAAAGACTTAAGAAGTGAGAAAAAAAAAAAATAAAATAAAAAGATAAAAAGGATAAGACATATAAAGAAGATAAAAAATAAGGAAAATAAATACATAATAATAAAAAAAAAAAAAAAAAATTAACTACCATTATATGCATATATAACACAACTGTTACATTTTTTTTTTTTTTTTATTCTTAAGTAAATTCATGTTTAACATAGAAAATAATTTGACGATAATTACAGCGATTTTCTTTCCCTCATTAAAAATATAAAAATAGGCGAATATTCTTTAACCTAAATTGCTTATTATTATCTATAATTTTACATATAAATTTTAGCTACAGATACTATATGTTGTGCTTACTTTGCTTTCCTTTTTCGCTTTTTGCTGTGTCTTAAAAGGGGAAGCATTTAATTGTGTATTAATTCACCAACAAATTTATACACATACTTGTGTATTTACATTCATACACATGCACATATGTGCGCATATGCGACCCATTTGATATTTTTTGTTTTATTTAACTTATGTTAAACTATAATTAACAAAAATGAAAATGTATTTTTTTGTAATTTTTATACTTTTTGTAAATTAAAAATGTTTATAATCTCATCCATGGACAGGTAAAGAAATTTCGTCCGTATAAATACTTCCGCTCTGCACACATAGTTTATGTATGCGCTAAGTGTTTTTTTTGTTTTTTTGTTTTTTTTCAGTAAAGGTTGTTATATACTTGCTCATATACAAAAAGACACACACATATATATATACACATATATATATACATATATATATGTCTGCATATATATGCCTGGACGTATATGTAAAAGTATTATGTACACATGAGTATGTATGGGTATATAATACGCACCCGTTATGGTGCTCTTGGCCTCAATTTATGCAGTTTATTTTAAAGCCAATAATGGGGGAAAAAGAAAACAAAAAATTGGTATGCTCATATATTGCTAACAAAGCAATTAATGAAATATCCTTCCTCCAAGTGAAAACCATGTAAGAAAATCATAAAAAATTGACAAAAGAAAGGAAAAAGAAAGATAAAAAAAAACATACAATATGCCTCAGATAAGCATGATTAAATGCGCACATGTTCATGCGCAAGTACACATATGAATATGTAGAATATGCACACAAGTATACATATGGCTTTATGGCCCTTCAAAAAAAAGAAAAGAAAAGAAAAATAATTAAATAAATAATTAAAAAGGCAAATAATTAATAATTAAATAAATAGTTAAATAGTTAAATAGTTAAATAAATAAATAGTTAAACAATTAAATAAATAAATAGTTAAACAATTAAATAAATAAATAGTTAAACAATTAAATAAATAAATAGTTAAACAATTAAACAAATAAATAAATAAATAAATAAACAGTTAAACAATTAAACAAATAAATAAATAAATAAACAGTTAAACAATTAAATAAATAAATAGTTAAACAAACAAACAAATAAATAAATAAATAAATAAATAAACAGTTAAACAAACAAATAAATAAATAAATAAATAGTTAAATGCATAGTTTAATGAATAAATAAATGATCAAATAAATAAGACGCGGAAATTCTTGCTACATGAAGCAATGTACCCATATGCTTGCACTAACCGAGCGCAGTCTGCCTGCTTATTTTTTGTAAAGTTGAGGGATGGAAAACAATAAAATAAAATGAATCAAATAAATCTAATCAAATATATCAAAAATATCAAAACGGATAAACGCATAAACGTAAAAGCGTCGAAAAAATATTGAACATGGCAACAACGGCTTCATTTAAATGCGGTTAAAAAGTTAGCAAATATTTTATAACCATCTTGGAGACATAATATGTGGGGGTAGGGAAGAGCATGTTTGTAGTTTAAGTCTAAATGTGTCAAGCATATTAAGTTGAGTAATGTTCAGCACGTAATTTTATTTTTTTTTTTTTTTTTTATTTTCGTTCTTTTTTTCTTTATTTTTTCTTTTCGTCCTTTACTACATTCCAGATGGTCATAATTCACTCTTTTAAATTGCTTTCATGCAAGGACTACGGTTTTACCTTTTTTTCAAATATCATCATAAGTGTTCTCCTCATTGTCCAGTATTAATGTATCAAAGTTTTTTTTTTTTTTTTCCTGCTCCCCTTAACTGTTCATCTTAGCTAGTGTGTCTTCTGCATTGTTCATGTTAAAATTCTTACATAAGTTTTTTATCGCTTCAATTATAAGAAATAGACTCATTATATGAAAGGTATTGTAATATATGCTTAACTATTGTTACCATCACTCCCTTCATAATTTATATTACAACAACCACTCTCATCAAAGAGCGACTAATGCTGTGGTATGTATGTGTATATGTATATATATGTACACCTTTAAATGTATGGTGCACATTTTTCTATTCACACGCGAATTATACTAAGGTATTTACATATTCAAAATGCTTTCATTCTTTGCAATAGGTAAACCACTGTACACCTTACACTTGATGCACCTCCGTTTGATGTTAACAATTATTATGATAACAAGCTTTATAATTTAGTTCAAAATGATTACAATATGTTGGCACTATGATTTAGTATTGCGGTAACAAAAAATTGGTTCAGTGTCTTTACTTATCAGTACTATAATAAATATTACGCAGAACAGTAAAATCAATTGAAATTTTTTTTTTTTGCCCTTTTTTTGCATTGCATACGTTTATATTTCACTTTTCGGGTTATTTATGTATTTAATAGAAGAACAGTTTGTTCCACAACAAACTAATGTTATAAGTACATATACATATATACATATCAATTTTAAGTATTCCCCCATCTCAAACGCTTTTATTACTTCCTTACCTAATCTTTTTTATTTTACCAAAATTGACAAATTGAAAATTTAGAGAATTGGAAATAGAAACTAAATGGGGATTGCTACATTTAAGTAAAAACTATTTCCATGATAATAACTAAATGGAGGAAAATAAAAGTGGATGGAAGTAAAAACTGGACGATTCTAATATGATGAGTCGACAACATGGGAGGATGTTAACTCACTTTGCTAGAACAAACGTATCAAAAAAAAAAAAAAAAAAAAAAAAAAGAAGCAAAAAATTCCTTTCTTTCGTAAATTTTGTAAACCAAAAAAAAAAAAAAAAAAAAAAAAAGGAAGATAGGAATAGTGTGAGAACCCTCTTAAAGAGAGAAAGCGTGCAAATCTTTTTTCAAGTCCCGTTTCATCTTTGTTTCACCCAAATTGGTCAAATGAGTATATATATACGTATAAGTACTTGTATGTATAAGCATTTGAATATATATACATATGTATATGTTTTTATTTTTTTTTTTAACATTTGCTTTTGCAAGTAACGCATTCTATTTATTCATATGCTGAATAAGTACACATACAAATATATAAGTACATATATATATATATATACATAATATTATATGCACACAATTCGTACATGTATATACATAGTTACATAACTGCTTTATGTTTTTCCCCATTGGCAAAAAATTTTTTTAACTGCAAAGTAATAGAAAATGTACTTTTAACGATTATCTATATATAAAAAAAAAAAAAAAAATATTTTGTTTCTTTGCAGAAATCATTGCTTCTAATTTAAAAAAAAATGATATAAAAAAAGAAAAATAGAATAGAATAAATGAATTGACCCTTGGGATGAATAAAATTCCAAAAGGAAGAAAAAAATAAATAGTTCCAAAAAAACAAAAAAAAAAAAAAAAAAAAAAAAAATCTTAGCATTATATCATCGCTTTGCCTTCATGAGTAATTCTCATGAAACACTTTAAAAAATTATTTCATCTTTTTAATTTCCTTATAAAGCATTTTTAAAAAATGATTTGCGTTTTTTCATGTAAAAAAAAAAAAAATTAAATTATACGAAACTATATATACACATATTTATACATATATATGTGAATTACTGTGTTTCCACATGTACGTGTTCATGTTATATAGACACGTAAAAATATGTAGGAAACCACCACCTTATACTTATACGTGTCCATTTTCGAATTTTTCTTTTTTTTTCCGTTTAAACGGGTATATATATATATATATATATATATATATATATATATATGTATAACTATAAAATGTAGGTAAACGAAATATTTGTAAGCTCAAGACAGTAAAAACTTGAAAAAGAAAAAAGCACAAGTCTATTTTTTAAGCGAATATTTTATTAATCGCATGGACTATATGAACAGCATTAACTTCAACAAGTACTGCATCGAGTGTTGGCATGGATACATACACATGTACATAGGTATACATACGGATGTGCTTGTATATGAATATGAATCTACTGTGGCATGCGCCTAAGTTGTATAAAATGTTTATGAGAGTGGGATAGCAAAACTTGCGTAAGCATATATACGCGTGTTAGCAAAGTAAAAGGATAAGTACACGATATGTATATGCTAGGGGCCAGTTGCATTTGCGCATCCCCCTTTTTAATATAAAATATATATATATATATACAAAATAGTTTATGGAACGGTGTACCGCACAATATACAGAAGAATCTTACAAAGAATCATATAAAGAATCATATAAAGAACCATACAACGAATCATACAAAGAATCATATAAAGAACCATACAAAGAATCATATAAAGAATCATATAAAGAACCATACAAAGAATCATATAAAGAATCATATAAAGAACCATACAACGAATCATACAAAGAATCATATAAAGAACCATACAACGAAACATACAACAAAACATACAACGAAACATACAACGAAACATACAACGAAACATACAACGAAACATACAACGAAACATACAGAAAAGCGTACGTAAATATGCCAAAAAAATGAACAGCCATTTATTTAGCTATGAGAATATTTTCAAAAACAACAGTATAAATATAATCGATAAAATAAAAGAAAGTAAAAAAAGGAATTCAAAGGAGGGTGAGGATACTGGAAAAGCTCACGTAGCTCATGTGGAAGAGACCACTGAAGCGCAAACATATAGGGCATCATCAACCATTTTAAACGATGAAAATGAACAAAGACGTAATTACTACATTATTCCTAACAAATACACTAGAAATAATGACGTGTGTGTAAATAGTGAAAAGGATGTACAATCAAATGCAACTAAAGAGGGTACAATAAATGTAAATATTGATTATGAATTTCGAAGAGAGAGTAATAGCTTCATTAAAACCAGTGAGGAATATGCTTGTAGGTATGCAGGAGCAACTGGGGAATATTGCGAAGCGGTAACGAAGCAGGATGCTACTAATGAATGTAAAGGGGATATAACAATAGAAGATAAAAGTCAAATGGGGGTGGGGAAAAAACAGCAAGTGGGGGAAGTAAGACATCATAGCGAAGGGAGACCATCCTACTCCTCAAACACATTAAAAGAAAAATATATAAATATGAAAGTAAAAAAAAAGAATGATATATCATTTCTTTTTAATGATTCTTCGGACAACATTATGAATCATGTGGATGGGATCAGAAATAACAATACTGAATCGTTTTTCGTTTTTTCAAAAAATGAAGATAAGATTAGGGAAACAGTAGATAGAAGCACTGAGAAGGAACAAACAAAAGAGTACACTTATGAGACGAAATGCTTAAACGTGTATAATATGGAAGACAGTGGAATTAGTTCCTCCCTTTGTAATGCATTAAGAACGAACTATGCGCATAATGAATATGAAACCATGAATGAAGCCAAGAATGAAACCATGAATGAAGCCATGAATGAAGCCAAGAATGAAACCATGAATGAAGCCAAGAATGAAACCATGAATGAAGCCGTGAATGAAGCCAAGAATGAAGCCAAGAATGAAACCATGAATGAAGCCGTGAATGAAGCCAAGAATGAAACCATGAATGAACATAAAAATGAAAACAAAGTAGACAAAGGTTTGTTATCACCTTTCAGTGATAATTATTGTGAGAGTGCAACCAATGAGAATAGAAAATTCAACCTTAAAGATGGATTTAAAGGTAAAGGTAAGCATATAATTAATTATCATCATAAAGAGGTGCAGCCGTCTGTGAGTATTTATCAGCATGAGGGTATACATCCGAACAGTGTATTTTTGAAAAATAAATTTTGCTCAAATGACAGTATTTTACTTTACGATAATAATACAATGGAGGTAAAACATAATTATATAGAAAACACATTTATAAATCTAAATGGTGAGATGAATAATAAAAATGAACTGGTACAGAACATTTCACTTGATCATGATAACAACAAGTGCTTAAATGCACATTATCCCAGTTATGCATATTGTAAAGAAGAAGCATCTTCTAATTTACGGCAAGAAGATGTAACAAGGAGAAATCGTGCAATCGATGTGCCGCATGGTGATAGAGAAATTTCAAGGAATAATGTTATGTGTTTCTGTTTTGGAAATAATGGTATGTTTTATTACACAACAGGATCACTCGTGAAATGCCAATTTTTAATTAGTGTTATCGATGAAAAAACAAAGGAAAAGAAATATAGACGTAGTTATACTTATGGACAGAATGAAAAACACTTAGAGGAATATATATATGCCTTGAAAAATTTCCCGGGCCCATTTAGCCGGAAAAGCAGTAAAACGGATGAAAGAATCAAAGTTTTCTTGAACGGTCATATTAATATGAACAAGGCAAGATACTTAGAAAAGGAGGAGGAAGAACAGGAAGAAGAAGAGCAAAGGAGGGGATGTAGAGAACCCGGAAAAGAAGTAGCAAAGGAAGCAGCAAAGGAAGCAGCAAAGAAAGCAGCAAAGGAAGCAGAAAAAGAAGCGGTAAAAGAATCAGGAGTTGGCGTAACGGCAGTGGGAGCTTCCGGGGAAAACATGTACGAGTGCATACAAAAAATTTGCCTGTACAAGCATCTGCTGAACATTATGAATAAGCCTCATCTGCTTAACTTCAACTTGCAAAGCGTGAAAGGTGAAAAGAAGCCCATGAATGATAACTCAAAGGGAGGTAAGAATATCGTTTCCTATTTTTTAGATAGCTACAATAGTCAGCACCAATACAACCCCCAAGATATGAAGCATAACAAAAAGCACCATTCAAATGAGCGTTCCTATGGAAGTTACAATCATCATGATGAAAACAAGAGCAGAGAGAATAAAAATGGATCAGGGGAGGATGGGAACTCCACCAGTTTTTCCAGTTGCTCCATTTACTCCAATTACTCCAGTTGGTCCAACTATTCTAGTTATTCCGATTGCCCTAGTTATTTCAGCTATTCCGACTGCTCACATAGTAGCACGCAGAGAAATAGAGAGGGGGAAAGAAAAGGAAGAAGAAAAAAGAAAGAAATAAAGGAAGAAATAAAGGAAGATATAAAGGAAGAAATAAAGGAAGAAATAAAGGAAGAGAAAAAGGAAGAAGCAAAAAGGAAGAAAAAAAGGAAGAAGAAAAAAAAAAAAAAATGAAATGGAGTTATTCGAAATAACTACAAAAAGTAATAGAGATAGAAAAGGCAGTAGGTTTACTGGAAGAAGCAACCCCTTGAGGAAAAATCAAAATAAATTTAACGAAGAGAGTAACATGTGTAAGGACTTCTACACTCAGTTGTACGAAAAAAACATAAATAACATTTATATAAATAATTATAAATATGAATTCCTAGATTTTGTAGAAAAGGAATTTATCATCATATTGCATACATTATTACAACATAAGGAAAGAATAACCCTGGAGGATTCCTATTTAGAATATTTCTATTTGTGTATATATAACAGTAAAAAAGCTACTAGATTATGTATAAAGAAAGAATTGTATAAATATTTCTTTTTAATTTTAAAAAAATATAATAGAAAAAAATATTACAAGATGATAGATCAGTATATAAGACATATAAACAAATCATTAATCAGCAGCGAAATGGAAATAACAAATAGTATGAATAATATATACAAAATTTATAATTATAATATATATGATGAAATATTTAAAGAAGCTTTTATTTTTTTTATTTGCTTATTGAATAAAAAAAATATGACTTTTAAAAAAAATATTTTGATAAACTACTGGTATATATTTTATACCTTAGTATTTCATAACTTCCTTTTTCAATTTAATGAAAACGAAATTAATTTTTATGAATACAAGGATGACATAATCAACTTTTTTACGTATTTAATAAATCTTCTTTATGAAAATAAACGTGTAACTGAATCGCAGTTCTTATACCTAATCCTGTCTGGCAACCCTTGCATATTTCAGGTAACAAATACTAAGGTCGGTAAGTGGGATACCCCTTACCCTAGAGCAAAAGCGGATACATCTACGTATGTCAATGCCTCTGGTATATCCTCCGCTATGTACTATGCGGATACGCCATGCGCAGTTGCTCCATATTCTTCTGTCCCATACGCGGATTGCCCATGTGCAGCCACACGTTACTCCACTTCTTATCGCGATGCCAGAGACTTCAACATATTCTCTTTTCAAGTATGTGATATGTACGAATATCTATGCAGATATGATGAAGACAGCTTTTTTTACGAAGATTTAATTTTTTTAAAAATAGTTTATGCACTTACCCTACTAGAGTTTGGGATCCTGTCGCAGGCAAAGCAATATATAGACATATTACATTACTACATAGATGTAATTAAGAGTAAGAAAAAGAACAATGATGTTGTTTATTTATATTATTCACTACTGAATAGAGTTAGATATATATTCCCATCAATTTTGTCGAAAGATGAAAACAAATATGGGATTTCGTCATCGTGTAATGACAACTGGAATGATAGTATTTACAGCTACAGGGTAATAACTCCCAATCTGCCATCTCAAGAGATTACCTTTTCCAAGGACAATGATGCAGTCGTGAATACATGTTATGATGGCCTACTCGATGACCCACTTAACTATAATAATATAAACCATAGCTTGAACCAACCATTTAACAACGATATACGGGAGGCAGTAAGGAATGAACAACATTACGAACAACATGATAATAGAAGGTATAATAATAATGAAGATGTTAGTGCCCCTACATACAACTCAAATTTTAGCATTATGCACAGCGGTAATTATAACGTACGTGAATTAAACAGCAATAATACCCCATTCGAAAGAAATTATATGTTAACAACATCGGAAGGGGTATTCGAAGCATCATCGAAACCTAAAGGAAGGATAACTAAAGATACAGTGGAATTACAAAGAACGTTGAACCCACCACCATATAGTGAATGCATGGTGCATAATGTTCATTCCATACAAAATGTACACATGTGTGGACTTCCATCAATTAGCAATTTGAGCCTTAATAAGATACATGATGATATGAATGCATTTAAGAATAGCTATGAGGTTAATCATCAAATCGAAATTAATAAACAGTATATGAATGAAAAGGAGGAGTGTTTTTCTAAAGAAGGAGGATACGTTCTATATGATGGTAATTCTAATCAACAAGTTGAACAAAAGTATGATGATCAGGTAAGTTTTCAAAAGTACTATGTGCAGAGTGAAAAGGATACCTCCACGTACAACGGAAAGAATAACACGGAAAGGCTGTCCATGGAGATATATGCCCCTCTTATGCACGGAAGTAATATGGTGCATGAAGCTAGTTACACAGTATATGGGCACATGCAGCAATTCAGCAGTACTAGCAGCAAAATTGATAGAGATTACAGTGATAAGAATAATCTTCGTAATAATCATCATAGGAATGGTAGCAATGGTAGGAATGGTAGGAATGATAGCAATGGTAGGAATGGTAGGAATGGTAGCAATGGTAGCAATGGTAGCAATGATAGCAATGGTAGCAATTTTAATGATTATAATGAAAGAGATGGGGAAGTTTTTAGAAGGGAGAAAGACACGAACCCTTTCAGAATCGAGAAGTATGGCATCCTTGATAACCGAGATAGTAGCACTGCCATGGATAATAGGCCAAATACTACGGTGAACAACCCGATGAGGAGCACCTTGATGAAGGAGGCCATGTACAATAACAACTTAAAAGTGCAACCATCAATTAATGTAAGTGTGCATCCAAAGAATCCACTACATACGAACAACTATGATACGTCAAATAATGCAGTAATAACTGATGGTAATAATACACTAACGAATAATGAAACGAATCAAGAATCAACCTCTACCAATGTGAATAGAACTTGTAATGTATCAAGTCATGAACGGTCTACTAGTGAAGGTAACATGGACATAATAAATATGGGAAAAAATTTCATTACTGGTTTTTTTTCAAATATAAAGGAAAAAATAAAAAAAAATGATATAGAAGAAGAAGAAAAAGAAGAAGATAATATATTTTATTATGATTATGAAAAAAAAAGATGGAGGGAAAAAGGTGTAACATCTGATGAGGAAAAAGAAAGAGAGGAGCAAAAATTGAAAAGAGAAATGAATATTAAAAACACTGCTCCCCCTCGTGTGGCGCAGAATTATTCCAACACAGGCAAAAAATATCCCCTCGACAAAACCGACGTTCGAAGCAGGTACGTGGACTACTTTAACTGAAGTGATGATGAAATGGTGTGAAGCTTACCTACTTTTTAAAAGAGTTCAAGAATGTATATAAGGCTACTTGCACATGTATTACATTTTTATTTATTTATTTATTTATTTATTTTTTTTTTTTTTTTTTTTTTTTTTTTTTTTTATTTTTTAGTTGAACGTTTAAATGTTCAATTCCTTTCCGTGGTTGTTACAAATTGTATAGCAACTGTTACATTTTGAGTTTTTGCAATTTCAAAATTCGTTTGTTTTCGCATCTTTAAAACGTGCAGTTGTATTTTTTATTTTATTGTCCTACTTTTTTTTTTATTTTATTGGTCTTACTTTTTTTTTTATTTTATTGTCCTACTTTTTTATTTATTTTATTGGTCTTACTTTTTTATTTATTTTATTACCCCTACCTTTTTATTTATTTTATTACCCCTACCTTTTTATTTATTTTATTACTCCTACCTTTTTATTTATTTTATTGCCCCTACCTTTTTATTTATTTTATTACCCCTACCTTTTTATTTATTTTATTGCCCCTACCTTTTTATTTATTTTATTGGCCTTACTTTTTTATTTATTTCATTATGCTTATTATTTTTTTTAATATCATTATACTATATCTTACCAAATCTTACCATATCATATCCAAATATACCGTATTATCCTTTTTTTTATTTTATTGTTTAAACAGTCATCTTCTTCTACTAATCCTTTTTGCCCCTTTGACCGTTTCACACACAACGATCTTGATATGATTTTACTTTACCGCTAATACAACTACTATATATACGAAAATCCAATATACTGTATTACCTTTTTCAAATGCATTTTTATGTATACACATTTATATATGAAGTTACAATGATAAGTTACAAGGACGTAAAACTAGCTCGATTATATTATTTCGTATTTTTCGTATTATCTGAGTTTTATTTATTTAAAAAATTATGGCTTCACTTATATTCTTTCCTCATGTAAGTTATAGCATGTATGCACATGCGTATTAGTTATATGTCTAATACATAATAACAAAATAAACTTATACCTTTTCATAATTCTGAAAAAAAAGGAAAAATCGTTGAAGTTTACATTTGCATTTTACCTTCTTTTCCTTATTTATATATTGAACAGTTTGTAATAACAACACCATGAACTATTAGAAAAATATTTCATTTTGTTTATTATCATACGATATCGTTTTGTTTATTATCATACTATATCGTTTTGTTTATTACCATACTATATCGTTTTGTTTATTACCATACTATATCGTTTTGTTTATTACCATACTATATCGTTTTGTTTATTACCATACTATATCGTTTTGTTTATTACTATACTATATCGTTTTGTTTATTATCATACTATATCGTTTTGTTGTTTCGTATTTTATACTTTTTTTTGTTTTATGCTATTTCTCTTTTGTTTTGTACTGCTTCGTTTTCTTTCATTTGGAAAAATAGATTTTTTAATGCACTAACTCCCCCATCGTACTTTGAATGTACAATTTTATATTTAATACGTGCATGCGGGTAATATTATGTATGTACATACAACTAACGTAGGTTTGTAAGCATGTGTATAACTCTGTGTATGTAGGTATATGCATATACGTGTATATACGTATATAAATATACGTATACGCGCTTACGTATATATGATATACAAACGTCTGAGCATAACGGGAAAAAAAAAAAAAAAAAAAAAAAAGATAGCAGATAGCAGAACGTTGAACAGGAACAATATTTTGAAATATATTTTCCCCTTCACATAATATTATGCATACGTGTATGTATACAGATATATGTAAGAACACGTAAGTAAATATATGTATGCGTATATATATATTTATATATGCATATATCAATTGGCGCATTTTCAACTGTTTTACGCTCTTATACCTTACAAAAAGGGAAAAAAAAAAAAAAAAAAAAAAATTATATATTTGCATTATATATGTATGTATATGTTCGTACTCATATTTACATATTTTATGTATATACCCGAGAGATGTACGTATGCCAGTTTAAAAAGAAAATAGGTGTTATTTGTGTTAGTGTTATTTGTATTATTTCTTTTCTTTTCTTTTAATATAAAATTACCCGTTTTACGTACTACCAATTTTTTAATATACAGTTAAAATTAGAATAGATAAAAAAAAAAAAAAAAAAAAAAAAGAGTTAACTCAGATTTAAGCATTTTTCCCATTAGAAAAAAAAAAAAAAAAACGAAGCAACGTTCTAGCGTTAAAAAGGAATAAAGCGAATTTGTTCTTTATTGTATATATAGCAAGTTTATATATGTTATGCAGTAAAATATATATGTACGTAAGTATATATATGTATGTATATATGTGTATGTATGTACTTATCAATTTATGTACGTATACATTTATGTACGTATATATTTATGAATGTATAAGAGGAAAGAACGCAGCACATTAAACCGATTGTAAAAAACGTATAATCATATAAACGCTGATAAATAAATCAAAAAAAAAATAAAATATATATATTTATATATATATATATGTATGTATATGTAATATGGCAAAAAAAAAGAAACAAATACATTTAAACATAATCGATTTACAAAAAATATATCAAAAAGATGATTTAATAATTAGTTCCTCAACTCCTGAAGAAAATGCAGCAGACATAAAAAAAAAAAAAATTTTTGAAAAAAATGAACTTGTACAGAATATTGAATGGAGAACAGTAGACCTAAAAAAACAAACAAATAATAAAACAGATGAGATTAACAATAAGAAGGAAGATAATAAAATTTACCATTCAACATTTGATAAAAATAACAACAAAAAAAATGATACTGTTGTCCTTGGAGGGAAAAATAAAACAAAAGCGAATATACTCAATGGTGAAGATATAGACTTTGCCAATGTAAGAAGCAAAGCAAGTAACGATGTAGATTTCGCTAACTTAAGAAGAAAAGCAAGTAACGATGTAGATTTCGCTAACTTAAGAAGAAAAGCAAGTAACGATGTAGATTTCGCTATCTTAAGAAGCAAAGCAAGTAACGATGTAGATTTCACTAATTTAAGAAATAAATCAAAAGACGACGTCGATTTCGCAAATATAAGAAGCAAAAGAAGCGAAGATGTCGACCACGGAAATATGAGGAGTAAAAAGAACGAAGATGTTGACCTTTCCAGTGTACGGAACAAAAGGAACGACAGTGTTGATTTTTCAAATGTTAGAAATAAAAAAAGCGATGATGTTGATTTTTCAAATGTTAGAAATAAAAAAAGCGATGATGTTGATTTTTCAAATGTTAGAAATAAAAAAAGCGACGATATTGACTTTTCCAGTGTACGGAACAAAAGAAACGACAGTGTTGACTTTTCAAATGTTAGAAGCAAAACAAGTGATAACAAAGAAACGAAAGAAAATACTGAAACGAATGAAAAACCGTATTATGTATTGAAGTTAGAACAACTAAGAAAAGAAAAAGAATCAGAGAAGAAAACAAAAGATGGTTCAATATCTAATAATACAGATGAAAAAAGAGAAAAGGACGAAGTGAAAGAAGATATAAGGGGGAAAGAAGCCGAAAAAGAAGCCGAAAAAGGGGCAGAAAAGGAGGTCGAAAAGGAGGGTGAAAATAAGGTAGAAAGAATAATTGCAGAAATGAATGAAAAAATAAAGGATCAAGTAAAACAAAATGGAAAAGATGCAAAGGATGTAAATGATTCAAAAGAGGGAAGACAAGAAGAAGAAGTGAAAGTAACAGTAGACATGAAAGAGGATAACGAGATGAAAAAAATGGAAGTAGCTAGTGTGGAAGAAAAAACCAAAGCGGCTGGAATGGAAGAAAAGGTCAAAGAAGGCGAAATGGAAAAAAAGAAATTCGTACCTAAAAGAGTTATTATGTACAGGCAAGCACTGAAGGAGCAAGAAGAAAAGACTTTGAAAAAGCTAGAGGAAGAGAAAGCACAAAGAGAATTGAAAAGACAACTTATAAAAAGTCAAGGGTTATCAACTTTTATACCGTCCGCAAAATTGTTACATATGAAAAACATGCAAGAACAAAGTAAAGATGAAAACACAAAAGAAAACAAAAATGAAGGAAAAAAAAAAGGAGGAAGTATTAAAAATGAAGAGATAAACGAGAACAAAAAATATACAGCTACATTGAAAAGAAATAAAATTGAGGAACAAAGTAATACAACAAATGCAAAAAATGTAAAAAATATTATTTTAGAATTAGCTGAAAAAACCGAAAATGCAAAAATCGTTGAAAAAGCAGATATTGAAGAAATAGCTAAAAAAAGAAGAGAAGAAATTTACAAAAAACAATTAGAAAAAATTACAAAACAAAATGAAGAGAATACTAGATATAACAATATATATAAACACGATTTAAATAGTATTAAACTCTTTTATAATCAAATCAAAAATAAAATTTATGAAAGTTATGCATTTACCCAGGAGGAGTGCGCAAGTGTTTGTACCCCACTGAAGATGGATGAGTGTAAGTCCATCCCCTTCCTACATGCAACGGGGCATATATATACATACATACATACACGTATACATATGCGTGTGTGTAAATATATGCACCTAAGTATGTTTGTACGTATATACGTACGTATGTATATACATATGTATTTATGTACAAATATCATGCACGTATGCATTTGCTCTTCGAAACAACCGCGATGCACGTTTTGTAACATGCTAACTTTTCTTCTCATTTTAGGTAACTACTTGGAGAGTCATGTACCGTTCTATGTGGCCTTGTCTGTTTTCATTTTAAGCATTCCGCAAAAAGCAGAGGATGATGTTTATTTGAAGAAAGCACAAAATATGAAAAATTTACTTCTTTACCTAAAACAAGTATTACTTGGATGAACATACATACTTATATGCATACATACATAACAATTTACATGGTATTATGTATAGTGCAATTATTTTTTAAGTTTATGATTTATTATCTGTAGTTTTGTTAAAATTTTCCCGTCGTACTACACTCTTTTTTTTTTTTTTTCTCTGTAACCCCTCAGAATAGCAAAATAGAAAATCATGATCAGTACATACTAAATGACACAATAAATTTATGCGACAGTAAGAATGAAAATATAAATGCGAAAGTAAATGTACAAATTGTACCCCTTAACAAATAATTCCCTTGTTCATAGTTTCATTTTATTTTATTTCTTTTTATTTTATATCCTTTTATTTATTTTATTTTTTTTTCCCTTTCTTTAAAGAGTTAAACTACCCGCATATATCAGAAGAAACCTCCTTAATTGAAGCTGCTTTTGACTCGTTGCTATTTTCAGGCGTTATTCCAAAGGATTCATTCATAAAAGTAAAAAATATACCATAGTCATTCACGTTTTCTGTGTATTATTACCCACCTAATTTATCATTTGCATGGAACGTACGAGCGTATATGAGTGTGTATGTGTGTTATGTGTACATTAGTATGTTTGTATTTGTGTATGTATATACGTTCCACTTGTTCGTCAAAAAAAAATAATAAAATCATTGAAATGAAATTTATTTTGCTTGAATGTTTGAACATACTGACGTGTACCATTATATTTATCACAAGGTATCACTATAACATGTATAATTAACTGTGAGCATCTTTTTTTTTTTTTTCTTTTTTTTTTTTTTTTTTTTGTTTGTTTAGTGGTTCCAAGAGGATGACTTTGATTCAGAACTAAAAAGCAAAGCTATGCTTCAGGTACTTTGATACACATACATGCGTATGTGCATATGTACGTATGTACATATACACAACAATATATACTACATATATGCGTACATATAAATAAATAAATGAAAAATTGGAGTAATACCCATATATCACAGTCCATTATTCTTCATTTAAAAGCTTTGTTTTACTTTCGAAAAGAGTAAAACTATTTTAAAAGAAGATAAAAAAAAAAAAAAAAAAAAAATTATTGTAATAGTAATACTAATAGTAATAGTAATAGTAATAATATTAATAATAGTAATAGTAATAATATTAATAATAGTAATAATAATAAAAATAACAATTAAATTAACTGGCATGCAAAAAGATTTTTATCAACAAAAAAAATAAAATTAAATGATAAAAAAAAAGGCGTGTGCCAACAACCAAAAAATAAAATAAAATATAACCTGTGTATATCTATGTTTCTCCTACGAATTTTAATTTTTAAAAATGAACAAATAAAAGTCATATGTGTATAGTGCGCATACTGTGTATGTGGACACCTTTACGTTTGCATATTATGCTTTTCTTTTTTTTATCCTTATTTTTACGCTATTTTTACGCTATTTTTACGCTATTTTTACGCTATTTTTACGCTATTTTTACGCTATTTTTACGCTATTTTTATGCTATTTTTACACTATTTTTACGCTATTTTTATGCTATTTTTACGCTATTTTTACGGTAGTTGTACTTCATTTTATCCTTATTTTTCTTTTTTTTATATAATTCGAATTATTTTTTTCTCTCCCTGTTCAGCTAATTTATTGGCACAAATGGGTAACAGCAGAAGAGGATGAAGAAATGGAAGGAGTAGAAGAAGAAGAAGAAGAAGAAGTTGAAGAAGTAGAAGAAGATGAAAAAGCAATAAATGAAAAAAATAAGATGGAAAATGCATCAGATATAGAGAAAAATGTTCCTAAGAATTTTATCTTTAAAAAAATTAAAAAGAAATTTATTTAAGCTTTTAAAGAAATTTTATATTATTTATTTTATTTTATTTTATTTTTTTTTTTTCAAGCCTTTTCTTTAATTTTTGCACTTTATTGTATCCCCCTTTTTTTTCTGCCTTTAATTTTGCTTCCTTTTTTTTATGAGTTTATTATAAATATTTTATTATAAATATTCTGTTTAAACATTTTGAATGTACAATAATAAAATAAACTGAGCATATCATAATTTATAGTATAGAAGATTTTTTTTAATGCAGCAAATAATACCACTGCCATGAACCATATAATCAGTAGGTACAAACGTATATACATATATATAAACATACATATACATGTACATAAATGTAAATGTAAAAATAATTATAAGTATTATACCGTTCATTATTTTATTGTACATTATGTTGTATGAAGTATACGTACTCCCGTAAAATAAAATTCCGCTGCACCTTGTAAAAAGCGAATTAAAAATGGAATGCACATATGAATGAATTATTACATATATAATAAAAAAAAAAAAAATTAGAAAGGGTAAGCAAAATAATACCACTCAGGCTATGACATATATAGTACATATACCTATGGATATATGTAATACAATATTATGAGTCCATATACGTACAAGATAGCGTATATATTTACACGTAGTTATATGCATATACACGTATGCATTTGAGGTACGGTATATATACGTGAGCACATATGAATATAAATACAAAAACTTAAATAATTTTAACTTCAAATTTTTACTTTAGGAAGATTATAGTTTTTAGCATCATCGTATATTAAATAAATGAAATTTTACCTTATATAGAAATATCTTTGCTTCCACTAAAAAAAGTTTTATGATTTTAACTTTTAATAATAAATTTAAAACGCTAAATAATTATCTTGTGGCATTTATATGACATTTATATGACATTAATGTGACATTTATATGACATTAATGTGACATTAATATGACATTTATATGACATTAATATGATATTTATTTGACATTTATATGACATTAATGTGACATTAATATGATATTTATTTGACATTTATATGACATTAATGTGACATTAATGTGACATTTATATGACGTATATATGACATTAATGTGACATTTATATGACGTTTAGTGCGCATAAATACATTATATTAAAAAATACATTTTTAAGCATATTATTGTACAAATATAAAAACAACAAAAAAAGAACGTACATGTACTTGCTCTTTGCTTATATACATTACATATACGTATTATATATATATATATATATATATATATATATATATATATATATATATATATATATATATATATATTATTTATAATTTACGAGTAAATATAAAAAGGAAAAATGACGACATACACTTTAGTTCTTTTAAGACATGGTTTGTTTAAAAATAAAACAGATAATAAGAGGAAAATAATAGGAAAATTATAGGAAAACAAAATAATAATTATTATTGTTACGTTTTTGCTAATTTTTTGATAATATTTTTCTCTTTTTGTTTAATCTTTACTCTTCAAGGTGAGAGCACATGGAATAAGGAAAACAAATTCACCGGTTGGACTGATGTTCCTTTGAGTGAAGAGGGAGAACAAGAAGCAGTGTAAAAATAAAAAAAAAAAAAAAAAAAAAAAAAATAGCTGTATGTACATTTCTGTTAATAAAAAAAAGCTATTTGCTACTTTTTTTTTATAAAAAAAAAAAAAAAAAAAGAAAAAAAAAGTGTACGTTTCATTTCTACATACAGATATAACTTTTTCCCATATCATTTTAAACACTCCATAGAGCTGCAGGAAAGTACTTGAAAGAGAAAAACTTCCAATTTGACGTAGTTTACACTTCAGTATTGAAAAGAGCCATTACGACAGCATGGAAAGTTTTAAAAACTTCTGACCTCTTACATGTACCAGTCATAAAAACATGGAGATTAAATGAGAGGCATTATGGATCATTGCAAGGCTTAAATAAATCTGAAACAGCCAAAAAATATGGAGAAGAACAAGTCAAAATATGGAGAAGATCATATGACATCCCACCACCAAAATTAGATAAAGAAGATAGTAGATGGCCAGGCCACAATGCTGTTTATAAAAATGTACCAAAAGATGCTTTACCTTTTACGGAATGCTTAAAAGATACAGTTGAAAGAGTTTTACCCTTTTGGTTTGATCATATTGCACCAGATATTTTATCAAATAAAAAAGTTCTTGTTGCTGCACACGGAAATAGCTTAAGAGGATTAGTAAAGCATTTAGATAATATGAGTGAAGCAGAAGTATTGGAGCTTAACATACCTACAGGTGTGCCATTAGTTTATGAGTTAGATGAAAACTTAAAACCAATCAAACATTACTACTTATTAGACAGTGAAGCATTAAAAAAAAAAATGGATGAAGTTGCCAACCAAGGAAAGGCAAAGTGAAAGGGACAGTACCCAAATGAGGAAAATAATTACATCGCATAAGGCCTGATCAGGAGTACATATATGCATAACCTGCGTACAATACATACAAACATACGTGTATACTTACCATCTCTGTGTTGTATAAATTTCAAAAAGTAAGTTCTTTCATTTTAACCTTAACAGATAAGGTAAAATATAAAAAATTCGTGCATTGATTAAAATAATTTTTCCTATTTTTCTCGCTTATTTTTACGTAATTCTTCAATACGTGAAAAACATATTTATTCTTATGAAAATATTATATTACAGTTTATTATATTATATATTAATAAAATTAATATACTGTAATAGATTAAATTAAAAATTGAAGTATCAAAAAAAAAAAAAAAAAAAAAAAAAAAAAAATGCATAGCCAATTAATTTTTTGAGTTTTTGCTGCTTAACAGTATAATATACATATGTACAACTGAGAATTTTTAATACATCGGGAACGTGTTATTTTTGAAATAGCTATTAATAACAGTACGCACAAATGAAGACGCTCTTTTTTGGTACATTGAAAATTATAGAAAATATTTTTGTAAAGTTTAAATGTAAACTATATGATGCGAAAAAATAAAGAACCATGTGTAATATTATATACATGTAACGTGAAACGCACTGCTAATTTTTGCGTGACTGGTCTATACACTATTTAATGTGTTAACTAGTTTTACATTGCTTAATTATAGACGAGTGTTTATTAATTAATGCCATCTTGCCTCATCATAAATGATTAGCAAACTAACTGTACAATGTATTTGCTTACACATATATAAATGTGTACAATGTATATAAGTATAAGTTATACGTATATGTACATGCATATGTATATACATATATGTACTTGTTCGCTAGTAATGATGGCTCCTTTTTTGCCTTAAACGATATATTATCCCCTTCGATATTTAAACGATCAAAAAAATAAATATGCAACTCTTTCGTAAAGTAGCAACTTCAGTTGGAATTTTTTTTTTTTTTTTTTTTTTTTTCTTCTTTGTTAAATTTAATATTGAGCAGTTATACGTATTGTTACTCTTCTTTTATTATTTTTATTTCATCATATACATAACTATTTCAAGAGGAAACTTTTTGTCCTCTGGCTTATGTTAATTTTTCCTTATATATATATATGTACATATATATATACATACATGTTACGTGTATGTAATCATATATATATCTATATATATATATATATATATATATATATATATATATACGTACATAGTACATTCGTATATATGTACATACTTATATATGTATATGGCAATCCATTTGTGCATTTTTTTTTCCGCCTGTTCGGTATTTTTCATATATGCGTTAATTTTATATACGTTTATAAATTTTTTTGACAATTCCTCCAATTTATTTATAAATATTTACACATTAAATTAAAGTTTTCTTATCTCTTACTTTTACTGAGTAATTTTTTTTTTTTTTTTTTTTTTTTTCAAATATGTATTTTATTTTGTCTTTCATGTGTGCAAAAAAGTAAAGAAATAGCCAAAAACTAATACGCGTATATATTTTATTCCTACTATTTTTTATATTAACACAAAAAAAAAAAAGAAATGAAAAAAGAAAAAAGAAAAAAGAAAAAAGAAAAAAGAAGAAAGAAGAAAGAAATTATTATAACAAATAATATATTTTACATGTACAACTCAGAAAAAAAAAAAAGATATGACAAAAAAATAATTAAGGAAGGAGATGATTAAAAAATAATGAAGAGGATAATTTAAAAAATCATGAGAAGAGGATGATAAACTCAATGAAGAGAATGATTAAAATGTAATGAAGAGGATGATTAAAAAATAGTGAAGAGGATGATTTTAAAAAATAGTAATGAGGATGATAAAAAAGAAAAAAAAATATAAAGAAAAAGAAGTAAACATACTTGTAAAATTTTGAAGGAACTCTGAAGAAAATAAGCCCTTTTTTTTTCTTCTTCTTTTTTCTTTTTTTTTTTTTATCTTTTTCATATTCATGCTGTTCTTATAACTGAGTAAATATCTCGATAACTGTTTTACATTGTAGTTATCATTCGTTTACCTTTGCGTTTATCTTAAGCTTGCTTTATGTACACGTACATGTACACATATAAACATATATATACATGTATGTATATGTGTATGTATGGTTTGTATATAAACTAATTCTTGTGCACGGGATAATTAAACAGCTACAAAACTCTTAAATGTAGATAAGACTGAAGCGAGAAAAGGAAATAAGGAACATATTTTTATTACAATATATATGTATATATATATATGTTTGGTGAACTTACTATATTTTTTTCACTCAGACTTTTAAACAGAATGGTATTATAAAGTACAGAATTTACCTTAACATTTGTTTAACGTGCAAGAATTTATTAAAATTTGAAAACTTAATAAATAGTTTCTTTAAAAATAGTAAAGATAATGTCTACATTTAAAAAAGCTGTTACCTATTACTTTGCCATTGTATCACTATTCTCTGCAGTTTTTTTGGCAGTTATTGGTCTTCTGTTATTATATGATTCTGACTCACTAGAACTACATGGAAATAAATCAGAAAAAGTCAAGCCGTCCTTTATTTGTGCAGGGGTAAGAGTATAAGATAAACAGGAAAATGCAAATATATGTTTGTACTTGTGTGTATGTGCCTATATACGTGCATAAGTGAAGGCATAATTAAATTTTAGCTCCATGTGTCTATAAATATATATATATATATATATAAATATATATATTTATGTAAAAAAAAAAAAAAAAAGCATTAAAAGGAAAAACAGAGTCGATGTTCATCGAAAAAATATTTTTCCTAGTAAAAGAGAATGCTTCCATTAATATATATATTTATGTATGTGTGAGTGTGTGAAACATGGGCACGTATAATATATACACATTTGTGTTCATTTGAAACAAGCTGCACAAACACAATTTTTGATATATTTATTTTTATCCTTGCACACGGCAAGCTATATACATGCATATATATGTATCTTATATATGTGCATCTTATATATATGTATCTTATATATATGCATCTTATATATATGCATCTTATATATATGCATCTTATATATATGCATCTTATATATATGCATCTTATATATATGCATCTTATATATATGCATCTTATATATATGCATCTTATATATACGCATCTTATGCATATATGTTCATGTGTTAGCTTGTTCGCGTGTACACTTCTACATATACAAATGTGTAAAAGAACGAATAAGAATAAACCTTTTATTAATGAAGGGAATATAAATCTTAAAAATATAAATTTGTATACATATATATATATATATATTTTTTTTTTTTTTTTTTGCAGATTTATTTTTGTATATTAATTATAAGCAGCATTACATTAATCACAAGCAGTAGAAAATCGAAAAAATATAAGAGCAAAAATGTATAAAGTAAAAAAGCAACATCTATTTCAGTGCTCTTCGAATTTATTTATTATTCTTTATTTTTGTTGTTCAGTTATATCATTTTATCTATTTGCAAATACTGTGTGAGTTTGCACGTTTGTTTGCACGTTTGTTTGCACGTTTGTTTGCACGTTTGTTTGAACGTTTGTTTGCGCGTTTGTTTGCACATTTATTTGCGCGTTTGTTTGCGCTGTTTGTTTGCGCCGTTTGTTTGCGCGTATGTTTGAGCGTATATGTTTGCACGTTTGTATGTATTAATGTATGTAATTTTGTAAGTATTGGTAGCACGCAATCCTTTGCTTTTTATCAAATTAAGTGTTCCCCCCTCCGTCAATCCCTACAACCCCCCCCTTTGAATTTATGTACCTTGTAATGTTAGAAGTTCTCGACGCATGTTGTCTATGCATAATTACACATATATGCATATGTACATGTACATAAACATATACCTATCTATATGAATACGTACATATATATTATGTATGTATGTGTGTATGTATGAAGAAGAAGGAAATTTTGCATTTATTGTTTTTGTCTGAATTATAGATATAGTACACTTCGTCATATCATAAAAAAAAAAAAAAATCATAAAATTCTTTTTTTTTACACATATTTACAAAAAAAGAGGAAAAAAAAAAAAAAGATTCATCCTTTCGTAGTAATAAAAAAAAAATATATATATATGTGCATATCTATATGCATATATTATCTATATATATATATATATATATACATATACATATATATGCGTGTTCTGTATATGGCTTTTTCTCCACTTTAATTTTCGTAGCTTAAAATTTTAATTTATGTTTTTCTATTTAAAAAAAAAAAAAAATCCTTTTTTTAATAAATCATTCAATATATTATATAATATGTACCAATTTTTCTTTTTCGTTTTTGCATTTTCTTTTTTTTTTTTTTTTTTTTTTTTTGTGTAAACATTTTTTGAATACATATTTTTTTCATAATAAACAGTCTTACTACATAATTAGTACTTTTTCACATTTCATCTCTTGTTTTTTTTTTTTTTTTTTTTTCTTTTTCTTTTTTTATTTTTATTTTTAATTATGTTAATTATTCGGTATTTTTATTTTCCCTTTTCCTTTTTTTCCCACCCTTTTTACCTACTATTTTATTTTTTGATATGCTATTCATAGAATGTAGCTATTTTTCAAGCTCACATTTTGATCTTAGGCGCTAACAAAAAAAAACTAAATAAAATAAAATTGCAGCACAACAGTTTATAAATATATTTTTATACGTATATGCACATATATAAGCATGTACGTATTTATGTACGTATTTATGTATGTATGTATATGCTTAAAATTTCAGTTAAGCTTTGTAAAATTAATTTTTTATACAACCGTGCAAGGGATTGTTTACTCTTGTGATAGTATGCAATTTGACGAGAATTTTTTTTTTTTTTTTTTTCCTTAAGATTGTTGACCTGTTACAAACATCACACCGATAGGTCATTGTATGTACAGAAGTGCATGTACAAAGATACATATACATATGTAAACGTATATATCTACATGTACGTGAATAGTTAACGCCCATGTAGGTACCCTTTTTAACGTGGTCCATTGGGAAAAGAAAAATAATAATGTTAAGGTGGTGGAATCATATGAAAACGTACAGAAGTGGTATTATACGACCATACATAGTAAGATGTAAAAATTATAATATAACCACTGCACGATGGATATCCAAATATACTAGTGCACATGTAAATAGTGAAAACAAAATATTTTCAAAAAAAAATTTTAATAATGTGTTAATGCAAAATTTGAAAATTACGGAGGAGGATGACCAGATAATTTGTGAGAAGATTTTCTTCTCCAAGTACAACCTGCCTTATATGTTAAGTAGCTCCAAAAGAAAAAAAAAAAAAAAAATTAGAAGTTTTAGAGTTCAAAGATTAAAGTTCGAAGTTTAAGTTTAATGCTCAAAGCTTAATGTCCGAAGCTTAATGTTCAAAGCTGAATGTTCAAAGCTTAATGTTCAAAGCTTAATGTTCAAAGCTTAATGTTCAAAGCTTAATGTTCAAAGCTTAATGTTCAAAGCTCAATGTTCAAAGCTTAATGTCCAAAGCTTAATGTTTAATCGTTTTAATGTGAGTGCTGTGCAAATAATGTATGCTTCTTTTTTTTTTTTTTTTTTTTTGGCAGAAATACCCGTGAGCGATTTAAGACTAATAGACACATGCAACAACAACCACAATCCTACTTTACTAGTTAGGAAAAATATGATATTACTAAGAACAGGTTTTATAAGCTGTGTTATTCGATATAACGAGTTGTGGTTGTTTGATCCAAATAACCCGTTGATTATTAAAGCAACCACTTTAATAAAAGAGAATTTAAAGGAAAGAAAAAAAAAAAAAAAAAATTTCAAGTGTGCATGTGGGGAGGTTAGTAAAGCTGTTAGTGTACCTGCTGATGAAGTGGTTGGTGGAGAGACAAGTGAACCTGCCAATGAAGCAGCTAGTGATGCTGCTAACAAAGAAGCTGGTGGGAGTAAGAGTGCCACAATGGTGGGGGTGGAATATGATGAAATAGACGAAATGGGTGAGAACAGGAGGGAGGACATAATAAATGAAGAAAAGGATGCACTGCATTACCTGAACGTAAAGAATAATTTTTATAGATATAAGGGAAACGTCTTTTTCGAATTTTTATGTTTGGATGTATGTATGCAGTTGTCTATAAAGGAATATGAAAATAATTTAGACAAAATAAATATGAAAATAAGGGAAAATATATTATTACAAAGAAAAGAGGAGAACAATGAAATAAATATATTAACAAATAAGTTATTACGAGATATGATGAAAATAAAAAATTTTTTACAAAAATTATCCAACATGTTAAATGCTTTACGTAGTAATATAGAAAAAGTATTAAAGAACGAATTAGATATGAAATATATGTACTTAACATATTTAAATAATAATTCTATGCAAAAATTAAAAGATCATAGTGATCTTGAAATATTACTAGAGACACATATACAATTAACAGATGAAATATATGTACACTTAGACAATGTCGAACAAAAAATTACTCACTATGAAGAATTATTGCGTTTAAATCTTGATTATAATAGGAATAAATTTATTTTATTAAATGCAAAAATTTCTTTTTCAACTTTACTCTTTTCTGTTTGTTCAGTCATTACAAGTTTGTTTGGTATGAATCTCAAAAATTTTATTGAAAATAGTGATTATGCATTTTGCTTTGTATCCATTTTTGTTTCCTTTTGGTCCATCCTTGGCATTTATCTTACAAGAAATATAAATTCTTTGCTCAAATTTTTCGACAAATATAACGTAAAATGATGTGCCACTGCTGATGCTAGCTATGTTTTCGCTTAGTTCGGGTGCAAGATTTTTTTTTTTAATTTTTTTTATATTTTTTTTATATTTTTTTTTAATTTTTTTTTAATTTTTTTTTAATTTTTTTACGTATTTTACTTATTGTGTGTGCCCTGTTTGTATGGGCCGTTTTTGCGTTATCATAATTTGCTTTACTGCTCACTGTTTTACTTCCAACTGTTCTAATTATTTATTTTTTTATTTTTTATTTCCGCGCCTGCGCATTATTGTTTCCAGTAAAATTTCAAAGTACAATGCTTTCTTGTTATTCTCAATTTTGTCATTAAACAACTTGTTTACAGTTTTTGGTTTTAATTGTTCTTCACCCCTTAGTGGGCTCATTACATATATACAACAACAAAACACTACTACTACAGCAGTATAACAGCAAACGATAAGTCGACTACTCTATACCAACGATATGCTACTATCTTATAATAAAATGAAACAAAATTACGTACCTTAAGAAGTGAGCTATTTTTTTTTTTTTTTTTTTCTAAGGCTATTTTAAGTAAGCCCCTTTTCTCAGGAAAACGAGCAGCAAATTGAGTGGAATGATGTGGCGGGATGTACATGTTTGCAAATAAATGAACAAAAAGAAAAAGAAAATTAACGAAAAAATTGTATTAACAAAAAGGAAAAGAAAATTAACGAAAAAATTGTATTAACAAAAAGGAAAAGAAATTTACGAAAAAATTGTATTAACAAAAAGGAAAGAGAATTAACGAAAAAATTGTATTAACAAAAAGGAAAAGAAATTTACGAAAAAATTGTATTAACAAAAAGGGAAAAAAAATTAACGAAAAAATTGTATTAACAAAAAGGAAAAGAGAATTAACGAAAAAATTGTATTAACAAAAAGGAAAAGAAATTTACGAAAAAATTGTATTAACAAAAAGGGAAAAAAAATTAACGAAAAAATTGTATTAACAAAAAGGAAAAGAAAATTAACGAAAAAACTGTATTAACAAAATAGAAAAAATAACCGAAAAAATATTGACAAAAAAATAAAAAACAAACAAACAAACAAACAAATGGACATATGGAAAAGATATACACAAACGTGGGTGCACGTACATCTGTGTGCATATACGCGGGTACGTAAGCACATACTCACACAAGCACATGAACAAGTAACCCGCCCCCCTTTTTAAATGTAATAACCGTTGGCCTATTGCACTTTATATATATATATATATATATATACATGAACTAAACACAATTTTTGCACATAACAAAAGAAAATACGGGAAATATGGAAAATAAGGAACATATTAAAAATGTGGACAATATAGAATATATTCAAAATATTCAAATTATTCAAAATAATGAAAATACAAATTTACGCATCAAAGCTTTCTGCAGGGTAATGCAATAACAACGGATGACAAAAAAAAAAAAAAAAAAAAAAAAAAAAAAAAAAAATAATAATAATAAATGCCACCACACTACAAGATGGGGGTACATATATATGGGTATATACCCATTTGTACAAATAGGTAGGCACTATCACCCCATGTGGTTATGTGTTTTGGTAGTTAGACGGTTATTAGATGGCTTGTTGGGTTAGGGATCGCGTTTGGTTGTACCTCTTACAAAGCATTAGAAAGTCCCTCAGGTTCCGATAAAAATCAGTAGCATTCCTAATTTCAATATCATGATGATCTGAATTTTCAACTCCCCAAAACTTTATTAATGACAATTCATCAATATCATCCGCTCTGCAATTGGACGAAGTTTTCTTCCTCTTCTTTTGTTTTAGAAAATTTTTTTTTAAGGTATCTAATAAAATGACAGAATGATAATAAGGAATATCTTTATCTCTCTTTCCATGCATAATATAAACTGGTAGAAGTGATACTTTTTTAAGCCGCTCTGAATTTTTAAATACATCTAACCATGGTAAGTTTTTTTTTTGAAATGGAAATAATAATTTGATTCCACTTGCAAGAGGAGAATGCAGAATACATCCACCAACTTTTATATTTTTTAAACTCATCAAATAACTACTACTACATGTACCTATACTATATCCATATAATATAATATTTAACGGATTGATTTTCTTTTCTTTTGTTATATAATCATACACCATTTTTATATTCTTATAAATATTTGTTTCACTAGGTGTCTTATTACTATGACCATATCCACTATAATCATATGCAACCACATTAACATCTGATTGAAATACTATATTTAAATACGAAGGGAACATATAACCCATATCTGTATTATTTCCATGAGAAAATAGTATTGTTTGCTTATTTAAATCTAATGGTTTTTTATATATCATTAGAGATGCTACTTCATTCGAACCATCAGTTATTGTTTTGTAATCTACTCCTATATTGTTTTGCTCTAACAACGCATTCATATCAAAATCACTGAACGGATTTACGTAAATAAACTTGTTATCTTGTACTTCATACCCGATTAACTTCGGTGGGCAAAACGCCATCTTCCCCACTAGAAACGATCTCAATCCGCTATAAGGTCCACGAGAGAAGCACAAGAATGTATACAAGTGTATATGTGTACAAGTGTATATGTGTACAAATGTATATGCGTACAAGTGTATATGTGTACAAATGTATATGCGTACAAGTGTATATGTGTACAAATGTATATGCGTACAAGTGTATATGCGTACAAGTGTATATGTGTACAAATGTATATGCGTACAAGTGTATATGTGTACAAGTGTATATACGAACAGGAGTGCATGTAGATGTGCAAGGAATACATGTCTACATGTATATGCACAATGCTCGGATGAAACAAACTCACCATATACTTAAAAGGCCAAGGATAAAGAAGGCTAATTTTCTTTCCCTAGTGGTTTTATATTGCTTAACATACTCTTTTTCTGTATCAGCAACTATAGCACACTCACCAAATTCACTACTGCAATCCCTAGTACTCAACGCAGTCCTCAGTTTATCCTGCATGTTACTATTTGATACGTTGAACATCTTTACAAAAAAAAAAAAAAAAAAAAAAGGGGAAAAAACGAAAAAAAAAAAAAAAAAAAAGGGGAAAAAATAGGACTATCTCCGATATAATATATTATTTAAATCCATACATACATATAATACATATAATATATATATATATATGAATGTACATATCTATATATGTATGAACCCCACAAACAGAAAAAAAAAAAAAAGGCACTAACTGTTTCGCTCTTTACTAATTAATACTATTTGTGTTGTGCTAACATCATGTGCAGCTTGTACACAATTTATAAAAAAAATAGACGGCGGAATTATACGTATAAACACGTACATACTATATGTAAACAAACGAATATATAAGTGTATATACAAACATACCCCACGTGTAAATTTTATACAAATTATAAACTAATATCAAATATTAACAATGTAGTATTATACTAACACATTAATACAATCCATAAAATGAATGTTGAGAAAGTTATTTACTACTAAGTATTTACTTAGCAATTACCACTAATCATTTACTATTTTTTTTTTTTTTTTTTTTACTTTCTTAAAAATGAACAAAAATTAAACTAAAAAATAATTATGGTACTAATCAAATATATACAAATATTTATATAAATGTATATAAATATATATAATTATATATAAATACATATAAATACATATAAATGCGTATAAATACATATAAATGCATATAAATACATATAAATGCATATAAATACATATAAATACATATAAATACATATAAATAAATATAAATACATATAAATACATATAAATACATATAAATACATATAAATACTTTTAAATGTACAAATATATATCTTCCATTTAATCTTATATATTATTATACCTGTAAAATGTTTTATTATTTTTTTTTTTTTTTTTGCATAATTTTTACATTTTTTATGAAACTTTAATTCAAAAGAAAGGCAGCGCCATCATGTTGTTTACCGTTATTACATATACTTAATATAATACATATTCTTAAATAGATATACCTTACATACTTATATTACATATATACTTGTATTACATATATAGGTATACTAACATATATTTATACATGCGAATATATATTGTTTCGATTGAAGTACATTTTTCTTATTACTGTAGTTACAAAATTTAGATACGAACTATTATTTATATATAATTCAACAAATAAAAAGGTACATATATAATTATATATACAAATACATCTATATATAAATATAGCTGTAAAAGTTTAAATATTATTGGAGAGCATGCAACAACGTAAATAAAATATTATGTACATCGTAATAATAATATTAGCAGTAATAAAATAGTAGTAATAAAATAGTAGTAATAAAAATAGCAGCAATAAAATAGCAGCAATAAAATAGAAGCAATAAAATAGCAGCAATAAAATAGAAGCAATAAAATAGCAGCAATAAAATAGAAGCAATAAAATAGCAGCAATAAAATAGAAGCAATAAAATAGCAGCAATAAAATAGAAGCAATAAAATAGCAGTAATAAAATAATAATAATAAAATAGTAATAATAAAATAGTAATAATAAAATAGTAATAATAAAATAGTAATAATAAAATAGTAGAAGTAATGGTAATAATTAAAAGTAATAAATAATAGTAATATATTATATATACATATATATTTATATTTATTTATATATGTATATATTTTAATAAAATCAAGTAAAGAACTAATTTTTACAAAATTTAAAAACAAATTTACATCTATGTGAAGAAATATATATCGTTAATATGTAAGGTATAATATATAATAATATAATAGTAAAATATAACAGTAAAATATAATAGTAAAGAATAGTACTAATTTTCTAATAGTAACGTATAATGGTAAAATAAAATGATGGTAATATATATATGTAATGATAATGTATGGATAGTAAATGCGTGAAATAATTTGAGAAAGAAAAACTAGAAAAAAGTACAATAAGCAAGTAGCACATATATATGAAATAAAAATAACATTGGGGGAAGAAAAATATTACTATTACGTGATAAATGTACATAATTTATAAATACATGTATATATATTTTACATATGTATACATCATATATATGTAACATTTTTAACGATCGTTTAACTCCTTATGCAATTGTTATAGCTGTAACATTTTAGTAACTACAATTTGTTGTTGATTGTAAGTTGTGAGCCAAGGTTTCCTTAATCTCTTTCCCCCTAAACCTTGAAAAGAGGGAAAAAAAAAAAAAAAAAATTATATAAAAAATAAAAAACAAATGGTAAATAAATACTAAATGCACACTAAATGAACACCCAAAATAGACGTAAAAAGGAAATACCAAACCGTAGAACGGTAAACCAAAAAAAAAAAAAAAAAAAAAAATTAATCTTTTTGTATAACATCATGTTACCATTTGGTTATAAATGAATATAATAATTTTATGTATTGTGCATAAAATATATTCATTCTGAAAGAGGGAAAAAAAAAAAAAAAAATGGATAAACGGATAAGTTCAATGATAATTAACTAGTATATTTGTACAATATATTTTTAATATTTTTTTTACGTAATGCATTTACGTGTGCCCAATATATAAAGATACAGTATATGAATGTGCAAGTATATATATATATATATATATATATATATGAATATAGATATACGTACATATATATAAATATACATACATATGTACATACAAGTATGTAAATATTCATATGTATATATAAATATTCATACGTATATATAAATATACATACATATATTTATACGTACTGAATGTATGACGTAATGTCTGTAAAAAATTATGCTTGCATTTATGAACATGCACATGTACATGCATACGCTTGTGAGTTTTCCAGGCGTTGCACAGCTTACATATATATGTGTGTGTTACCTTGTGCCGTGAATGAACTGCTTCGGCATCATCCTGTTGTTGTTCCTTTTGCTAATAACTGCAGCCATTAGGAGAAAAGAAAAAAATGGTTCATCGCTATTCAACAAAAAAAGAAATTGTTTTATGTTATTTTCATTATTTTTCTTTCGGAAAAATAGTAGTGATAATGAAAATATGATTTTTAAAAAAATAAAGTTCATTCATAGTGCGAACAAAATTCTTTATATAAATGTAAAGCATAGAATTAACTACAAAGTTAAGGGGACAAGCAGCAAATACGCCGTTACGCATAGTAGCCGTGGAAATAGTGTTAGCGGTAGTAGTAGCAAAAGCAGAAGCAGTAGCAAAAGCAGAAGCAGTAGTAGTAGCAGAAGCAGTAATAGCAGTAGCAGAAGCAGTAGTAGTAGCAGAAGCAGTAGTAGTAGCAGAAGCAGTAGTAGTAGCAGAAGCAGTAGTAGCAGTAGCAGTAGCAGAAGCAGTAGTAGTAGCAGAATCAGTAGCAGAATCAGTAGCAGAATCAGTAGCAGAATCAGTAGTAGTAGACGCAGTAGTGGTAGACGCAGCAGTTGTAGTAGCGCCGGTAATTCATTCCGTGAGCATTGTTACCATAACACGTACTGCACCTGTGTGAATACAAAAATGATCGAAAGCGAGTACTTGAGTTACCTGAAAAATTATATTGTGGACGAAGAAGAGCTGATACGCGTGCAATCGAATGGCAAAGGTGTGCATGGAAATGAAGAGAACAATTATAAGGAGGTAGATGAAATTGAAAAGATGATTAGCAACACGATAAGAAAAAATGAAAAGGAGCTGTTTGATTTTTTGAATAGTGTCAATGAAAAATATAATTTGAAAAGTACTCTGAGGGTTGTTGGTGGATGGGTAAGAGACAAATATTTAAAAATTAGTAATGACGATATTGATATTACAGTGGATAATATGAAAGGGTCGGATTTCTGTAATTATATAAAAGAATATATAAAAGAAAAAGAAAACAAAAATTTTAATTTTGGAATAATAAAAATAAATTCAGATCAATCAAAACATTTAGAAACTTCAAGTTTTAATCTTTTTAATTTTCAAGTAGATATTGTAAACTTAAGGAGTGAAAAATATTCAGAGGATAGTAGGATCCCAGAGATTGCTATTGGCACACCAGAAGAAGATGCACTAAGGAGGGACTTTACAATTAATTCTTTATTTTATAATTTAGATAACAAAAGAGTAGAAGATTTTACTAAAAAAGGGATATTTCATTTAAAAAATAAAATTATTTGTACCCCGTTAAATGCGTTAACGACATTTCTTGATGACCCATTAAGAGTTATTAGATGTATAAGATTCTGTGGTTATTTTAATTTGTATATAGAAAAAAATATTTTTAATGTTTTAAAAAATGAAGACATCAAAAAATCGTTTAATAAAAAAATTTCAAAAGGTAGACTTTCTTTGGAAATATTGAAAATATTTTCTTCAAAATGTAAAAATATTATTCTCTCTTTAGCCTTATTGAATTATAGTTCTTATTCATCTCAAATTTTTAAGTTACCACCAGAGTATTTTATTAAAAATGAGGAGGCGTTTGAAAAGGTTAAGAATTGGGACAAGATAAATCGAGGGAGCATCATCCATTCGGCTGGTAGTGGTCGTGATGGCGGAAATGGTATTAACATCATCAGCAATGGTGGTAGTGGTAATAGTAGCTTTAACAGTTGCCCAACGGGTATGAATAAAAAAATTAACGTTGGATTAGCTGACGCTGGAACGTATAGGAATGTTTTACAGAATGACCATCTCATTGGAGAAAAGACGATGTATGATGATATGAGTAATTCGAAGAGGAGCAATAATAATGAAGAACAACTTCTCCTTTTTGGATTGCAAAATAAGGTAAATGGTATTTCCAAAAAAATGCGTATTAACAAGTTAGGCAATTTAACAAACAAAACAGCGGATAGACTTGATAATGAAGGAGTGGAAAAAAAAAGGTGCGATGAAGCCAGGTGGCAATTTCAAGGCTTAAATTATATAAAATTTTTTAAAGACATTGAAAAGAATAATTTGTTAAAAGAGATATTCTTTGAGCTAAATTATAAAGAAAATTTAAATTATATACACTTATGCTTATTCTTTTTGCCTTTAAAAAATCATTTTTCGTACATAAAAAAAAAAACGAAAACAGAGTATGTAATTGAGTATATAATTCGTGAATCATTAAAATTCCCTTTAAAATATTCGAAATTTTGTGTACATATTTTTGAAGGATTTATGCATATATATAATTTATATAAAAATATGAACGTTCATAATTTTTTGAAAAATTGTAATCATGATAAAAAAAATAATCTACATAGCACAGGTGATATTGTTTTGTTTTTAAAAAATGTTGGGGAAAAATGGGATTTGTTACTATTCATTTTTTTTATATTTCATAAATATAATGAAATAAATAAAAATTATATAACTTGTTTATCAGATGATATTTTTCTCTCAGATTTTGTTAAAATATTATATCAATATATTTTAACGAACGGCTTACAAAATGCCTATAATATGAAACCCTTTTTAAAATGGCCAGACATTAAGCACAACTTTCCGCAAATTTCCAACTCTCGAATTGGCGAGGTCTACGAGCAGATAGTAAGCACAGAAATGCGCAGTGAGCGTGTGCAGGGGCGTATTTGCTCTCGGACGTACATACATTCGAACATACATTTATGCATGTGTAATGTCCATCATATGAGCTCTCCTATTTTTTATGCTTACCTTTCTTCTCTTTCAGATTCGATTTACGTGTATCCACGGGGAAAATGAAAAAGACTGCATAGAATTTTTGAAACAATATTTTAAGAAAACATCCTAAGTTGTTATGGAATAACCTAAATATAATTTCATATTGCTATATTTTTTTTTTTTTTTTTTTTTTTTTTTACACATATGTATATATATACTTGTGTGCATACCTTTGTAGTAGGATAAGGTTCCACATATTCAAATTAGAATATTTCCGTTTTGGCTTTAATTATTTTTTCCTCTTCTTCTTTCAACTTTTCCACGTCCTGCAAACGTATCAATTGTTTAAGTTGAAAAAATAAATTATTTACCTTATAAATATTTTCGTAGTAAAATAAAATAAAAAAAATAAAGGGGATAATGAATGTTCTGTTTACCTTATCATTAACACTTAATGATATAACTTTATTACAAATTTTCACAAAATCTTCACGCGTATTTACTTTCCCGTTCGACTGTATTTCGAAACATAGCTTATTAATCTCCTCTTGTGACAAATATATATAATTCCCATTTTCGTCTAATACGCCGTTAATCATATCTTGTTCTTCGAGCTCTTCCAGCTTTTTTTGTATATCCTGCATGTATATGGTGTGTACCACATTTACGTTACATGTTCATGTTTATGTGATGTATGCCACATTTACGTGACGTGTTCATATTTTTATGACTCGTGCATAAAATATTTTGCAAAAAGTGGGGTAATATCTTTTAGTTATTCTTTTTGATGCCTCTTATTTTATTTTTTTTTTTTTTTTCCTTTTGTACCTCCGTTGTTGTTTGGAACTTAACTGATAACTCTGTTATATTTACATACTTTTTTAATTTTATAAAATTCAAAAAACAAGACATAAGAACGTCTGACGAAAGCCAGTCGTCCTCTTGTTTCTTCGATATCATGTGGGACTGCAAAAAAAAAAAAAAAAAAAAGAACATTTGTTGGGGTTACACGTGAGTGAAAATGTGAGTATATATATATATATGTATACTCGTGCATCTATACATGCACCCACAAGTTTCTATACACGTAGACGAGTGCATGAACACTTTTGAAGAATCTTTTAAAGACAGATACGCACTTTCCACTTCTTGAGCTTCCTTATTTCTCTGTTACTCATTTCAGTCGAATACTAAAAAGGAAAAATAAAGTTTATGCTTGTGATATGTGAGCATTTGATATGTGCATATAATTCGGGCATAAAACAAGGACGAATTTGCAAATGCGCACACGTCTCAGAATATTACACTCAATACGTCCGCGTTAGTTCTGTGCCTTGTATATTCAAACATTTGTTCCTTCATCATTATATCTTCATTTTCTCCCTCTTCTGATTCATTTGTTTGATGCCCTGCCCTTCCTTCGTTACTCCTCATTTCTAAATTTCTCATTAATGAATCTTTTATGTTATCACGCCGGTATCTGGCTTTGTCAAATGGATTTTCACTATCCCCATTGGCTACTTGTACATTTACATAATTTTCAAATTTCTCTTTTAAACTATTTTTTTTTATATTTTTTTCAAATAGATCTTTAAGCTCCTCTTTTACATTTTGTTGCAGTTTCTTTACTTCGCACTCATTCATACTCGTCTCAAATTTGTATCGCCCCTTTAGGTTTTTAAACTCATAATTTTTAAATTGTTCCCTTGCATCTTCGTTTGATATTCCAACAGTCATTTGGTTTGACGTTTCGTTTACTGCTTCGTTTACCACTCTACTTGCCTCTTCACCTATCACTTCACTTGCCTCTTCACCTACCACTCCACTTGTCTCTTCACCTACCACTCCACTTGTCTCTTCACCTACCACTCCACTTGTCTCTTCACCTACCACTCCACTTGCCTCTTCACCTACCACTCCACTGTCTCTTCACCTACCACTCCACTTGTCTCTTCACCTACCACTCCACTTGCCTCTTCACCTACCACTCCACTTGTCTCTTCACCTACCACTCCACTTGTCTCGTCACCTACCACTCCATTTGCCTCTTCCCTAACTTCCTTGTGTGCACTACTCTTTTTTGTACTATCCTCACTATCATGTATGGTATTTCTTAATACATCTGACTTTTCATCTATACTTATAAAGAATTCCCTTAATTTTTTAATGTGTTTAAGGTTTTTATTACTACCCGAGCTCTTTTTCTTTGAATCATTCCTTGAGTTATCCTTTATGCTGTCGTTAGAGGTATTTGTACTAATTACATATTTTGAATTATTAATATAAGGTATATCATTAGCAGTTACATAGTCATGTGTTCTTAAAGTAAATTCATCCATTTCTTTTTTTTTATCTTCTTTTGCTTTATCTATTTTATTATATTTATCCTCTTCATTCTGTCCCTCATTATTTTCACTTATAATATAAGTACTACTGCTAGTATTTTCAGTGTATGTCTCAACCTCTTCACCTTCTCTTTTGTTTACATCAACGATGAGACTGCATCTACGCCCTTGACTATTATTGTCTTCCGCTTCTTCGTAGTCTGGTTTGCTTTTGCTTGATTTGTCTACATCGTTCATATCAATATCGTTTTCATATTTAATATACTTGCTAGGAACTTCATACGTGTTGCCATTTTTACTCCTCCTCTTATCTGCATCAATAGTATGATCATGTTTATCCAGTTGATTATTCGTTCCTTCCCTTTTCATGTTGTCTTTTGTGCTTTCATTTGGTTCGACTACATCATTTACATCATTTACACCATTTATACTATTTATAACATCGATTTCTTTATTTTCAATTATTTTTCTATATGTGTCGTATTTATTGTTATTTTTACTCTTCCTTTCATAAGTATCAGTAATATGATCACTACTCTTCTGCTTACTGTATGTATCTTTCTCTTTCTCATAGTCTCTTTCGCCTCTTCTCAATGTATCTATTTCATATACGTCCTTAGTTTTGTTACTTTCAATTTCTTTTCTATTAACGTTGTTTATTTTGTTACCTTTACTCTTCCTCTTATCTGCATCTATAATATGATTGCTACTACTTTGCTTACTGTATGTATCTACCTCTTTGACGTAGTCTCTCTTGATATGTGTTATGTCTTCTGTTCTTTTATTATTTCTTTTTTGTTCATTTATTTCATAGCACTTTTTGTTACTACCTGTCCTTATAGCTCTTATTCCATCTTCCGTATGAACATCAACCATCTCAATACTTATCTCATCAGCATAATTTTGTGCACTCTCTTTTCTGTTTCTTACTTGGTTTACTCGTTCATTTAGTACTACTATTTTATGACTTTCGTGCATTCTGTTTGGTTCAAGCGCTTGTCTCGTATCAAGAACTTTGCCTTTTTTTTCCATTTCGTTTGTATCATAATTTGAGTTATTACTTCTCGTTTCTCCCTTATACATACTATCATGAGCGTCATTCTTACTCTTCCTTTTGTTTGAATCACACACATAGATATGTTTTTCCCCTTTTGAAACTGTATTTTCTTTATTTGCGCTTCCACGTCTTGCACTTTCATCTCTTAGACTTATACGCAGGGTACTTTCACCCCTTACACTTTCGACTCTTACACTTTCGACTCTTACACTTTCGTCTCTTACACTTTCGTCTCTTACACTTTCACCTCTTACACTTTCACCTCTTATACTTTCACCTCTAGTACTTTCACGTCCAGCACTTTCAGATCGAGAACCTTCATCTCCCACGCTTTCACTTCTTGTACCTTCTCCTCTTTGACTTTCACATGTAAAACCTTTATCTCTTGTAATTTTTCTTCTGGTACTTTCATCTCTTGCATTTACACGTATAGCGCTTTCCTCTCTTTCATTTTCACGTCGAGCACCTTCACTTCTTGCACTCTCGGGTCTAGAACCTTCACCTCCTATACTTTCAGGTCTAGTACTTTCATCTCTTGATCTTTCATCGCTTGTACTTTCACGTCTAACGCTTTCATCTATTGCACTCACACGTTGAGTATCTTCATCTATTGCACTCACCCTTCGACTACCTTCATCTATTGCACTCACACGTTTATTATTTGCATCTATTGCACTCACACGTTTATTATTTTCATCTATTGCACTCACACGTTTATTATTTTCATCTATTGCACTCACACGTTTATTATTTTCATTTATTGCACTCACCCTTCGACTACCTTCATCTATTGCACTTACACGCCGAGTATCTTCATCTATTGCACTCACACGTCTAGTATCTTCATCTATTGCACTCACACGTCGAGTATCTTCATCTATTGTACTTATACGTCTATTATTTTCATCTATTGCATTTACACGTCTATTATTTTCATCTATTGCACTTACACGTCTAGTATCTTTATCTATTGCACTCACCCTTCGACTACCTTCATCTATTGCACTTACACGTCTAGTATCTTCATCTATTGCACTCACACGTCGACTACCTTGATTTATTGCACTCACACGTCGACTACCTTGATTTATTGCACTTACACTTCGAGTATCTTCATCTATTGCACTCACCCGTCTATTATTTTCATCTATTACACTCACACGTCTAGTATCTTCATCTGTTGCATTTACACGTCGACTACCTTCATCTATTGTACTTATACGTCTATTATTTTCATCTATTGCATTTACACGTCTATTATTTTCATCTATTGCACTCACACGTTTATTATTTTCATCTATTGCACTTACACGTCGACTACCTTCATCTATTGCACTCACACGTCGACTACCTTCATCTATTGCATTTACACGTCGAGTATCTTCATCTATTGCACTTACACGTCTAGTATCTTTATCTACTACACTCACCCTTCGACTACCTTCATCTATTGCACTTACACGTCGACTACCTTCATTTATTGCACTTACACGTCGACTACCTTCATCTATTGCACTTACACGTCGACTACCTTCATCTATTGCACTCACCCTTCGACTACCTTCATCTATTGCACTTACACGCCGAGTATCTTCATCTATTGCACTTACACGTCTAGTATCTTTATCTATTGCACTCACCCTTCGACTACCTTCATCTATTGCACTTACACGCCGAGTATCTTCATCTATTGCACTCACACGTCGAATACCTTCATTTATTGCACTCACACGTCGACTACCTTCATTTATTGCACTTACACTCCGAGTATCTTCATCTATTGCACTCACCCTTCGACTACCTTCATCTATTGCACTCACACGTCTAGTATCTTCATCTATTGCACTCACACGTCGAGTACCTTCATCTATTGTACTTATACGTCTATTATTTTCATTTATTGCACTCACCCTTCGACTACCTTCATCTATTGCACTTACACGCCGAGTATTTTCATCTATTGCACTCACCCGTCTATTATTTTCATCTATTACACTCACACGTCTAGTATCTTCATCTGTTGCATTTACACGTCGACTACCTTCATCTATTGTACTTATACGTCTATTATTTTCATCTATTGCATTTACACGTCTATTATTTTCATCTATTGCACTCACACGTTGAGTATCTTCATCTATTGCACTCACCCGTCTATTATTTTCATCTATTACACTCACACGTCTAGTATCTTCATCTATTGCACTCACACGTCGAGTACCTTCATCTATTGTACTTATACGTCTATTATTTTCATCTATTGCACTCACACGTTTATTATTTTCATCTATTGCACTCACACGTTTATTATTTTCATCTATTGCACTCACACGTTTATTATTTTCATCTATTGCACTCACACGTTTATTATTTTCATTTATTGCACTCACCCTTCGACTACCTTCATCTATTGCACTTACACGCCGAGTATCTTCATCTATTGCACTTACACGTCTAGTATCTTCATCTATTGCATTTACACGTCTATTATTTTCATCTATTGCACTCACACGTTGAGTATCTTCATCTATTGCACTCACCCGTCTATTATTTTCATCTATTACACTCACCCGTCTATTATTTTCATCTATTACACTCACACGTCTAGTATCTTCATCTGTTGCATTTACACGTCGACTACCTTCATCTATTGCACTCACACGTCTAGTATCTTCATCTATTGCACTCACACGTTTATTATTTTCATCTATTGCACTCACACGTTTATTATTTTCATTTATTGCACTCACCCTTCGACTACCTTCATCTATTGCACTCACACGTCGACTACCTTCATCTATTGCATTTACACGTCGAGTATCTTCATCTATTGTACTTTCACGTCGAGTATCTTCATCTATTGCACTTACACGTCTAGTATCTTTATCTATTGCACTCACACGTCGACTACCTTCATCTATTGCACTCACACGTCGACTACCTTCATCTATTGCACTTACACGTCGACTACCTTCATTTATTGCACTTACACGTCGACTACCTTCATCTATTGCACTCACACGTCGACTACCTTCATCTATTGCATTTACACGTCGAGTATCTTCATCTATTGTACTTTCACGTCGAGTATCTTCATCTATTGCACTTACACGTCTAGTATCTTTATCTATTGCACTTACACGTCGAGCACCTTCACCTCCTTCACTTTTACGTCTTGAACTATCACTTCTTGTACTTTCATCTCTTGAACTTTCGTCCCTTGCATTTTTACGGCTTGCACTTTCATATCTTGCACTTTCACTTTCTTCACTTTCATCTTTTGCACTTACACGTCTAGCAATTTCATCTCCTGCACTTTCACATAGAGCAACTTCATCTCTCGCATTTACGCTTCGGGTCCTTTCATCTCTTGTACTGTCAAGTCGAAAACCTTCGCCTGTTTCACTTACACATCCAGTACTTTGAGATCGAGAATCTTCCCTTCCAATACTTTCATCTCTTGTACTTTTACGTCTAGCATTTTCGTTTGTTGCACCTTCATCTCTTGCATTTTCACCTCTTACACTTGCACATTGAGTACTTTCATATCTAGCACTTTTACCTGCTGCAACTTCACCCCCTTCGAAAGAGGCACTGACAACTGCTTCTTCCTTACTGTTTCTCATCTCATTTACATGAACAGATTTGTCAATAGAATTTCTCTTTTGGCTAGTCGTATCCTGAATATGATCACTTGTTTTTTCCTTTCTTTTAAGTGAAAACGAGTTTATATTTGTTTTTTCTTCATCATAAAATTTATCAGAATAATAATTTTTAGAGTTTTCATTTTCCCTATCATCTGAGATATTCTTCTCTTTTGATAAAGAATAAGAATCCTTTTCTTCGTATTTTTTTATATCATTTATTATTTCATCTATATAATCCTTGTGGGCATTATTCAAATTATTAACTGCAATGTTTTTCTCTAATTTGTCTATTTGCCCTTCATTTTTCTGAACGCTCTTTCTGTAACCATAAAACAGGTTTTGCACTAGGCTCACAATAGAGAAATTAGTGCTTCTACCGTTACCACTGCTACCATTTTTGCCGCTGCTTTTACTGCTGCTATCGTTATTGCCGCTTCTACTGCTTCTATCGTTATTGCCGCTTCTACTGCTGCTATCATTATTGCCGCTTCTACTGCTGCTATCATTATTGCCGCTTCTACTGCTGCTACCGTTATTGCCGCTTATACTGATGCTATCGTTATTGCCGCTTCTACTGCTGATATAGTTTTTTCCGCTTTTATTGCTACTATCTTTGTTAACATTATGGTCATTCTCCATTGATGCATTTCCATTTTCTGCACAATTTTCTTCTGAACGGTTCACTGGTGTTACGGTGCCTTCCATTACATCCTTTAGTCGATCATTCATCCAGGAGCAATTAAAATAGCTTGTATTTGTTTTTACTTCCTTATCTTCGAGGCAAGCAGTATTCATATTATATTTATTATTGCTTGCATTTTCTTCTCGTTCAGTAAAATCTGCAGAGTATATATTGTTTTCTTCATTCCTTTCGCTGTGACAACTAAGGGTTAAACTATCGTACATATTAACGCTAACCTTAAGAACTATTTCTCTACTATCATCTGATTCGTTTATTATTGTTTTCTTTATTTTGCTATGCTTCTTCATCTCTGAAATTGTTTTTGTATGTGTTACCATCTCCATCTTCATTTTCTCCATCTTCATTTTCTCCATCTTCATTTTCTCCATCTTCATTTTCTCCATCTTCATTTTCTTCTTTTTCTTCTTCTTCTTCTTCTTCTTCTTCTTATTTTCAAATATTTCCCTCGTTTCGTTATTAAAGTTCGAAACATCACCTAGACTGGTAAGCTCTTTGCATTTAGGACTGTCCGTTGGACTGCTTGATATCATCTTATCATTAGAGAAGTAATTCGTAGAATTTTTTTTTTTTACCATTTCATTCTTAAGTACATATGCTGAACTTTTAATTCCGCTTGTTAACAAATCTTCCTCAGTAGTACATATTTCATTACTAATATTTGCTGACTTTCTTAAAACTTTATCATTAGGCTTGTTTTCTCCTTTATCGCATTTACAACTGGTAGACTTTGCACTAAGCACATTTATATCGTCCTCAATTTTACTACTCTCTTCTTTGTTTAAAATTTTATGTAATTCTCTGTCTATTATTAGTAATTCCCCTTTAATATATTCCAACCCTTCATTTAATTTTAAGTAAGTATATATTTTTTTTTTTTCTTTTTTGCTGACTTGGTCAGAATTATTTATTTCACTCCTACTGTAAATCTCATCTTCCGAATCATTAAAACTTTCTAAATATTCCTTGCTATTTAAAGATATTTGTTCAATGTTAAAATGCTCTTCTCTTTCATTCTCTTTTCCACTGTTTGGAAAGGAGTTTTCCTTTCCTACTCTTCTTACATTCCTGTGATAATAGAAAGGGGGTAGAGAAGAAAAGAAAAAAAAAAAAAAAAAATCAGCCATAAAATATAGTACATAAAAAAGTTATGTAAATTTTAGCTATTCGGAAAGATACATAACTTCTGCAATGTTAAGAAGCGTGTTATGGGGGTATACATGTGTGCAAACACACAAGAGTGAGTATATATTTGTGTATATTTATATATTTACATATATTTGTGTATATTTAAATGTTTATATATACATTTGTATATATTTACATGTTTATGCATTTACGTCCCCTTTGTGCGAACGCAGTAACTTGGACTGCCAGAGCAGGTACTTCAAGCTTACCTAATGAAGTAGGTGGAAAGGAAGACCAACAAGACGTTTATAAGTACAAACGTAATACTTGCATTAAGAGAAAGCTCTATTTTAAAAAAATCAAAAAAAGTTGATGACTTATTCATTTTAAAGAGCAACCTTCAGTTTTTATACATGCGTCTGCAGGAAGACCACATTTTTAAATATAAACATATGTATACGTACGTATATGTAGGCACATATATATAGATAAATATACGTACATACATACGTATACATGCATATACATTTGCATATACATTTACATATACATTTACATATACATTTACATATACAAATACATATACATATACATATACATATACATTTACATATACATATACATATACATATACATTTACATATACATTTACATATACATTTACATATACATTTACATATACATTTACATATACATTTACATATACATTTACTTATACATATGCATACATATATATGCATAAGTAAGCATGTGTGTAAAATGCCCTGTTCAACCTTTGCATAAGGTGTCTTTCAAAAGCTCAAATGATATTGCAGACATTAAAAATATTTATTAACATAATTAAACAAGATTTTTTTTTTTTTTTTTCTTTAAATTTGAAAAGGCTTTTCAAATATTCTTTTATGAGAAACATGATGCTCTTTTAAAAAAGGAGCTGGCCTCTGGAAAATAATAAAATTCGATGGGCCTCGATAATTAGCAAAATAGGAAAAAATAAGAAAAAAAAAGGAAAAACAAAAAAAAAAATATTAAGCGCACTAACAATAACACTAACACTAACACTGTTGGAGTTGCAGCGATGGCATTAGAATTTGCGCAAGCCTATCATCATATCATATGTAAAAATTGCATACGTATGTGTATACGTGTATTTTTCTTAACATCCGTAATTTCTTTTCCCTTAAATTTGCAAAGTTTCTCATTAAATATTGAACTTTCATCTACTGTTAATTATATTCCATTTGTTTCTTTTCCAGAAATGACTATGTTTAAAAATTATGTCTTTTTTTTTTTTTTTTTTTTTTTTTTTCCTTTTCGCGTAAATGTAGATGAGCATACCAGAATAACACGCACATGTGCATATTTAACAAAAAAAAAAAAAAAAAAATTACATTAAAAAATATGACTTTTTGTGTATATTTGTATACATGTATATTCAAAATTATGAATGTCCGTCCATTCACATGCTTGTACACTCATACATAATTTACAAATATTCACACTACTATTTTACCGGAAGGAGCGAACATGTGTATGTATACAGGAGTGAACATATGAGCACGGTAGAAAATTGTATACACACACATGTCTAAATATATGCAAATATATATATATATATATATATATATACATATGTATATAAACACACATGTATGCACCAGTCACATATGAACCCTCTTTGTCGTTCTTTGTTTTAAATACTCAGTAACTTCTATCAACTCGTTGTTTTCATTTTTCCAGTAGTTGACTATATATACGGGCAGCCTCTTCCTCCGCGCAGTTTCATTTTGCATATTTACTTTTTTACCTGCCCACCTTTTTGATAAGTTCATGCCTTTATGTGCACCAAAACACTTTTTTCCTACTTCCACTTGTGTTGTATTATTTTCTTCCTTTTCTTTATGAAGCCCATGTGCATTTTTCCTTTCCATTTTAGAACCTTTCTTATGATAATATTCCTGAGCATTTTTATCATCTATTGCTGATTTGTCCAATCTGTTCAACCCTTTTTTCCTTATTTGTTCATATTTTCTAATCCTCCAATTTCTCCTAATAACATCGTTCATTTTGTTTTCTATAATTTTTGAAATATACTTAGTTCCATAATTTATTTTCGAATTAATTTCCTTGTGCATGTTTTTTAAATAATCACTTGTCTTTTCTTCTTTTTGCCTTAACATGTCAGGATATATACCAGAATGACTAGTAATTGCACTATGTAAATTTGAAAAAATCTTTTCATGATTATCACTTGTTGAGTATTTATTTTCCTCCTCTAATCTATTTAGTACTACACTGGTTATATATTCATTGTTCTTGCTTACTAACTCATATATTTTATTTACAGTTTCGTCCTTTTTTTGTGCATCCCTTCCGTCGTCCATTATTTTTTGTGCGTTTTCATTAATTATACTTACTAACGTTTTAACTATTTTGCTCTCACTATCATGCATTGTACTTTTCATACTTGCAATCGTTTTTTCAACTTGCTCACTTATTTCTACTGATACTTTCTCTTTTACATTTGCGCACACCTCCATCAGCTCCTTCGTTACTGCCAAAGTATGATCGTTAAGCTCCCTCTTTACTGCTGAAGCATGACCGTTCATGTTTTTTAAAAGCGATTCATTTATGTTTATTAGCTGAACCGTGTTTGCTTCCACCGAGTCATACACTTTTTTTTGAAACGTGGTTAAGTAAGTTTTTACCATTTCACTAATGTTTTTGTTATTCGTCTTTGCATTCTTTAATAATTTCATTTCTTTTTGAAAATTATTTGATAGAAACATTTGTTCCTTCATTAATGTGTTAAAGAATTCATTTGTTTTGTGAACTATGGTATCATATTTTATTTCATTATTTTTTATTATATCTTCACTTATTTTTTGATAAACATTATCGGAATGTATTATTTCTATGTTTTTTTTTTCTTTTTTTTTTTTTATTATTTCGTCATTTAAGCTAGCTATTACTTCTTCTCGCAACTTGTTCATATTAATTTGTATTTTCTCCTGCACATGTAAGGTAAAATTATTTTCAAGGAAATTCATTTTTTCTATTATTATATCTTCAATTCCTTTTTTTTTTTTATTTTCATTATCGATGATATTTCTATTGAAATCATCAAAAGTTTTTTCAATCTTGTTATTCACAGTAGCAGTGAAGGTATTTTCCAGCATATGCATGCTTTTTTTTAATTCCTCCTTTAAATTTTCCTCTACGGATGTAATGTTTATCCTATCGATGCATTTTTTAACTTCCATTGAAATACTTTCTTTCACATATTCATGTGTAATTTCTATTATTTTTTTCATTTCCTCATTTACGTTTTTGTTTGAATGGTCATACATGTTTTGAATCCTTGTTTCGACTGAATTTTCACTCAAACTGATGTCTATATTTTTCTGCATAGTAATAATATTATTTTTTATTTCTTGGGTTAAATTTTCATTCACACTTTTGAGTAAAATTTGTGTATTTTTCTGTATTTGGTCATGTAAATTTTCATCAATATTTCTGTTAAGTATATGCATATTTTTAGTCAGCTCTTTATGTATATTTTCATTTATTTTCTTGTTTAAAAAATCTATATTTTTCACTAATTCTTTGTTAATGTTTTCATTTACTTTGCTATTTATATTACTACCAACTATTTCCATTTTTCTTTTTAGTTCATCGTTCACATTTTTAAATAAATTATTCTGAACATTGGTCATATTTTCAATCAACTGAGTATTTAATTTATCATCCACATTTTCATTCACCTTTATATATATTCTTTCTATATTATTTTCTATTTCTTTGTTTATATTTTCATTCAAGGTGTTATTTAAGGAATATATATTTTTTGTTATTTCCTCGTTAATGTTCCTATGAACATTTTCTTTTATGTTTTCATATGCCATATCTATGTTCTTCTTTATTTCATTGTTAATACATTCATTTATTTTTTCATAAGTATAAGAACTATTTAGATTGTTAGCATTCTTTTCCATAATACTGAATAAATTATTTTCAACAAAATGCATTATCTTTTGCTCTATAGCATCTTGCACTCTCTTGTCTATATTTTTGGACAAATTATTATCTACTGTATTTTTTATAATGCGCGGCACGTCCTTACGAATAAACTCCTTCATTCTTAAAAAATTATTCTTACTGCTACTGTTCACACTGTTTTGGTAATTACTCTCTTTCTCTTTATGTAAAATTTCCCTCTCCGTTTCTTCCATTCCTCTTTTTGTGTGAAGTTTGCTAGGTGAAGATTTTGTATATGAGAATATGCCTTTTTTATTACTTGTTAAGGTGAAATGTGAGTCTCCCTTTATTACACTATCATTATGCTTTACGACACCTCTTCCTAAATCTAGCTTGTGCAGGTCTTCTACCTCCATGTGAAGCTCTTTCATATCAGCGTAATCTTGACAAAGTACAGTCTTGTTATTTATGATACTGTCATTATAAATCGAACTGTTGTTTAGGTATTGTGTATTTTTATAATAATTTGGGTTCATATTATACGAATTTTTACTTTTCATATTGTCAAAATTTTGGGTAGATTTTTCTACCATTTCATCATTTACATTATTCAGAAAATCTAATTTTTTTCCTTTTCCTAGATTAGTACTATTGAACATAGTTTTATTTTTATTGCTGTTCAGGTAAAATTTTTCTTTTAATTTATCTTGTTCATAACTTTTGTCAGACTCGTTTGTTCTCTTACATGTATTTGTGCTATTAAAATTAATCGATCTATTCATACACTTCTTCGATAAACCTTCCTCAAAGATATTTGACGTGACGATAGTATTATTAGAGGAATCATATCTTGCTTTCATATCCTTTTTCTGGTCCACACCTACTGGAGAATCATTTTTACTGTATTTACTCAAATTTTCCCCGGAATTTGTTCTTATCGATTCTGAAAAAATGTTCCTACTTTTGTTGTTACATAAAAAATTATTTCTCTTTTTTAAAGTTTCAATATCATTATTCACCTGCTTACTTAAAGCTCCACCATGTGTGCAATTTTCTCTCGTGTCCTTTTCTATCCACATATTATTTAATTTTGTTTATTTTTTGTATGACCAAGTCAGAATTTTTTTTAATGTCGAGCGTTTTTTTTTTTTTTTTTTTTTTAACTACAATGTATATGAATGAAATGTTTTTATTTGGCCAAGTACGAATATTTTTTTTTTAGATCAAGTCGATTTTATATTGCATTTTTTTCCCTTTGCCCCTGTGTCTCTTCGTCCGTGTGCCCCTTTACGGCTTTACCCTTTTTTGCCTCTTTACTATTTTATAGACTATTTTGATAAATTTATGAGCGTGCTCAACTTTTCATGCTGTTTAAGTTTAAGCCGCTTCTATCCAACTTGTGTCAATGTATAAGCACGTTTTGAGTGATACATACAAATTTTGTTATTCACTTTATTAAGATAATAAAGTTTGTAAAAATAAATAATATTTCTAAAAATATTTATAGAAAAAGAAGGAAACAGGAAAACCAAAAAAAAAAAAAAAAAAAAAAAAAAAAAAAAAAAAAAAAAAAAAAAAAAAAAAAAAAAAAAAATAAAATAAAATAAAAAAAAAAAAAAAAAAGGTAAGAATTTTATTTAGCTTTCATTTTTTCTATGTATTTTTTCTTTTTCTTCCTTTTCTTATTTTAATAAAAATAATTTTGAGAAATAGGAAAATTAAAAAGACGCAAACAAAATTAAAAATGATAGTAAAATATATACTGTGAAAGAACAAATGAAGTTGTGGAATAAAAAAGGTAAAAAAATTTGCCAACCACAAAAATGTATCAATTTGCCAACCACAAAAATGTATCAATTTGCCAACCACAAAAATGTATCAATTTGCCAACCACAAAAATGTATCAATTTGCCAACCACAAAAATGTATTAATATGCCAACCACAAATAGGTAAAAACTTATGAACAAATGGGTAAAATATTATGAAAGACAAATATGTAAAAAATTAGTTACAAAAAAAAAAAAAAAAAATGGAATAATACAAAACAATGATTAAGAGTACGTGCATTAGATCTTCTTTAATTACAAAAATTTCCTTTCTTCGAAAAAGAGTTATAAAAAAATATATCTCAGGGGAGATGTATACATATACATAAATACGCACATACGTACATATATACGAATATATATACTAACGGGTACACTCAAATGAGGTTCATAAAATATAACAAAAAATGTGTAACGTGATAAGAGGCGTAAAAAAATTTCACGAAGAATGAGCAAGGAACAGCTAATATCAGATACAAAAATTTTCTAAAAAATGTTTTACATAAATAAAATTCTTCAATAAAGAGAAAACGCTATATTTTTACTCAGTACTTACTCCTAACTCCTTTTTGAATAAAACAACAAATATTAAGAGCAAAAGGGATGAAGGAGTTAATGAATGGATCACTACACTCTATTACTAAAAAAAAAAAAAAAAAAAAAAAAAACTTGTTTGTATTAAAAAATAAATATGGAAAACAATTAAGTGTTATATGAAAATACACAAAAAAATATTACATATACAGTTATTTATTTTTTATTATTATTTTTTTTTCTCTCTTTTAAAAATTAATTCATAAGAATAAAAGACTTAGTAAACCTATAATAAGAAAAAGATGATACACTTTTCACAAGTGATATAAATATGTATCATTTATATATTTTTTTCATTAATTAGTTTTTTACTAAATTGTTTAATCATATTTTAACAGCTAAGGATTTTATGTTCCTAATTTCACACATAGAAAAAAATTAAAAAAAAAAAAATTGTGTATATACATAGTACTTTTATTTATATATACAAGGGAAATTTTTTTTTTTTTTTTTTTAACACTCCTTAGAAATATACATCAATTATTTTGCTTGTTCATTCGCGCACATATAATATATATATATATATATATATATATATATATATATATATATATATGTATGTATTAATATATGTATTAATATATGTATTACACGAGGGATTGTAATTAAAAATTAAGATGTAGGAAATCGAATAGGGAATTACAAAGAAATGCAATATGAGTACTCGTATTTCAGTATTTCATATATTGTAACATCTTTCAAAAATTAGCAATTTTTTTTTTTTTTTTTTTTTTATTATTATTGCTATTATTTTTTTAACGCCGAAATTACAAAAGAGAAGGGAAAGGCTAGTATAATTAACATTGCTCAGTAGTTCTTACGCCAAAAACCCATCGTACATTACAGTAGGAATGTAACAAAATATAAGAGTAATCTAATCGGTTGTCATTTTGGTAGTTACTAAAACTATGTTTGCCTATTTTGCTAACTTGTATGTGTGTGTGCATGTTTAGTGTTTACTAGTTACTATTGTTCTCTACTCACCGTTCACTGTTTAATTTGATTTTTTTTATTATTTCCTTTCCCCTGTTTCCCCTCAGAATTGTGGAAACCGTACGGACCAATGCAAAATTTTTTTAGTTTAAGAATTTATGCTCAACCGAAGTGTAAGAGTATAAATGGAAAAAATTTTAATATTTTATTTAGAGATGATGTTTGTTATTGGGAAAGTATATACGCACATGTGTGACCATGCACATATCCACACTAACTGCAAACGTATTTGCGCTTCTCATTTTATTCGCTTTTTTTTTTTTTTAGGTAAAAATTGAATCAATTCACTTCGCAAGTGTAGCACATTTTCCAGTATCAACGTGAAATCGCTTCCAACAAAAAAAAAAAAAAAAGAAATAGAAGTAGAAGTAGAAATAGAAGTAGAAATAGAAGTAGAAGTAGAAGTAGAAGTAGAAGTAGAAATAGAAGTAGAAATAGAAGTAGAAGTAGAAATAGAAGTAGAAGTAGAAATAGAAGTAGAAATAGAAAAAAGAGGTTGAAAAATTAAGAGAAACAAACAAGATAAACAAAAAGGTTCTGCAAAATAAAGAATAGTGAAACAGATAACCGCAAACAATTGCAAACAACGTGATGAACATAACACCTGAAAAAAACTCAAACACAGAAGATTGCATGTTTTGTCGAGTTACAGGTACGCTAGTATTTGGAAGTCTATCATTTTATTCATTTCTAAAATTTTTACAAGCCGAAAAAAGAACAGGTGATAAAAAATTTTTTGGGTTAATTTCTCTTTGTTTTAGTTTCCTAGCAATATATAGAGCAAGTAGTACATCTAAGCCGATCTTAAATAAAACAACTAAAAATGTTAAACAACAATAATGAGAACTTACTTAGTTTCAAAAACATAATAAACAATAGTGAAAATAGGAATAGAGATGAAAATATGAACCATTTCTTTGATTCTTATAACAACACATCGATGGCATTAGAGGCAAGTAAAAGAAATACCATTCCGTACAACGAGACTCAGAACGTTGGCGATATTAATACGAACATGTATAGCCATAATAACACAAACAACAGTATCAGCGGTAACAATGGCAGTAACAGTAACTGCAATCAGGGGAACAAGGTCGGTGTAGAAAATAAAACAGAACAATTGGAAATGTTTGTTGAGAACATGCTAAATGAGTTAAAAAGCAAAATGCAAAATTTGTCGAACAACTTATTGAGCAAAGTGGACAGCATGGAAAAATCGCTAGATGATCTTGAAAACATCATGATTGACTTTTCAAATAAAAGAAATAGTTGAGTAGCTGTATTATAAGTATAAAAATATGTACATGTACAGTTGAGTATATACACGTAGGTGTACATCATCCACATGTAAGCAAAGGTTTGTTTGTTTGTTTTTTTTTTAATTTGTAGGTTTGCTAAAAATGCTTTCTCTGTCTATCTCTCTCTGTCTGTCACTCATTCTTTCTTTTTTTTTTTTTTTTTTTTAAGAAAAAACTGTATGAAAAAAGGATATTATTGCCATAGTTTTGTTAAACTACAACAATGCCACAATACATAACACACAGCACAGCTTTTTTTTTTTTTTTTTTTTAAGAAAAAACTGTATGAAAAAAGGATATTATTGCCATAGTTTTGTTAAACTACAACAATGCCACAATACATAACACACAGCACAGCTTTTTTTTTTTTTTTTTTTTTTTTGTCGTTTCACTTTGTAAGGCGCGAAAAAAAAAAATATATATACATATATAATATATTACAGTGTTTATTTACTGTTCTTAAATTTCATCCTCATCATGTACTATGCATTTTAGCATTTAGCAATTTATTAATATGAACACGAATGTTAAAAAAAAAAAAAAAGAAAAAAGAAAATGCGCAAAATGTCCAAAAATTGTGAGTAATAATTCGTAGGGAAGCAATATTTTGTATTACAAAAATGGAGCAAGTCCGTTCAGTTTAGTGGTACAGCCAGTCTCGAATGCTCATATACTTTATTGAGTCTTTATATTTTATTTTATTGTATGGTATTTGTTTTGCCATATTGTGTACTATTTCGCTTATTATTCTACTTATTTTTTCGTTCATTATTTAATTTTACTTAAATATTTCACTTATCTGTGTTTATCTTTTTGCTAGCATTTTTGCATTTCTCGTTCATTTCCAGTGTGTAATATTTCTTTATCTCTTACATTGTTTCTTGCTTTATTTATTTATTTATTTATTTTATTATTATTTTTTTTTTTTTTTTCCCCCTTTTTTTCTTTTTTTTCTTTTTTCCCTTTTTTTCTTTTTCCCTTTTTTTCCTTTTTAAGTATATTATTTTACGGCATTTTATTTTCCTTCCATTTGCCTTTTTTTTGTTTTTTTATTTTTGACAAATTAAAGCATAAAATATTAAGTATATTTAGCAAAAAAAAAAAAAAAAAAAAAAAATTAAAAAAAAAAAGCTCTCTTAATTTTATAAACAATAAAACATTGAGAATAGTGTGTTTTAAAATATATTGCAATTGCAATGTTTGATAGAAACAAAATTTCATACAATTCGTGAGTATAATCCGTCCATTTGCTCTTTTCTTAGCTTTTTCCCGTAAGTGTAAAAATAATGTTTTATCATTTTTTTTATTTTTTATTTTATATTTTTTATTTTGTTTTATTATTTTTTTTTCCTTTTTTGTTTCGAGGACATTACACTTTTATGTGTATTTAATATCCGCTATATGTTATATGCTGTTCGTTTTTAATTGTACAAACAAAGAACAAATGATAACAAATAGGAAAAAAAAGGAAAGCGGAAAAGGCTATTTGAAAGGATAATAAATAAGACAAAAGAAAGACAGTTTTTGCTCACAACTTATGGAGATTTTTTGTTTTTTTTTTTTTTTTTTTTTTTTTTTTTTGCATTGTAATTAATGCGTAATTCGAAAGTCTTTTCTTTTTTTTATTCTTATTTTTTCATATTTTTACTTTTTTTTTTTTTTTTTTTGATTGATTTTGTTTTTTGTTAAATATTAATATTTTATGCTTTATTTTTTAATCATCATATGTGAATGTGTTTCACCCATTGCACCGTCTTTTTCTACATCTTTTCACTCCTTATCTCTACTGGCGTTTCAGTCATTTCGTGCTACTGTTATTTGTTTTGTTCCTACCTCATATTCACGCCCCTTTTTTTTTTTTGTGTTAATTATGAATAAACGAATATTCGCTTTTAGAGATGATACAAAGTCAAAAGAAGCCGAAGAATTTGTGCGCACGAATGGGTTTACATTACCACTACAAATATTTCAATTAATGTCTTTTTTTATTTTTATAATTATAGTTGCATTAATTATTATCATTTCTGCATTTAATACTGATACCATATTTCTCCTTTTTTATATTTTTTTTGGTGTTCTAATTATTATAATTATTGCTTTATCGTATACTGTAACAACAATAAACCCAGTAGACCCCTTATCATTTAAGTATATTCATAATAAAGTTAATGAAGAAGACCTTAAGGATTTATGTGAATGTGATATATGTGGTTTTGTTGAACCACAAAGTAAACATTGTAAGGTTTGTAACAAATGCGTTTCTGTTTTTGATCATCATTGCATGTGGGTTAACAATTGTATAGGGAAAAAAAACTACAAGTAAGTAAAAAAAAAAAAAAAAAAAAAAAAAAAAAATCAGGCGTTTACCTAGCACGCCAGTTTTGGGTACCCTCTTTGGATAGCTACCACATATGTATGCGCGTGAATATACACGTTTATATGCACGTTTATATACACGCATGTGCACCTGATTGGGCAACCAAATAAAACTTTATGCTAAACAATTTTAGATATTTCGTAGGTCTCTTGACAGTACTAACAATTTTCAACTGCTTCGTCTTTCTGTTTTGCATTATTTTTTTTGTTATCTCCCTGAAACATGATCTCATAAAGGAAAGATGGAAACACGTAATGATAGAAAAATAGATGAAATTATTTTTCTTAAAAGTATTTCTCGACGAGCATTTGTACAGTTTTGCATCTATATTGTTGTTCCGTTATACTGTTGTCTTATTTTATCGCTTATCTATATTGTCTTTTTGTTGATTTATCGGTTTGCTGTTTTACGTTCTGTTGTTTTATTTTTTTTATTTTATTTATTTTTTTTTTTTTTTTTCCCCCCTCCCTCTTCTCACCAGTTCTACGGAGGTTACGATGATGCTCTGTTTTACATTCTGCTATGTTCCCTTTTTGTTCTGAATGGAACAGTATTCGTGTTAGTAATTCAACTTTTTGGATTACACATTTTTTTGATTTCAAAAAAAATGACTACCTATGAGTACATTGTCAAGCGATCTCATGTAAGAGAGAAAAAAGGAAGGCAAGGACGTGTATACATACATATATAGGCACACACGCACATACATATATGTGTACATATATGCATACATACTAGCATACATGCATGCGTGTGTGCATCAAAATCCCCCTTCCACATGAACATGTTTTCATGCACATGCGCACATAAAGCGATTTCATATCAATCCACACGCATACACATTCTCACAAGGTACACGTAAGACGTTCATGTAATTTCCTTTTCAGTCTGAGGAAGAACAAAAGATAGGAATTAAAACCTTTTTTGAATGGTTGATCATTGACAAAAAGTACGTTCTTTTATTGAATAAAAAAAATATATTTCATTTAGATGAAGTAGCAATATTTTTATTTTTTATATTCACATAAATACTATCCGAAATTAACCATATTAACCCCAATTTTTTTTTTTTTTTTTTAAAACTCCCCCATGCAGGCGTTTGAAGAAGTCAGACAGCGATAATCAGGTATAAAAAGTACAAATTATGCTTGTTTTGGTTTTTGCTTTTGTTTTTGTTTTTGTTTTTGTTTTTGCTTTTGCTTTTGTTTTGCTTTTGTTTTTGCTTTTGTTTTTGCTTTTGCTTTTGTTTTTGCTTTTGCTTTTGCTTTTGTTTTTCTTCTTTTTTATCTGCACCTCTAGACCATATATATATACCAAACGTAAAATGCGTAAAATGCGTAAAATACGAATTAACTTTTTACAGGATTTAGAAAACCAGGAAATTGAAAGAGTTAAGTCTATAAAAGATTAATAGAGAAAATTAAACAAATGAAAAGGAGAGGTTCACACGACGACACGTACGTATAAAAGTACATGTACATAAACATATATACATGCATACATATGCCTTTGTGTGTGTATGCGCGCAACGCATAATGCACTCCCTGATTTCAAAACCGCACATGGACATATTGAAGGGGGAAAGGAGGAGGGATACAAAAAAAAAAAAAAAAAAAAAAAAGATGAAGGATACACTCATGCTAATAGAAACATAATAATTGTATATGTGTATATGTACTCATTCTATTTCTTTTGATATTTTGCACCACTTCACTTTCCGCGTTGTGCTTCATCACCCCCGCAATTGCTTAACCAATTTTCGAGGAATCACTTAAGGCTCTGCAGCTGCAAATCATCTGCCTGCTTTATAAGATTGATTCCATCTTCTTTATCTCGAATTTTTGATTCAATAAAAGAGAGTCTCTTCGTTAAGTTATCCAATGCCGTTTCCATTGTATCATTTTTTGTAGTTATAACTTCATTTTGTAATTTTAATTTTTTGTTTTCTTCTATTAACTTTAAATACGCATCATTTGAATTAGAATTAGCAGCATTACAATTCGCGTTAGAATTAGAAGAGCCATCTAATTCTTTCAAGTTTTTAATTTCATGTTTTAGTTTATCTGTGTATTCCTTATACAATTTCGTTTGTTCATTTATTTGCGCTTGCAGGGATCTTATAATGTTAACATTTTTTACATTTAGTTCTCTTTCTTTTTCTGTTACCTCCATTAAATTCTTATTAATGTTTTCAAGATTAAGCATTTTATCCATTAACTTCTTCTGTTCTTCATTTTTTAAATACGAATTTTCGTTCGACAGTTCCACATTTTTACTTTGCAAATTTGATATTTCGTTTTTCATCTCGGTAAGGTTGTCACTTAGTCGTACAGTCTTGCCACTCAATTCATCATATTTGCTGTTCAACTCGTCATTCTTACTGCTCAACTCGTCATTCTTACTGCTCAACTCGTCATTCTTACTGCTCAGCTCTACATTTTTGCTACTTAACTCCTCGTTCCTTCTGCTAAGTTCACTGTTCATGCTGCTAAGATGCTGAAGCCTTTCCTCCTTTGCTTCTTTCTCCCTATGAAGATTTTCCACCATTTCGCTGTTTTTACATTTTAAATCGTTGCATTCATTTATTAACTGTTCATAATTATTCTGCATCTGCTGTAACTTATCCTCATAACTATTTGTTAATTGCAGTATTCTTTGCTCATTTTCTAGTACTGTGGAACTAACTTGTCTTTCAAGATTTTCTTTTATTTTTTTATTGTCTTCTTCTAGATGTTCATAATTTTTTAATAAATTATTCTTTTCATTATCAAATAATTCTTTTTTTTTTTTAAATTCTTCATTTAATTCTTCTATTTTCTTTTTCATCATTTGTTCTGTTTGACTTTCGATCATCTTTATCATTTCTTCATACTCATTTATTTTCTGTATATTTTCTTCATATTTATTAGTCAACTCTTTATTATTAGTATTTGCCTTTTCTAACAAATCGTTATATTCCTTTTTCTTCATTTCATATTCTTTACTTATTTGTTCATACTGTTTAATGTAATTATCAACTTTCAATTCGGATTCCTTTTTAATTCGATTTATCTCATCTTGTAGTAAATCTGCAAATTGTTCTCTAATCTCTTCTGTTTCTTTTTTATTATCTCGTATCATTTTTTCTAGCTCCTTTTCTAATTTTGTTTTTTCCTCCTTCATATGGTTCATATTTTCATTAAATGTATATTCATTATTTTTTAAGTTCTCTTCTAAATCTTTATTCCTATTCATAATATTTTCTTTTTCTTCATTTAATATGGATAAATTTAATTCTAAGTCATTCTTCTGACTACATAATAACTCCTTTTCTTGTATCATCTTCTCAACTTTATCATTTAACGTTTGTATTTCTTTATTCTTTTCTAATTCGAAGAATTCTTTTACTTCTTTCCTTTGTTTCTGTAATATTTCTTCTAGCTCCTCTCTTTGCTTTGTCAATTTATCTTCATACATAGTTACTAATTTTTCCTTTTCATTTAATACATCCTGTACTTTCATCTCATATTCCTTGTTTAGATCCTGTCTCAGAATGTTCTCTTTATCGTTATAACTCCTTTCTAGCTCTTTTTTCAAACATTCCATATCTCTATTCTTTTCATCAATAAACTGTTTTTCCCTATTGTCCATCCCCTCACTCTTTATACTAATCTCACGCTGTAATCGTTCAATTTCTTTATTTTTTAACAACTCATACTCTTCTTTTAAGCTTTCCATTTTTTCACATTGCTCTTTCAACATATTATCCTTAATACTTTGAATATTATCATTCATCAACTTTTCATTTTCTTCTTTTAATATCATCAATTCTTCCTGTTTCTTTTGTTCTATAGTACTCTTTATCATTTCTAATTCGTTGTTTTTTTCAATAATTAAATTATTTATAAAATCATTTTTATTTTTTTCCATTTTCTCTTTATATTTCTCCAACTTAGAATTAAAATTTGCTTCAGCCATTACTTTTACCTTTTGTATTTCTTCTTCCATTCTAGCTGTTTCTGTTTCTATATTCATTTCTATCATTTCGTTTTTTTCCCTTTCCAAATTTTCGATTTCTATTTTTTTTCTTTTTTCAAATTCTTCCTTTAAAATTGCTATCTTTTCCTTTGTCTCTTCTTCAATTTTCTTTAATTCTTCTTTTAGTAATACTTCTTGTTCTTTTACCTTTTTTAAATTTTTTTTATTATTCATTTGTTCTATTTTTAATTCTTTTTTATTTTTTAAAATCAAATCTTTATACTGTTTTTCTTTTTTTTTATATAAAATTGTTTTCTTTTTTTCTTTTTCTTCCATTTTTTTGATAATTTCTAAAAATTGATTTTCTCTACTCTTATATATCTTTATTATTTCCTCGTTCTTCATTTTTATCCTTTTCAAAGTGTTAAATGAGTTGATAAAACCCTCTATCTCTCTTTTTATCTTTTGATTTTTAATGTTAATTATGTATAGGATGTTGCTCAACTCGTTTGCACCCTCCTCCGCATCATCCCCAGAGTCCACTACTTTATCATCCACATCCTTACTACCCATTTCATTTCCTCCAATTTCATTGTCATCTACACCTGCTACTCCACATTGCTCACTTTCCAGCTCCACCATTTTCCTGTGCAGAATTTCAATAGACGCTTTTTTTTCCATAAGTAGAGAATTTATTTTCCGAGCTTCCATTCTCATCATACTGTCCAAGTTACCACCTTCATCGTGTAATTTATTTTTTAAAATATTTAAAAAATAATCAATTATATATTTTTCCCCTATGGGATTCTTCAAATCATTTGTCTTGCCATGTGCAGGCAGATTTATTGTATCTTTTTCCGAAATGTGGAAGCTAGACGGATGGTCATCCTTTGAGGTATTACTATCCTCTTCAATAATATTATCATAATTCTTGTAGCTGGCCTTCTGTACACTGTTCCTACTAACCATTTCCTCCATGCTGTCATAGTGTTCCTCTTCTATCATTATCTTTTTAACTACATCAAAGGGGGCAATAACGGACCTTTTTTCCTCAGTACCCCCTTCAAAACTGTTCTCATTTGCCCTCATTTTGTTCATCGATTCAAATGTATCGCTAATCTGGTCTCCCATCCGGATATCTATCTCAGGTGCATCGGATGCATTGGATATATCGGGAACATCGAGCGCATTTCCACCATCCGCATGTTTCATACCCCTTTCTAAATAAATCGGATTCACAACACCACACTGTACCGGTGCACTAGCAACAGGTACAATACCCGCTTCACTAAATGACAGCGAGTTACTATTTCTACTGCTGCTCTTTTCGTGCGCACTTTTGTCAATACCAATAGTTGCATTAAAATTGCTCATGTTTGCATAAACACTGTTCGTGTAATTTTCTTTAATCATATTCCCGGTGCAATTATTGTCATTACCTACTGCTGTCAATCTTTTCTTTATTTCGTAAAAATTGCAAGCTTTTTCAAAATGTTTGTTCATCTCTCCTGTATTTATTTCCTCCTCACATTGACTATTTTCAAAAACATATTTTTTTTCATTAATTTTGTTGGTATTCACTATATGTTGTTCACTAGAAGTATTTCCTTTGTATCCTTTAACCAAACACACCTTTTGCACGAGTACACTCTCCGTATTTCGCATATCGTCGGGGTGCCTTTCCTCATCGTGGTTAACATGTTCGTAACTTATACCATCGTAACTTATACCATCGTAACTAGCACCATCATAATTTGCACCATCATAATTTGCACCATCGTGATATACACCACGTCTATTTAGCTGTCCCTGTTTATTATCACCCACTACACTTTGCTTATTCAACAATGCATTCATGTTACGACCCTTACTTAGAGACAATCCCTCCCCTGTTGTTTCTTTGTCTTGTTTTTGCTTTCCTTTTGGCTTATCCCTTAACTCTGTTATTATTTGATCTCGTCTATTCTGTCCATTTGGTGCTCGTTGCACATGTTGTGTATGCTTTTTGTTTTGTTCGTTTTGTTCGTTTTTATCGTTTTGTTCGTTTTTATCGTTTTGTTCGTTTTGTTCGTTTTGTTCGTTTTGTTCGTTTTGTTCGTTTTGATCATTTTGTTCGTTTTGTTCGTTTTGATCGTTTTGATCGTTTTTATCGTTTTGATCGTTTTTATCGTTTTGATCGTTTTTATCGTTTTTATCGACCCCTCCATCAGTAGGTACCTCATCTAAAACTTTATTTTCTGATTCATCATTATTAACACGTGGAATGAAAATATTCGAACCAAACGTATCTGTTTTGTTTTCATCAGTTGTGTTACTACTTAACTCATTCTTTGCTGCTTCCATATATGGAGATACTATTCCTCCTTGAACCATAGTGCTCTTTCTTTTTATGGTCTTTAACCCTGGTATTTCCGCATATATTGTCAGAGCACTCCTAGTTTTACTAATATTCGCACATAAAAATGTAAAAAAAAAAAAAATTAAACTACACGAAATAATACGATACGAAATGAACTCAAATTTTAGTGCATGCGTTGCAATCGCTCATATTGGACATTCAGATATGTGCACCATGCAGTTAATTCATGTGTTTGCTATTAAAAAATAGGCTTATATTAAACAAACACATATTTGGTAAAATAAAAATATATATATAAATATATATATATATATACAAAAACCTTATTATCAGAAATATACACTTACTTCTGCTGCATCAACGAACGATAACCTTGACAAGAGTTTTTCAAACTACTCATTTTAGGCGGTGCAGATACCTTTTCTTCACCTTCGACTTTATCTTCTTCTCCTTTAACTACCCATCGGTTTAATTCTTTATTAAAATAAAATTTGTTTTCCTCACCTAAGTGAGCAACAGTTGGTTTGGGTTCACTTTCGTCATTCTTTTTGGTCTTTATGAAACTCCAAAAGGAACCTGAGTTTTTCAAAAATGGAAGAAGAGTCGTACGTATGCGCGCGGGGAAGTACTTACTTATACAGGTATTTGAAGGCACATACGCTTATATACATATATATATATATGTGTGTATAAGCAGGTATGTACACATCTGTACATGTACATATATGTATGCATGTTTGTACATTCTTATTATTACTCATTTTTTTCTTTTTCCCCTATCCTCAACATATAATTTCTTGGCAAAAAGAAGAACAAACTGACGATTCGATGGAAAATGGTCAGTGGGGCATATGGCGAATCAAAGTGTTATCGGAACAGCAACATGTCATAATGATGTTTTGTTTGCCTTCCACTTTTTTATTTCTGCTTTATTCGTTCTACTTTTTTTTTTTTTTTTTTTTACAAAAAAACTTACTATTTAAAAATGACCTAAAAAAAACAAAAAATAAAAAATACGCTCGAAGGTTATATACCCCCCTCAGCAGCTTAAAAAAAAAGCAATTTTTTTTTCAATTTCAACATCAAATATTTCACTTCAAAAGTTTCAACTTCAATATGTTCACTTCAAAAGTTTCAACTTCAATATGTTCACTTCAAATATGTTAACTTCAAAAGTTTCAACTTCAATATGTTCACTTCAAAAGTTTCAACTTCAATATGTTCACTTCAAATATGTTAACTTCAATATGTTAACTTCAAATATGCTAACTTCAATATGTTCACTTCAAATATGTTAACTTCAATATGTTAACTTCAATATGTTAACTTCAATATGTTAACTTCAAATATGTTAACTTCAAATGTGTTAACTACAAATATTTTAATTTCAATTATTTTGATTTCATATATTTTAACTTTTAATATTTCATATTTTAAAAAACGTCATTATCACAAATTATATGAAAAAATATTTGTTCCCCCCTCCCTTCTTTCTAATTTAAAAAATAAATATTTTTAATTCTAGAAGAAAAAAGTCAGGTATACAATCTACCATTCCTTTTATTGTTCTATATTTTTTCTAAAACAGAGATAACTGAAATGGCAAAAAATACGTGTTACATGTACATGTATACATATATATATATGCATATGTGTTGTATATTCATTATATGTATATACATTTAATTAATGGACGATGCGGAAAAAAGATAAAAAACACAGCAAAAAAAAATCAAACAAAATCAAAAACGAACAAAACAAACAAAACAAACAAAACATAGCAAAAGTATTTTTTTTTTTTTATTTGCATATTCAGTGGTAATTCGTTCATTTGTTCATCCGTTTTAATATGTTATTGTTATTTTATTTTCATTTCCTTTATTCGTGTTTCCTTTATTTTTATTTCCTTTTTTTTTGTTTTATATTATTTTTTTGTTTGATGACTTTCCAATATTTTGCATACTTTTTCGTTTCTCGTTTTCTTCCACACTATGTTAACCTTTCAGCTTATTTTTTTCTTTCAAGTATTTTTTACACACGTTTGCATAATTGTAGATTTTTTTTTTTTTATTTTTGTAATAAATGTTATACCAATTTTTACGTTTAAAAGTGTAAAAATGATAACTGTATGAACAAGAAATAATTAAGTGAAAAGTTTGAAAATAATCGCATATGTATATTTGAAAAAGCTGTAGAGTGATAAATTATTTTTACGATTTAAATGAGATGAAAAAAAGAAGAATAAAGAGAAATGATGACGAAAAATAAGAAATGATAACGAAAAATAAGAAATGATAACGAAAAATAAGAAATGATAACGAAAAATAAGAAATGAAAACGAAAATTAAGAAATGAGAACGAAAAAACAAAAATAAAAAAATTGTAAATTTCTTTCCCCTTTTAAAAGTAATAATATTTAAAAAAATAAAAAATACTTATAATACTTGTTGGTATAACTGACAGGGAGTACCCATTTTTGTCTTGCTCATAACAACGTACCCAATACGAAATTTCTTTCTTGCATCTTTTTATAGTCCATATTTCATCGCATAAAATTTTACTAGTAGACATTTTAAAATTTTCATACCCTGTAACTCTTTTTATTTTTTCCAATACTCGGTCTTCTTTGCATTCATGCATAGCCACAACTTCGACGTTTTGTATCTTTGGTGAAAATAAAATAAAATGTACAAAAATGTGAAAAATGTGAAAAGCATAAAAAACTGCTTGATGACTAAACACATACGTACGTACATGGATGCACATAATTGCGCATACATGTAGGTATGCATATATATAAGGTTATATGCAACATTTAGCTAGTTTCAAGTTTATTTTACAGAACAGTCAGGAAATGTTAAAACGTTCAAAAGGGAAAAAAATTTAAATGGGCTTTAATAAGTATATCATTTAAAGTATCCCTTCGAATTTTGTATGTATTTTTATTTTCCATAAAATCTCCTTAAACATATATATATATATATATGCATGTATGTATAAATAACATCATAACTAAAATTTAATACAAAATAAATGGGAAGAAAACGCTTCACTACTTTTTTTACGAAATGACATTTTGTAATTTGTTTGTACAGTGGGGAAGTATATACAGCTTCTCCTCTGTCCTTTTTCCGTGTTTTATTCAGTTTGTTTAGTTCATTTTGTTCAATTTGTTCATTTTGTTCACGTCGTTAATTTCGTTAATTTTTCTAATTTTGCTAATTTTTCTAATTTTTCTATTATTTATTTTTTTTACCTTGTAAATGGCTTGCCGAAAGAGTGCAGATTTAATTTGCCGTATGACTTGTTCAGCTTTTTGCTCGAAATTTATTGTGTGTTCATAATTTTTTAAAAATTCAGGACGAAAATGCACATTGAGAAACTCGTCTGGGTGTTTCATATTTGTGCCATTTTCCTTCATCCACTTTTTATCTCTGAAACAGGGAAATTTGAACATACTACTAAGGGCGTGGGGTATCACGAAAGAAGAAAAAATAAGAAGCGGAAGAAGAAGCGGAAGAAGAAGAAGAAAAAGAAGAAGAAGAAAAAGAAGAAAAAGAAGAAGAAGAATAGAACAAAATTGTACAACTTGTATTCCTTCAGAAAATTTTTACGATCAAATAATTCTTCAATTCGCAGGTTGACAAAAAAAAAAAAAAAAAAAAAAAAAAGGAAAAAAGAGAAATAAAATAACTAATGGTAGGGGGAAGAAAAAACTGAGCAAAAATATTTAAAGAAATAAAAAATGAAAATAAAAATAACAAAAAAAAAAAAAAAAAAATTTAGATTGTGACAAGTGTAAAAAATGAAAAATAACCAAGTAAAATATAAAAAAAAAAAAAAAAAAAGCCAAAAAAAATATTAAAATATATATTATTTTATGCACAATTTATTGTTGCATTATTTTTACAATCGTTGTTTATATGTTCGCCCACTGTGGAAATATACGTGTTAGTAATTCAAAATTGTGCATATACCCGTGGCATTAAGTACTCATCTTTATTTATTATTCCTGTTTCCTCTGTGGAACATGAATTTGCTTATGGCATATGCTCATACATGTACACATATCGCGAACATATCATACACATATCACGTATATGTCCATACGAGTAGGCAGCAAGCGGAGATACCATTCCAGGGGCCTGCCCTACTTTTCATTGTAAAAATTAATATTGACGAAAAATGGATAAAGGGGGAAATGAATTCTTTGGGTTGTTGTCAATGAATCCTTATGTTGGCACATTCCTTTCATAATTTTATCCTCTGAAAATACAAGGAGTGATAAAATGTTATTGGGTAAACTATAAGAATAGGTGTTATTTTTGTACAATATATAATTATTTGAAAAAATGCAATTTTCGCTATTGCATACAACTTTTACATTATATTCAAAATAATAATAAGAGAAATCCCCTTTCATTTTATTATCATAACAAGTGGGTTTACTTAACTTTTTCATTTTCACTTCCAAGAGAAACAAACAATGTTTCCTACTTATGCATTCATATAAAATATTAGAAATAGACTTTTTTAAAATTTTTTCAACAAATTCATTTCTTCTTCCAACATAGTCCGAAACCCATAATTTTTTTGTTCTTGTATCATTTTCATCACATATAAAATCTTTTATTTGATTTGATTTCAATAAAAACACAGTATGTATATTTTTTATATTATCATAATAAACAGCAATTTCAAAAAAAAAATTACTCTGTAAGTTAACAGAAATAAAATTATTTTCAATATTATTATCTGAATAGGATGACCATTTCCCCTTTAAAAGATACTTATTTTCATTCTCATAATTTATCATATTATTTTTTTTGAAGTTAAATATATTAAATTCGTATAATATATCTAGGAAAGTTACATCCGAAACAATTTTATTTTCATCTATGACCATTTCAAAAATGTGTTTATTAAACCAAGAAAATACATTTGAGTCCACCATATTTTTGTTCTTATCAAAATTTATATAATTTATAAAATTAGAAATGTATATCATATTTCCTTCTCGAATATCTTCAATTACAAAAGATGTATTTTTTTCCGGTGAGCAATCATTGTTGCTTTCTTTTTTAATTGAACTGGAATGGTTTACCATGAACTTGCAGTTTCTTCCATTCATAACTGAGTTATTCATATCAACTCGACAGTCATCATTATTTGCATAATTGTTGTTGTTACTGCAGTATTTACCATTTTCTTCATCTACAATATAATCAACCTTTTTAGACTCCTTTTTGCTCTTCTCTGAATTGTTATCTCCTTTTTCTTCATCAATGGAAATGTTTATACGCATAATTTTCTTCTTATTGTTCACACAAGATTCTTTCAATTCCTCGTTTTGCTCCTTTTCAATGTTAAAAATCATTTTGGGGGTATCATCTCTACAGTTTCGTTTTAAAGGCCATTTGTTCGAATACAAATTATTCTGCATGTTGTTTTCATTTTTCAGCTGGTGAGAATTATATGAATAAATAGGCTTCTCATGCGGTAGCTGCTCGTTAGGTCCTTTACCTGATCCCACACCTGACCACTCACCCGATTTCCCTTCAGGATCTTCACCATAATTTAGACACACCATATTTCCATTTTCCCCCTCAACAAAACAATTGTTACGATTTACAGTGTTCGAATTTTTCATTTTCATTTTATTCTTAACCCACTTACAGTTATTTCCCTTTTCGTAGTTGATCCTGTTATTTTTGTTGTTCAGATGGGTATTAGATATGTGTTTATCAATGTACTTATCCGCGTGCCTATCTGCGTGTCGATCTGTGTGTTTAACTGCATATTTATCTGTACATTTACCGCCGAATCTATCGGCGCACTTTTCCCCGTATCTTCCTGAGCACTTATCGGCGAACCTATCCGTGCACCTGTTTGTTTGTTCTTTGCTCGAATTGTTGCCAGGATGATTGTAGTTTATGTTATCCATTCTGTTATATTTACTGTTCATATAATTTTTACTTATAAAATGCAGATTATTCCTACGGTAGTAACTACTTATATCGGAATTATTCTTGACAAAGTCGTTAAGGTTAGAAGGAGCATAGCAGCTGTATTGCTGCCCGTTGTACGCACTGTTCTGATTAGCTACATGGGGGTCTTGCCCCATGCTTTCGATATTGCTTCCTGCATTGTTGTTCATGATGATGTTTGCATTGTTCTTGCAATTACCCATATTGTTCGTTATGCTATTCCCGTTTTTACCGCTAAAAGAGCAGTTGTTATCTTCCACCAAAATTATTTCTGGCACCTGGTAATTGTTCTTACTGCTATTCCTGTTGGTACTCCTACAGTTACTGTTACAACAGCTATTATTTTTGTTATCTCGTTTCATGTTGGCTCCTTTCTTTGAAAATTTTTTATTGTATGAATTAATACATAAGTCACCTTCGTTTTCATTCATGTTTTTCTTTTCCATCTCACAGTTAATTTCTATTTTTTTATTATTAAAATTATTCAATTCCTGTACATTACATATAATATTACTACTACTACTGCTACCACACATTTTTATGGGATAACTTTTACCCTCATTTTTTACGATAATCGGAGTATTCGAATCTTGCATATAATTTGCTGAAGCATTATTTTTTAAGTAGTCAAATACAAACCTAATAAAGTAACAATTCATTAAATTGAATGAAAAGGAATTAAACATAAAATTTTTATTAAAAATATCTTTATGTAATTTTTCAAAAAAAAGTTCTCTCAGATTAGTTAAATTATCAATAGTATTGTATTTAAAATTTGTGCAATTTGAAGTGGCTATTTTATTCATATATAAAAAATCTTTTCCTTTGATATCTCCATTTTTCTGAATATGTTCAGAAAAAAATTGCCTAAAGTAATAATTTTTATTGAAATTCGAAATTTTGTCATTTTTAAAAAATGAATGAATTAATCTAAGGAAAATGTGATATAAGCTGTTGTTCTGATTCGCTTCCTTGATACTTGACATATACGCGCTGTAATGCGTCTCCTTCATACTTGGCATATACAAACTGCAATTCGCTTCTTTCATATTGTGCATGTACGCGTTATAATTCAAGTCCTTGACATTGCTAACAAAGGAGTTGTAATTTTTAATTTTCCTTTGACCTTCTCCATTTTTTCTTCTTTTATCATTTTTACAAAATTTATTATCTCCATTATTTTTTCTTTCATCCATTTTTTTCATAGCTTCACTATTATTAGGTCCAAGGGTATAGTTACATCTGTTCTTGTCATATTCATCAAAGTACATATTGATACAATTAATTTTCTTTCTAAAAAGATCCTGTTGATTTTTTAAAAAAAAATCACTCTCTTTTTGTATTTCTAAAAGTATTAGGTTTACTAGTTTAGATGATGGTCTACTTTTAATATTTGGATTTAAACATAAAAAAGATAATTTTGTTAATTTCTCTACTAAGAAGTCGGGAAAGTTCACACTATAATCTAATACAGAATAGATAGATTTGTAATCATTCATGTTTATATGATTAACCAAGTAATCAAAAACATTCTCCTCACTATCACTTCTTTTCCTGTTACATAATATAGGGCATTTTTCATTCTTGCTATATATACAATTGTAATTCTTACTCACATGAATTGCTGGAGATTTGGAAACAAGCATTTCTAAAATCAGAGCACCGAAGGAGTATATTTCGGTTTGCTCGTTTATTTCATGCGTGGAAATATAGTAGGGATCCGCATATCCTGGGGTACCTGCGGTACGGGCATCACAAAAAAGGGCATATTCATGTGCATGGGTATGTGCATGTATGCGCGTTGTGAATTATATAAAAATGGGTGCATGGGTTCACACGCACAGTTATGTCTACATATATAAAGATGCACGTATGTATGCTTGCACATATGCACGCGCAAATGCGTTCTCCCTTTTTGTTCTCTTTTGGCCTACCGCCGGTTAAGTTAAACACGTTGTTATTGTTTATGTAAATAAAGGAAAGTCCAAAATCGCCCAACTTGGCGTTGAACTTTTCGTCTATCAAAATATTGGCCGACTTCAGATCCCTGTGATAAACTATAGGGCAAGAAGTATGTAAATAGCAAAGAACGTTTATTATTTGAACTAATATATTTATTCTAACACTGAAAGATAGAAAAAGAGGTATATTATTATCATATAATTCCTTCTGTGGATAAATATTCCTAACAGTGTTCATATTTAATGAACTCATTTGTTTATTTGTAAAAGAGTAATTATTTGAATATGAGAAATATTTATTCTTAGGTAGATTTGTATTATCATTACATCTAATATTCGAACAATAACGCAAATCAATATTATTTTCTTTATTTTTTATATTGTAAAAATAATAATGATTAAATAAGAGCGTCCTTAAATCTCCTAATGGTACATATTCATATATTAGATAAAAATAATGTTTATTCATTGCATATCCTAATAATGATAAAATATTTTTATGTCTATATCTACTCATAATTATTATCTCATTTTCAAAACCATTATTTTCATTTTTTTTTAAAACTTTTATTGCAACGTTAATACAACTTTTCAATATTCCTTTATATACCATTCCATTTCCTCCCTTTGCTATTTTATTTTCTTCAGAAAAATTATTCGTTGCCTGAACTATGTCACTATATTCATATCTATTTGATAATATCTTTAAAGGTATATATATATTTTCTTCATTTTTCCCTCCTATTTTTGACTCACTTTTTTTATGAACAGGGTCATATTTTTTTTTTTTTTTTTTTTCTTCGTTGTACATATCTTCTTCACATGTTTTGTTCTCTTCATCGTACATGTTCAAAATGTATTTATCATGAGTATCACATGTTTCTATGTATATCAACTTTCGGTTACTGGTACTGATCGAATTACTCCCTTCGACATTTCTATTATGCTTATTGTTGACAGCATTGTTCTTGTTTTTAATGATGCTATTATGATTGACATTGCTAAAATTGCAATTGTTAAATTTGCAGTTACTGTTAATATTACTGTTGTTAATATTATTATTGTTGTTAATATTATTATTGTTAATATTATTATTGTTGTTAATATTGTCAATATTGTTAATATTATTATTGTTGTTAATATTGTCAATATTGTTAATATTATTATTGTTGTTAATATTATTATTGTTAATATTATTATTGTTAATATTATTATTGTTAATATTATTATTGTTAATATTATTATTGTTAATATTATTATTGTTGTTAATATTGTCAATATTGTTAATATTGCTAATAATGCTAATATTGTTAATGTTGTTATTGTTATAATTGCTATTACTGCTACTATTGTTGTTAATGATGCTCACATTTTCGTCTTTCCTGCTGTGATAACTTTTCGATAAACTGAACCGTAAATATTCTTGTTTTTTTCTTTCGATTTTTTGCTTAAATATGTCTATAGCACCCTTTTCAATATTCGCTTCTTTCACTGGGTAGTATCTTTTGTTCATCTTAAAGGGAACGAGGTGATGAAAGAAAAAGGAACAAAGGAAAAGAGGATATAACCAAACGGTTAAAAAAGGATATGACTAAATAAGGAAATGATGAAAGCACTAAACTGAATTACAAAATAGTGATATGCCGAAATGATGAAAAAAGGCAATAAACAAACACAAGTAGGAAAAAAAAAAAAAAAAAAAAAAAAAAAAAAAACTATATTATGGATAGAAGACAACTCATTAAAAATGAAAAGACATGAGGAAAAGAGACAAAAACAAATGGAAAATGCACAACAACAACAAAGTTCAAGTTTATATCAACTTTATATATGAAACAAAACAATGAAAAAAGAAAAAGATAAAAAGTGATACGTGGAGTGAGGAAGAGGAAAGAGAGAAAAGCGAATAAAATGGAATCGTAGGAATGTACGATAAGACAGCAACTATGCACACATGCATTAAACATACAAGCATATACACACACAACGTGCAAGAATAATAAACAAATTAAGATAAAACGGGAGTAGTCATAGTAAAAAGAGTTTAAAATTTTAAAAAAAACCTTTGCACCTCTTATTATATAAAATTGAAAACAACTCCTGTTTCACTCATCTGTAATATTATTTGTTCTGTAAAAAATATACATCCTATATGGCGCTGACTCCTATCAAAATATGTAACTCACCTAACAAGCTTATGTTATTCATCAGCATATATTTGCGTGTTAATTAAAAAATTACTTCTGTATTTTTTTCGTAAAAACATTTGTTTCATGCTGCATGGCTGAATTCTCCCACATTTAAATGCACTCTGTTGTATTCAATTTATTCATTTGTATTCAATTTATTCATTTGTATTCAATTTATTCATTTGTATTCAATTTATTCATTTGTATTCAATTTATTCAGTTATACTCAATTTATTCAGTTATACTCAATTTATTCAGTTATACTCAATTTATTCAGTTATACTCAATTTATTCAGTTATACTCAATTTATTCAGTTATACTCAATTTATTCAGTTATACTCAATTTATTCAGTTATACTCAATTTATTCAGTTATACTCAATTTATTCATTTGTTTTTAATTTTATCTAATTTTAATTACCTTCAGTTTCATTTAATTTTATTTAATTGTATTCAATTGCATTATATTGCATTTGAATTTAATTTAATTCGGTTTGTTTTTATCGTGTTTTTTTTTTTTTTTTTTTATCTTGTTTTTATTCTGTTTTTACTTTATTTTTATTTTTTTTTTCTCTTATGCTTCTTGTTTGTTGTCTAGCACCCATTTCCTAAAGTAGGTTGTATTTATTTATGCTGTAAGTTACTCCCCTAATTAAACTAATTTTTTTCACTTCATTTTTTTTTTTTTTTTATTTTAAAAATAAAAGTATTTTCTTTTTATTTCGTATTACCATGTATTATCCTAATTTTTTTTTTTTTTTTTTTTTTTTTTTTCTGTTTTGTACTGTATCGTTCTTTATTTCGTTTTTTATTTCGTTCTTTATTTCGTTCTTAATTTCGTTCTTAATTTCGTTCTTAATTTCGTTCTTAATTTCGTTCTTAATTTCGTTTCGTTTCGTTGTTTGTTTTTTTTTTATTATTTTTATTATTTTTTTTTTTTCAATGATTTATGTATCAAAGACAAAGAAATTAATCCATGTTTGCTAGGCAGTTCACTTGTCATATGGCATATGTATTTTTCCTTTTTGTGTGAAAAAATAAGTGTAATAAGTGAAAAGAGAAAAAAAGAAAAATGCGAAAATAAATCCATGTATGCACATTACGCGCGTGTATATATTATAATTAACGTGTCAACAATTATATAACAATAATTTAAAAATTTTATATAAAAAAAATAATTATTAATTTTTGTTCATTTTATTTAGAAAATAAGAAAAAAAAATTATTATAAAATAAATTAAACATAATAAAATACACAAAATAAAATACACATAAAAAATTGAACACAATAAAATGAACACAATATAATGAACACAATAAAATGAACACAAAATGAAGTTTGAATGTCAAAACATTGAGCATACAAGAACATAAAATGTTTCACACATTTGAACATATATTGACTTGACACTGCATAAAAAAAAGTACAATGTGCGAACAGCTTAAGCTACTTACACCCCTAATCAGATAGTTAATAACCTAACCTACTTACATGTTTATATGTGCAAACGAGAATATGTATATATTTACGTGTATACATATATGCATACACATATTCATATCCATACACATATATATATATATATATATATATATATATATATATATATGTACATTTTTTTTTTTTTTTCTTCAATTTGTGAAATGAGAAATCCTTGCATGCATCTTTTTCAAAAACTCGAGTAGTTTTTATGCATGTACAATTTGAACAAATTATATGTTACACATTTTTTTATTTCACTATATGGACCTTGTATTTTGAACTATTTTAGACACACTAATTTAGTTTGCTTCTAAGAGCTTTATTTGACACTTTTGGACATACTCAAATATAGTGCCTTTTATCCAAAAAGGAAAAAAATAGTAAAATAAAATAATAAAAAATAAAATTAAAAAAAAAAATAAAATAATAAAAAATAAAATAAAAAATAAAAAATAAAATAATAAAAAATAAAATAAAATAAAATAATAAAAAATAAAATAAAATAATAAAAAATAAAATAAAATAATAAAAAATAAAATAATAAAATGAAAAAGGAACAAAAAAAAAAATTAAAATTTTAAAATGAAACGTAAAATATATAAAGTAAAATAAAATGTAAAAAAAAAAAGTAAAATATAAAATTTATGAACTAACAAATGACAAATAACAGGTAAAAAAAACAAATATAAAAGGCGATAAAAAAGAAATACTAAATTACCCAAGGTGAAAATTCAAGTGTGTGATAAAGAAATATGTATCATGCCACTATGAAATGTTATATATATATATATATATATATATATATATATATATATACATATATGTATGCGTATACATACATACATATACATAAAATGTATAAAAAGATCATAATGCCATAATAATGAAGGATGTATTTCTTAAAAAAAAATAAAATTATGCATATTTCAAAAAAATGAGAAAACATATGTGAAGCTGGCATAATTTATTCTTCTTAAGATTATTTTATTTTTTAAATAATTTTGTTTCTTTTTGTATTCATTATCTTTGACACGTTTACCCACTAACGCTTGATCTTCAATGAAAAAAATTAAATAAAGAATTACAAAATTAAATTAAAAAGTTTACACAAACATAATTTTTATAATTTTTTTTTTATCATTCCACATTTCTTATAATGATATAAATAATATCCCAACATTAAAAAACTGTGTTGTGTTTTATACTCTTGTTCTATTTTTTCGTTAAATAAACCTTTGTTCGTTTAGCAATTATTTTGTTCTATTTTAACTTTTTTTTTTTTTAGTCAGCTAAAGTAGTTAATAATATGGCAGTATGGTGGCATGCCAATGTGCCAACATGCTAATATGTCAGTATGGTAACATGCCAACGTGTTTATATATTAATAAATAAAAATGTGTGCTCAGGTTAAATACAATGATTGTTTTATATATATATATATATATATATATATATGTACATGCCCACGTACATGTAATATGTTTAACTACGTGAAATTTACCTGACCAGTCAGGATTTTAACTAAACTTTTTTTTTTCCAAAATTTTTACAATACTACATAATGTCTAGATGTGTAACAGCAAAGAATTCAAAAGTGATTAATTAAAAAGAAAAAGAAACAGAAGAATAAGAGCAAAAGCGAAAATAAAAATAAAAATAATAAAATATATAAAATAAGCAATAAAAGAGTATCCCTATGTATGAAGGTAAAAATTTTGTGTGTAGTAATTTAATAAACCCATTTTTTTTTTTTTTTTTTTTTTTTTTACTAACAGAAAAAATATGCATGATTTGTCTCACAACTAATTTCGTTCCCAATTTTAATGAGCGTACTAACTAAATAAGTAAACAAACATTAAGCAGCAATTTTTAAAGAGCATGTTACGGAAACATATATATATATATATATATATATATATATATATATATGTAAAAATGTGTACGGGACATAATATATTTAATGCGTGCATGTTTATGGCATTACACCAATGCACACACATTTAGCAAAAAATAAAGTAAATAAAATAAAAAAACTACATAACATTTCTAATAAGCATTTATTCGAGCACTACTATGTATATAAAAAATGACAACTTTAATTAAATTATTTAAGAGTTTTTATATATCTTCAATTAATAACGAAAAATGTGAAACAAAAAAGAAGGTGAAAAGTTAAGCTTCTTATGTGATTAAAAGGTCTAATTCTGTTTATCATAATTAGTGCATTGTTTTTGATAAACTATAACAAGGTTCCTTTTTCTGTAAAACTACTGTTATTTGTTTTATGTGTATATAAGTGTCTGTGTGTGTATATGTGTGTTTCTGTGTGTGTATATGTGTGTGTCAGAGTGTGTATGTGTATGTACGTGTATGTACGCATATATGTAATAGAACGCTTTCTCCTAAAAAACAAGCCCTTTACAAACTAATCAAGATCATCGTATCCTTAAAAGAGAATTTCTGTTTGCCTTAAAACTTATAACTATGTTTAACCCTTTATTCAATGAAGAATAACACAAATATACCAAAAGACAGCAACACAAAAACATTTAATACATGTTTTGATAACATAGATTTGAATTTTGCTTGTTTAAAAAGTAGAAATTTAAAAAATGGACCAACATTCTCCTTTTTCTATGAATATGCACATGATAGGTCTGTCCTTTCACTTTCGCTGGATGAAAGTGGTAGGGGAAAAAAAAAAAAAAAAAAAAAAAAAACAAGTACTGTGGTAGATAAGTAGCTAGATAACGAATCAGTTGACGGAGAAACACGTTTCGGATATTTTTTCATGTTATCGTTTTTCCACTTCTTAATTTCTTTTTTGCGCAGGAACTTATATGGCCACAGCGAGCTCAGATCATTCCTTGCGCATTCACAACCTCAAGAACCTATCGACCGTTAAAGAACTATATCACAAAAAGTGCGGACACTATGACTGGGTAAGTGAAGTATTTTTTACTAAAAGGAATGAAGTTCTTTCAGGGGGATTAGATGGGAAAATATGTCTGTGGAATACTACACAATGCTGTAAATTTCCTAAAATTAATAAAATTATGAACTGTTCAGAATATTTAGAACAAGAGAAAAAAGTTCGAGAAATCAATTTTAAGGCTTCTAATAACACAATTAAGTGTAAAGAAATGTGGGCGCATCATTCTACAATTAGTGATATGAAATTTGATAAAGAAAAAGAAAAGTGTATAACTAGTAGTTATGATAAAACCTTAAAGCTTTTTGACATAAAAAAATTTAGTGAACTAGCTACATACAAAGGAAATCATATACATCCAATAACTAAATTTTTATGGTTGCAAAACAAAATAATATCTGCAGATAAAAGTGGGACATTGTGTGTGTTTGATGTAGAAACATTTCAGGAAGTACTTAGTGCTAAGAATACACACTGTGGTAATATAGGGGCTTTAAATTATTTTTATATGTATAAAAGCAAAAATTCTAATTTAATTAATCAAACTAGTACGCACAAAAATAAGACAAGCGGTTCTAATTTCTCGTTAACTAACCCCCCCATGGACGACAGCAATTTAGAAAAAAGCAGTAGCAACAACAGCAGTAGCATTAAAAACAAATATGACAACGATAATAATAAAAGGAACAATATGAACAATCGGAACAACCTTATAACTGCAAATGTGAACATCATAAACTCCGATAATTTGTTTGGGCAAGGCCATAATTATTTAAACTTAAACAATGAAAGAATACCTTTAATAATAACAGGGGGGACAAATGATGGTATCTTAAAAATAAGAGATTTTCGAATTTTCCACAAATATATTAGCTACAAAAAGATTCATACAGCTAGCATTAATAGTATTATAACTTATAATATAAAAAATAAAACATACATTATTTCTTGCTCCGCTGATGGATGTTGTTATCAATATGAAATTTATAGTATCTGTTCTTCAAATTTAAATAATTATTTGAAAAAAATTTGTGTCAATGAACCTATTTTATCAGCAAGATATATTGGTAATCACTTAGTTTTAGTTGGTTCATCTTTTGGAAATTTATTTTTATTAAATTTTTCTGACTGTTCAGAAAATAATTTAACACAACAGTATAATTTAACCAGAATTAATGAAATACAAGATAATTTTGATAACTCAGTTGAAAAAAAAAATTATAATAACATACATGATAAAACGGACAGAGATATTTTGTGGGCCTTTGGCGTTTGTAAAAAGGGAGGAGTTAATTGCATCGAGTGTACTTTTATATATGACTCAACAGTTAAAAACACTAACGAACTGGAAATCTATAATATTGTTACAGCGGGTGATGATGGTACTCCGTGCTTATTGTATATTCCCAACTCATTTGTATGAAGTGTCAAGCGAACATATAAAATAAACACACGTAATTATAATACAGATCCGTGTGTAGATGGTATTCCCGATTATGCATATGTATAAACGCCATTTTCCCCCTTCCCCATTTTGCGCTTTACTCTCCCATCCTTTGATAAATCACTTGCAGCATCATATGTAATTCTGCAGCAGTAAATGCAGTTTGTTTTTCCTTTTCTTTCTGTATCTATATCTATTTATGTTCATGTCTACGTTTCCTTCCATGTTTACGTTTCTACGCATAAATCAAATACAATCATACGGACAACAAATCTGCGCCTACAATAAAAAAATATTTTCCATTTTGAAAAAGAAAAGAAATAACAAAAGATAAAATGTACTTGAAAAAAAAGCAAAATAAACAAATTAGTGAGTGGAGAATGTACGAACGCACGAATGCACAAGCGCAAAATGTGCTAACTGAACCCCCTAAGCACTCACGCTTTGGGAACCTTGTTAAATTGATAAAAATATTTTTGCCGCTTCTCAGTTTCCTCCTGTCTAACATGAAATAGATTTGATAATTTAGGTATACTAAATTTATCACCGAGTACATTCTGCGTATTTAATGGCTTGTAGAAATTATTCAAACATAGAAATAGAGATAAAGAGGAGTTATAATTTTTTATAGATGGCAATAAATGCGTTTTTTTGTATATATCATAAACATGATCATTTGTTCTGATAGTATAATTTTTTAATTTTAAAAATAATTTTTCAAAAAAAAAATTTATTTTTTTACTAAAGTAGTTAGAATAACTTATGTATGATGAAGTACTTTCCATTTCCCCTCTTTTTCCCTGTCTATTTTTTTCTTCCTTTTTTTTTGCATTATTCATATATTCAATGGAGTCCGTTAAAGTATGTTCATTCTCTACCATCAAGGAGACAAAGTTTTCTACCTCTTTTTGTACTTGTCCATTTAGTTTTTGATAAATGAAATTATTTTTATCCTTTATCAAATTATAATCTTTCTCAATAAATGGAAAACACGTAAAAGAATTAATAGGAAATTCATAATTTAGTAAGCTATCCTTACTTAACGTTGCACCGATATATTTTTTTGTTTCTTCTACATTTTTTAGAAGTATTCTCTTATCATTGTTAGATAAATCAATGTTACAACTTTTCTCACTTATGTATGTAATAAAATAAAAAAATAAATTAAAAGATCGAAACAGAAGCATATTAATTAAGTTATTTATATCTATGTTTGAGCTAATTTTGTTATACATTCTATTATTATAATCGTTGTACAGGTTACCCTTACTGTGGTACATCTTATTAATAATTTGATGCACTGTTTGTTTAAAAGCATTGTATAATAAATCTACAAAAAATATAGAAAAATTACTATGATCATTAATTTCTTTATCTATCGATATTAAACTTTCCTCTATATTTTTTTTTAATTCTATTTTTATATTCTCATCATCACTTATAAATCTTCGTAGAGAAACAACAGATGGTTTATATTTCTGTAAAAAATAAGAATACCGTATTAATTTATCCTTTCTATTAATAACGTTTTGAATATAAACATAACTGATGTTATATTTTTTTAAAATAATTCCTATCTCATCATAATCACTATTGCCATTTTGAAAATATCTATTTATTTTTAGCATTATCCTTTTAAAAAAATTTATATTATATAAATCATGTTTAATAAAAATTAAATCCCCAGTATTTAAGCTTATATCAATTTCGTAATCTGTTGTATATCCCCATGCTTTCCCATAAAAATAGTTCAGCACCTCCTCCAATTCCCCATCTTCCACTTCCATTTCCACCTGCTCCTTCTCTTTTACCTTCTTCTTCCCCTCCATCCCTTGAGTATTATGGTTAAAATTATGTTTTTCCCCTGTATACACAATAAAATTATTTCCTTCTTCTTTTTTCTTTGTAATAATATTATTCCTATTAAAATTTTTCAAAAACAAGCTCTTATTTAACCTTTCATCCTCTCTTATCTTTTTAACTCTTCTGATTTCGCTAAACAAAATACCCCCCAATGGTAGTCCGCAAATTAAACTTTTAAGTAGCAGTGAACTAGCCATTTTCCGCAGCCAAAGCAATCAAAGCAATTACACATCAATCGCAGCAATCGATATCATTCACTCCTCTAATCATTCCACGCATTTATTTCGTTCAATCAATTCCATTTTTCACCCAAAAACAAGAAAAAATTCAATTAGCAAAATTAATTTTTTACCATATTAAAAAAAAAAAAAAAAAAATTTAACGTGAACGTATACATGAACATACTTTATGTACATGCGCGTGCACATATATATATATGTTATGTATGTACATATTTAAGTGCCAGAATAACATTTCTGCAAATTGATTTGGATTTAGTGCAGTTTCTTTCATTTATGTAACTTCTTTCAATTATGCATTTTTTTCAGTTCTAATTTTTTCAAGATTTTTTACCACACACGCACCCCCCCCCACCGCCATACATTTCTTAATGGCATTAATATTAATGAAGAAGAATCCGTTCTCTCTTCAAAAAATAATAATATTTCAATACGTACATGGATGAATATTTACAAACGTGCATGATGATGCACACCGTACAAGCGCGTACATGACTCACACGCACAAAAGTATAAGGATTCACATGTACAAGCATACATACTAACATAACATACATATTTATATTACCACATGCACGTGTGTGTGCACATACTATTATACTCACAAAAAATACACATGAGTAAATTTTTTGTAACCTCCTGAACCTTTTTAATTTTGCTTTTCAAAAAAGAATATGACACATATTATATGATAATCCGAAATGTTAATTATTATTCTTTTCGAATAGAAAAAAATAAATACTTTAAATTTTTATTATAATCTTTTAATTTATCACATATCTTCATAAAAGTTAATGGGGAAAAAAAAAATACAGTACACACGTTACACCTTTCGTTATAAGCAATGTTAACAAGTTAAATAACAAAATATATTGTAGAAAAGAAAATGATAAGACCCAAAAAAAAAAAAAAAAAAAGGCGAAAACGGGTTAAAAACGGGTAAACAGGTGTAAAAAAAAAAAAAAAAAGCGAAAAAAAGGCGAAAACGGGTGAAAAAAAAATTCTTTTTAAATATATATTTTAACTTTAATATACATACATATATATATATATAAAAGGAAAATTGTGTAAATGCATTTTATATATATAAGCAAAAATGATGTATTAACATATGTATATTATATATAAAATATATATATATATATATACTCTTTCTTATTTAAAATCAAAAATATAAAAATGTTTATGTTTTATAACCCATTAACAAAAAGCTAATTTATGCTGCTGAGTCGGTACCACTTTGGTCTTGATCGCCCTAAAAAAAAATAAGAAATGTTAAAATTATGCAAAATTAAATACAAATAAGTGAAAATGTTACAAATAGGTATTACATATACATATAATATATAGGGACGTGTGTGTAACAAACAACTATTATTTTATTATTATTTTTTTTTTTTTTTTTTTGTATATAATATTTCTTTGTTAATCCATACATCATCTGCGGGTGCGGGTTCTGCTGCCTTGGTTTCTGCTGCACCACTTTTTGATGAGCCTCTAATTTGGAATGGATGTCTACCCCTTTCATTATTATACAATACTAAACCAATACCACCTAAAAGTAAAGCTGATACTAGACCCAAGGTTGATGCAAGGGCTGTAGTTGCAGTCTTGTACGCTGATTTTTTTTTTGACAAGTTTACAATTTCTTCTTCTTTCTTAACCATATCATTGATTATTTCGTGAACATCAATTAAGGGATCAGGGGTTTCTGCAAAAAATAAAATAATAAAAAAAATATATATAAATAATAAACTACTAAATAACATAATATAAATAAAGTTAATGAAAAAAAAAAAATGTGCAACACACAATGGGTAAGGTACATATTAATGCATGCTAGCACGTGCCAAGGAAACTATTAACAAAAATGTTTATATACATTAAAGATGGGGCTTTACAATTTGCCAATATATATATTTCAACTTTAATAAGTGTAATATGGTACACATATAATATAAATAAATAATATATATATATACATATATGCACACATAAATACATTTTATATACACACATGTATACACTTTATTTAAATACATATATATATATATATATATATATTACAAAAATGCATATAATACATGAACACATGGGCATACAACAACCACATAATAATACATATAATCAAAACTCACTTTTGGGAGATTTCTTTTTTGGAGGTGGGGTGGTGGATCCTGCAATCACTAAGCCTCCTAAATATACTTCAATTAGGGCAATGAAAAAAAAGGCAAAAACAATTAAAGAGAGTTTCATTTTGAAAAATAATAAATACTGTATATGGGGAGGGGGACGACAACTCGTGTGTTTTGAAATTAAAAAAAAAAAATAATATAATTCCAAAAATTAAAAAGTTTTCTGTTCAATGCGTATTATTTTATGCATATAATATACGGTATAAAACTTGTACGTTAATATAAATTTATATGTATTTATGAAAAAATCATTTCCCTTTTATATTAAAATTGTTAATTATATTAAATATATTTATTACACGTAAATATTATGTAAAACTATTATTATAATATATATATATATATATTTTATATATACACACTTAATGGCAGTATAATATTTTACTTTTAAATTCACAATGTTAAATTTCAAATGTTCTCTATACATACATATACATTATATATACATATATATTATGGTTCATTTAAATATATACCTATTTACACAAAAATATAATTTTCTTTAATCTTAAGTATATTTAAAATATGATAACAATTATACATATAATAATTACATATATATATATATATATATATAAAATAATAATGTATATATAAACGTGGAAATGTAATCTAATGGTTAAAATAACTCCTTAATTTTTATATATTATGAATATTTTTCTTTAAACATTAAAACTAAATAGCAAAAATTTTACGTAAAACTATAAATCTAGTAAAAATTATAAATTTACAATAATGTATTATTATTTTATGTACATAATTGTGGGTTTCCTTTATATGGCTTTTTTTTTTTTTTCTTTTTTTAAATATTTTAAAAAATTTTGACTATTTTAATTTAACAGTTTGATTTATCAAAATTTTTTTTTTTTAAATTTAAAATGTAAAAAATAAAAAAATAAAATAAATATTTTTTTATTTAAAATATTCAATTAGTTAAGACCCCCAATAAAAAAATTATTGATGCATTTTTTTTTTTTTTTTTTTTTTTTCATAAATAACGAAAAATTTTACTTTCTAAAAAAAATTTAGTTTTTCAAAAGAAATTTAGATGCATGCAAATAAACACTCAAAAGCTAGTATAAAGTGCCATTCACTCCCACATAATCAAAATTATTTCACCATGCATTTGCTTGGTATAATAGCACCTTTATAATTTAAGATTATTTAACATGTACTATATTATATATATATATACTACTATACATGTTATACATCTTATATATATGCATTTATACATACACTATTACATTGTAATAACAAAAAAAAAAAAAAAAAAAAAAAAAAAAAAAAATATATTTAATACGTAAAACTAATGGCACTTAATTTAACACGTAAAACTAATTGCACTTAATTTAACACGCAAAACACATAATTCTTTTTTAACGCGAAAAACATAAACACTTATTTTAAAATGTAAAACACATAAAACTTTTTTTAAAAAGTAATACACATATGGCTTTAGTGCGCAATAAAACACATAATACTACATAAGGCTTATTTGAACATATAAAACTTAACGCTCTTTTTAACACATAAAGCTTAACACTCTTTTTAACACATAAAACTTAACGCTCTTTTTAACACATAAAACTTAACGCTCTTTTTAACACATAAAATGCTTATCGCTTAAAACGTTAACACTTTTTTTATTTTTTAACGAAGTGAGATGAGGAATCATTTACAAGTAATAACACGTTTTAGTAAGTGTAACACCATCCTTATTTATTATAAAAATTAAATTATATTAGATAAATAAATGGTTCTTTTACTTTTATTTAATTAGTTCACTACTTTTCACCGAAAAATAATAAAAAATAATTTGCAATTATTGACTTGCGAAAAATTGTAATAATAAAATGAAATGTTAATGATTTTTAAAGTGTACAATGTAAATATATATATAGTTATGTTAGATATTCATAAAGATAATATTTATTACGTATAGCTAATTAAATTGAATAGTTTTACTTTTTCCGCTTCTTTCCTTCTTTCCGTACATACTCAAAATAAAAGCAAAAGAGCCCTGTTAAAAACCTAGTTTTTAATATATTATTGTGTTAATACATATAATTAAATAAATATATCGCGTGTATTTATCAATATTACTGCATTATTACAAACTCGTAAGAATTAATTTAAACACCCCTGCATTGAAATATATATTAAATAACAACACAGTTTAGTGGTAGTTAGTATGCGATGGTGTACAAATATATATATATATATATGTATATAATATATTATGTACATATTTTTATCTTTTTGCGTATAAATTATAATAAATAAATAAACAACAGTTGTAAAAGGTAGAATGCGGGTGAGAAATAATTAATTATACATATAAAGTATATGTACAAACTATACCATATACTTTATATGTACATATATATATATATATATATATATATATACAATTCACCGTGGTTCTTTTTAAAAAAAATGAGTAAAATTTTTCTTTTTTATGATTATTGCTTTTAAAGAGGCATTAGTAGGAGAGGTCAGGTACATAAATAAATACGCATTACTTTGTGGGGAAAAATGATTTTGTAAATTAAAAAAAAAAGAAAAATCCATTTATCTTATTTAGGACTTTTTTCCAAAGGGAAAATGTATTTATTCATTTATATATATATTAGGCATATTATATACATATACACACGTGCACATGTATATATGCGTAATATATACATATGAATATATAACAAGGGTATATATAACGAAAATCAAAAATTGCCTATACACACGGTACTGATACTAGAGTAACGTTTTTATATAGAGCAACTTAAAAAAAAATTCTAAACGTGTTAATTTAATGATCCTCTAAAATGAATTTTGTGTATAAAATAGTAACACGACCTTGAATTAGCAATATAAAAGGGACTTATTCTGATATAATGAAACTGTGTAATAATTATATTAACAAAAGAAAAAATGGGAAAAAAATAAAATAAAGAACTGTGGTGTGATATTCAAACCTTTTTTTTATATAAAAATACGTAATTTTATACAAATGGAAAAAAATAAAAATAAAAATTATGTACCATCTCTTTTTCATAGGTTTTTAAAAAATTTCTTTCCATAGTATAAACAAAAATATAAATCGAAAAAGTAATTTTGTACATATTTCGAATGTTCAAAAAGGATATACACATATTCAATTATATATATGTATGTATATACATATATATATTATGTAAAAAACAAATAAGAAAATATCATGTGTGAACTTTCACAAAAAGATGATCGGGGTGTAAAAAAATAAATGTAAAACAAAAAAAAAATAATACACAATTTATGAGGCCTTCCTAATATTTGGGAGGAGTATGTTTCCTCAAAAAAGAAAATTTTAAAAATACATAAATTTATTTTTTTATTTTTTTTCATTTTTTAAATTATATATTTTTGGTAATTTTTTTGGATGATGCACACCTTTTTTTCACTTCACCGTCAAATGAACAAAAAAACAACTCCGATTTTCAATATTTCACAAAGTACCATTTTTTAATTTGCTTTTTCCATCAGTCATCGCTCATCTGTAATCAGTCAACGTTCCTCTATCGTTATTCCTCTCATATCATTCATCATTCTTTTTTCCCTTTCCCATTCTTTTTTCTTCTTTCTTTTTTTTTTTTTTTTTTTCCCATTTTATAAAAACAGTTTAAAAGAAATTTTTTTTTTTTTTTTTTTTTTTGTTCTTTAAAAATGATGATCATTTAAAAGCTGACTGATTATAACTAACCAAATAGAAATAATTCGTGGTCTTTATTTTATGCTCCCTTAATGAAATATATTGTATATTATATAAAACAGTATAATGCAAATATAATGCAACAAAATATAGTACAATATAATGAAATACAATACAACGCTATATAATACAGTTTAGTTTATAAAGTACAACGCTATATAACTGCAAAAGTAGGATTATTTTTTTCCTTTTTAAAAAAAAAGAAGAGGCATAACAGTTAGAAAGAGCTACAAATATGAAAGAACTGCTGGATAACTTATTTGGGCTGATAGATCTTGATGAGGAAACGGAAAATTATTTAAGAGAAAGAATAAATGATGAGAAAAACAAAATTGTGGAAAATGGTGTAGATTATTTTTATGACTTAATTTGTTCATTTTCGGATGAAAAAATAAAAAAAAATATGATTATAGAAATTTATAACAAACATTTAAATAGTGTAAATGGAATAATTAATGGAAATAATAATAAAAATGGTGGTAATGAAAAACTTACAAAACTTGTTAATTTAAAAGAATATTGGGAAAAGAATGATGCAATAGGTTTTTATGACCCCTTTTTAGGAATTCAAGAAAAACAAATTAATTACAACACAAATATTCCAATAAGTGAAAGCATAAAAATAAATAAAGAAAGAGAAAAACAGAAACAGAAACAACTAAATTTATTTAGAGAATGGGTAAATAATAAAATTAAAATTCCACCCCCTGTAAGATTACATAATTTGCTACATTTGATGGATTCTAATAAAAATAAAACAAAAATTGAAAAAATGGGTGATATCAAAATTGATAACTTTAATTTAAGTATTGGTCAAAGAAACTTGCTAAATGATACTACATTAAAAATAAATGTTATGAATAAATATGGGCTTATAGGAAAAAATGGAATTGGTAAAAGTACCTTATTAGCAAAATTAGCTAGACATGAAATTGAAGAAATAAAAAAAGATATTAGTATTGCATGTATTGAGCAAGACTTATTTTTTGAAGATGTTACCGTGTTAGAATGTGTTCTAATGGTAGATAAATTAAGGTATGATTTATTAATAGAGCTTGAACAACTTGAAGCAAAAAAAAACAGTAAAAAAGATGTAAATATGCAAGAAATTGCAAATCGGAAAAATGAAGAAAAAATAGGGGAAAAAAAGGGAGAAAAAGAAGAAAAGGAAGAAAAAAAGGAAGGGAAAAAAAAAAAAAATGATATAATAAAAAAATCACCAAATAATGAGAAAGAGAGTACGATGGAAGAAAATATAGATGAAAAGATATTAGCTATTTATGATAAATTAAATAGTATCAACTATTTAGAAGCTGAAAAAGAAGCTAGTAAAATTTTATGCGGGTTAGGTTTTGACTCGAATTTGCAAAAAAAGAAAGTAAACTCCCTTAGTGGTGGTATGCGAATGAGATTATGTTTAAGTCGTATCTTATTTAGTAACAATGATATAATATTATTGGATGAACCAACGAACCATTTAGATATATATACCATACAATTTTTGATAGATTACATACAAAAATTAAATAAGACATGTATTATTGTTTCTCATGATAGAGATTTTTTAAACGAAGTTTGTACAGATATTATTCATTTTCATCAAAAGCAGTTAACATATTACTCAGGTAATTATGACCAGTTTGAAAAAACAAGAATAGAGCATTTATTACAACAACAAAGAGAACATGATTCAATTGAAATGAAGAAAAAACACGTACAAAAGTTTATAGATAGATTCAGATGTAATTCAAAAAGAGCAGCACTAGTACAAAGTAGAATAAAGCTTTTAAATAAATTACCTGTAATAAATCTAGAGAAAGAAGAAACACCATTTAGTTTCTCCTTTTTAGAACCATTTTACATTTCCAATGTGTTAATAAGGCTAAAAAATGTTTCCTTTAAAAATGCAATGTTTAAAAATCTACAAATAAAAAAAAAGTCAAATATTATAATAGCAGATACTGTTGATGAATCATATGTAAACACAAATGACGAATCATCATCCAACATTGATAGTACAAAAGAAGATAAAGGTTCATCAAAGAATAATGATGATTATAAATTTAAGCATGAATTTTTATTTAAAAATGCTACCTTTGAAGTAGACATGGATTCTAGAATTGCAATATGTGGTGTTAATGGTAGTGGTAAAACAACATTAATAAAAATTATTTTAAATTTAATAAACGTTTTTGAAGGAGAATTGCATGTTAGCAACAAAGCAAATATTGGATATTATTCCCAATATCATGTGGATAGTTTAAATCCAATTTTTAATTCCATTCAACAGTTACAGTATAATTATTCCAACAAAAATATAAAGGAAGAAGAAGCTATCAAATATTTTAACAAATTTAATATTCCAACAAATATTTTATATGAACCTATTTATGTTTTATCAGGAGGTCAGAAAAGTAAACTGGCATTAGCTATTTTAGCATACAAAAATCCAAATATTTTAATTTTAGATGAACCATCGAATCATCTTGATATTGAATCTGTTCAAGCTTTAATTGTGGCCCTTAATTTGTACAAAGGAGGGCTTATTATCATTAGTCATGACACCTATTTAATAAAACATGTGGCAGATGAAATATATCACATAAATAATATTACCAAAGAGTTGATCAAAATAGACTATGAATTTGATAAATACACGAAATTATTACTAGAAAATAAGATATAGTGTGCAACGTATATGCTAAATGTATATTATACGAACCTGTCCCCTTCACATAGTAGTAACGTGTGTATATGTATATATATTTACATATGCATACATATACATACGAGCACATGTGTAACATTGATACTAATCCCCGGATTTAACTTTTTTATTAAAAGAGTATTAAAATTAATAATTTAAGTTAAATCAAGTACTGTTTAGACGAGTTACCGTAATCAAAACTCACAAAATAGCACAGAAAAAATAGTATGGTGGTTTTTATGCATTTGGGAAGGCTATAAACAAGGAAAACAAATTGGTGTACATATACATATATATAATATATATGTATGTATATATATATGTATGTATATATATACTTATGTATATATATACTTATGTGTGTGTGTGTGTGTAGGCATATGTACATATGCAAGTGTTAACGCGCAAATGTATTGAAAATATTAAAAAAAGGCACAACGAAATGTCAAATAAAGTAAAATATCTTGCATGCGATTTTTTCGTATCATAAATGAAAACATAAGAAAATAAAAATGAAAATAAAAATAAATTTTAATATTTACAAAAAAAGATATCCATTATTTTGTGGAGTTAAAACACATCAGAAATTTAACAAATATATATATTTATATATATATATGTATGTTTGTATGTATTTTCGTATGTATATGTTTATGTATACCATGTGTACACAAAAAAAAGCAGAAATGAATGCTAAAAAACTGTAAATAAATAAATAAATAAAATATATATGTATATATATATATATATATATATGCTGCATAAAAATGTCAAATTAAGGAAATGATATCATAACAAAAAGCTAAAAATAAGAACGCTTTGAAAATAAACCTTATTTTTTATTCATATTTTTAGCTGTACACATTATATTTTTTTTTTTTTATGTTTATTTTTCTTTGCTTGTACTTTTTATGATATAGAAACTAATAAAAAGTATAATATTCTTCAGTTTTTTTATTCAGTTTTTAACATTCTTTTTATCATAATTATTATTATGTGCATAACAGTACTGTCTAACTTCTTCATAATCGACTGAACAATTTTCTTTAATTTCTGCATCATTTGCAAACTTCAAAAGAAAGTGTTCTCTGATTTTATTTATGTCATCTGTAAAATTCTGAAATACAAGGAAATTATCTTTGGACATTTCTTCATCGCAACTTTTAAAATCCAAATAGTTGTTATTCTTAAAATGTGTTCCGTTGTTACTTCTAAAATAATCAATAATATATTGAAAAAAACCCTTTTTTTTCATCTGAAGAAAATTTGGCACATTAATAAAATTTTCCGTTATGGGTAATTTCTTCATCCTAAATGAGCTATCTAATTTTCTATCTTTTAAATTGCTTTCATTTAAATTGCTTTCATTTAATTTGCTTTCATTTAATTTGCCTTCATTTAATTTGCCTTCATTTAATTTGCTTTCATTTAATTTACTTTCATTTAATTTGCTTTCATTTAATTTTTTTTCTATAATTAAACGCGAATGCTCCGTCAGTTGTACATTGGACATTTTTATATTGTTATTACTATATGAATAATTACAACTTTGATGGGAAAAATTACCCTTACCTACTCCATCATTAATATGCGATACATTAACATCTACCTTATAATCTTTAAATATTACTTTCTTTCCGTTTTTTAAAATATAATTTATTTTATTTAAAATTATTTTGGGGCATTTAATTAATTCGTCAAAAATTTTTATGATTTTATATTTTTTATCAAAACATTCCTTTTCAATGCCTGTGAACTGCTCCAGTATGGATGAATATTCTTCATTAAAAGTAAATATGGTGTTATTTATTATATAACGTTCTTTCATATCCTCCAACTTCTTAACCAAATCAGATAAGTCCATGTTCAACAACTGAAACGTTAAAAATTTAACGATAGTACATATATCCGCCTCCATTTTCTCAATTTTATTATCGTAACTCTGAATGATAAAGAGTAATCCACCTAATCCATTATGTGTGAAAAAAGTTTTTACATCTGCAGTATAACCGTCATTATATCTAATTTTAGCAAATTTAATAAAATCAGATGATATCAAATCAGAGATAATATTAATTAAAAGATTACTTAATATTGTTTCTGATTCGATAAGGTATGATACTGTTATTGAGGTGTTCCCGCTTTGATATGGGTTTTGCATATGTATATCAATGTCTTCATTATTAATTAATTTACTTTTATAGTATGTAGATTCATTTATTTTTATAATTTTACTTGTTACTTTTCCAATGAATGATTCACATAATACAATCAAATATTCTATTCCTGATCCATTATGAGATATATGGAGGGAATCAAATTGGTATTGTCCTCCTTCTCCAAGTTTGTCTTGTTTTTTCAAATATGTAGCATTATCTTTATTACTTATATTGTCATAAATTGTATCGCTCAATATGTGCTCATGTATGTTACTACCGGATATACTATTAAGGTTATTCCCGTTAGAAGAGATAATATTATTACCGTTGAGACTATTTTCAACATACATGGCATTTGGTATAATGACATTTCCATATATAAAAATGCTAATATAATTTCTATGAAAAAAATTATTTAAATAATTTGTGTAAGCATTATACGAAGGGTAATAAAAGTGTGCATTTAAAATATCATAAGTTTCTTTATTCGTAGGTATATATTTATTAAATAAGGAATACATAACATTTAAAGAATTTTCTATCTTGAATTTTGCATTTATCTTCACATATAAATTTAATACATCATAAGCATCATTAAATTCATCCTTTGAAGGGATATCTTTTACCGACAACAAATCCTCTAATTTGGTAAGTAGTTCTTCGAAATAGTAGCTATATGTGTCTACATGTATTACATACGAGTCTACGTTTTCTTTAATATTTATATGTACTGAACAATTAATATAATCAGCCAGCAATATTTTTATTTTTTTTCTTAAAATTATAGCATGTATACGAGTAAAAATTGCTTCATATAATGTAAAATTTTTAGAGGGGAAATAAAAAATGAAATCCGCTTTTACTTTAGAAGTATCTGTTAGACCTCTTTTGAAATATATATTATATCCGTACGATGATTTAATCAAGCAAGGTATATTATATAAAATATTTGACTTAAATACATTTTTATTTTCTTCAGATTCAAACATCTCTTCCTTTTCTGAATATTCAAAATTTTCTCTATTATTATACGGTACACAGAACAACGATTTCTCCTGCTCATATAGAATATTATTACTATTACTGTCACCATTACTGTTACCATTACTGTTACCATTACTGTTACCATTACCATTACCATTACTAGTACTATTATTTCCAAAATTGCTGAAGGGACAAACTTTTATTTCAGGAAGGGTGATACTTATATCGTTTATAATTCCCTCTTCACCAACAAGATATGGATTATCCCCTGTGGCATACATTATGGTGGTATTAGGAATTTTACCTGTATTTGTTATGCTGAATGTATCTACAATGTTTATAATATGTAAATTTTCATTCTTCAGTAGAGAACCTATTAAACTTGTAATTTTAATATGATTTCGAAAATCATTTTTATATTTATCTTCAATTAAATTATTGATAGTCAAAAGTGAAGATACATCATCACCTGAATAAACCAGTAATTTATTGGAATATTTTATTAAATCATTGAGGTTTACACTTTTATTATCAATGTTAAAATTAAGATCAGTGTTCAATGCTTTCTCCCTATAATAGTCAAGGATGTATTTATTTATACCTTTGTCTAAGCTATCCTTATCAAATAATTTACTTATTTGGTTAATAAATACATTGAATATATGTATCAAATGAGCTAAATTGCTTTTACCTTTCTCCGTTAAATTTATTAATACTCCATAATTCAAATAATACTTATTCCATGTGTCCACAATTTTAAAATCGTATGCATATTTATTTTCCACAGATAGTTTGTAATATAATCCATTCTTTCTAAAATCTGAAAAAAGTTCACGTAAAAAAATCATAGTCCCAAATTCTTCTATTTTCTTATACAATTCAATATTAATTTTAGAGCTCCAATATAAGTACATTTGATCTCCCCATCCGTCTTTCTTTAAAATTTCAGTATACTTACTTTTTTGATTCAAATCAAGTGTAAAATTGTATTCATCTATAAATTGAATAAACATAGCCGTTTCATTAGTAGTCTCTCCGATTAACTTATTTTGTATACCATTAAAAAGGAAATTTCTGCCATTATAGATATCTTCGTGCCTATTCAATTTTTTCTTTTCTAGTTCTAAATAATTATAATACTTTTTTTCCTCTACATTCCTATTACTGGCGTAATTATAATTTTTTAATTTTCCAAAAATTTCTACAACCATATTTTCAATATCATTCATGTTGTAGTGATCAATAAAGTTTCCCTTTTTTCCTAGTAGTATGCTCAGAGACATATTCTTAGGTTGATAACACTTTTTATGGAATTCTTTCAAAATTTTTTTTATATTTAACTTATTGTTTAAAACATTTTCACACAAGGTAATGTAATTTCCGTAAGTGAAAAATTTAGAATATTTAAACTCTGTGACATATTGACTGACAATTTTTAGGCAACCTTCAGAATTATTTTCCACGGAAACATAATTATTATTTATTTCGTTAACTTCATTTTGTATATCTTCTTCATAAAATAAAGGGAAAAACAAATTTTCTGCAAATAAATTTAGTAAATGGTAAATATCTTCAGAATGTGCAACAGCATAGTAATTTGTAAAGGATTCGCTGGTATGACTATTATGTTCTGATGAATATTTTCCTAATTCGCTTAATAATGTTGTATTTCTTTTTTCAGATTTATAAAAAATAACATGTTGTAATAGATTCGAAATTCCAGGGGTTTCATCGAAATCATCATATCCTCCGCATTCAATAGATATAGAAAAACCTCCTTTCGGTGAATATTTATTGATTATACCTAATACTTTAAGTTCATTACTTTTTAATTTAAAATATTTATATTCATTTCTATCTTTTGCTCCTTTTTTTAAAGTTATGTTTTCAGAAAAAATATTTTCCTCATTATTCTTTATTTTGTTGAAAATATCATTTTCATCTTCTTCAGAGGTGTCATTTAATTTACTGGAGGTATTTTCACCAAAATTCACTGGATTTATTTTTTTTAGCTTGTCTTTTCTTGAGTTGTTAAGTTGTATGTTTGTATTTTCTATTGAATAACTCATGTTATTTTGTTGTTCTAATTCCTCCTTTTTTCTAAGGTTCACATTATTTTTTTCCTTTATTTCTTCATTATTTCCCGAATTTGGTGCGTCATCTATATATTTTATTTTTTGATTTGACTCATCTTTGTAATTATTGAAATTTTCAAGAAAAGGCATTTTTTTAGTGCTTCCATTTTTTCCAACATTATTTAATGACACATTAACATTCTTATGCTCTGGATATTTAGCATTTTTTATCTCATCCTCCACAAATAATTTTTCAGATTTTTTGTCTAATCCTGCATTCATAAAATTTTTAAACTCATTTGATCTTGTACCACCTTCATTTTCTCCTTTTGTTATTTTAGTTTTTTCATTATTTAGCTCTTTACTTTCTAATGTTTTCGCACTATTTAGTTGCACTTCATGATTTTTAACATTTACATCCTTTTTTAATAATTTGGGACTTTCTAAATTTGTATCACCCCATTTTTGTAAGTAGTTATTATTATTTTTAGATTCATTGAGTGTTAAATTTTGTCTTTCATTATTATTAGATGAACCGATACTACTAATAATATTTGTATTATCATTTATGTTGTTTGTGTTATTGTCGTCCTTACCAAGATTATAGGTAGATAAGCTGTCATTTAAATAATTTGCTTTATTTGTATTATTTTCTTTATAATTATTTAAAACATTGTTATTTACGGTATTTATATTATTTACAAGGTTCTTATTGTAATTAAATTCATCTCTATTTGTTACATGTGTGTCGTAATAATTATTACTTAAATTGCTGTTTTTTCTATTTCTATTTATTAAGATTTCTGTGTTATCAAAATTATGAAGATCATTGGAAATATCCCTAAATTTATTTTCATTATTATTATTATTGTCATCATATGGATTATCCTCTTTACTTAATTTATCATTTTCTAACTTGTTCTGGAGTAACTGATTACTCTGTAATTCAACGTTTTTATCTTGTTTTTTATATTTAATGGGTGAATTATTATTATTGGTTTTTCTGCTCTCTATATCTCCAAACTCTTCTTTTCTGCTGTTATTCATATCTTCAATTTGTTTTTCTACTTTTTCGTTTTGTGTGTTTTTCATTGTATCTTTATAATTAAAATTACCAAAAATTAATGACTCATTTTCCATATTTTTTCTGTTTACTGAATTACTTTTATTTTTACTACCCGAGTCATAATTAATTCCAAATAGCATTGCTCTTAATTCATCCTCGTTTAATCCATAGTTGTTTTTACCAGTGCTTAACGATGCATTTTGGCAACTTAAATGTTTCACATAAACAAAAACTAGTAGAAGGAAAATTTTGATGGCTAAATATCCTTTAATTTCTTTCATGTGTTTCATTATATATATTCGAATTATTAACAATTATATTTTTAATAGAAAATGTATCATCTCAATTTATATTTGTTGAACTATAAGCTATAAACAAAGAGCATATACATGTATTTTTCACAAAATAACATTAATATTGTGTAATAAATAAACATCATGTACACACAAACAAAAATGGGAAATAAATATTTTACCCTTTATTGAAGCTGTTTAAAAAAGGTTTATATATATATAAAAGTTGAATTAAATAACATAAAAGGCCAAATAAGTGTCTACACTATATTTTATTAATTTTTTTTTTTTTTTTTTAATTTTGATTATTGAATAAAATATTATGAACATATCAGTATTTTTTTTTTTTTAACCATTTTAATATTTTTAAAAAAATAGACAATATTTTGCACATTCTTAAAGGTAAATATATAACATTTAACACAATGATATAAAATAATATAATATAATATGAAAAAGCTATAAAAATGGATCTATATTATAAAAGGAGCAAAAAAAAAAAATACGTATTATTGGTATATTTGGCTTTTTTATTTCTAAATGCACATACAAATAGCTAGCTGTAGTGTATTAAACTTTTTAAGAAAATTAATTTTTTTTTTTATGAATTGTTCATATATATGTCAAAACTACATTTTTATATAAGAATAATGAAATTTTTTGATATTCTGCAGAACTTTTAATATATGTGAAAATTATAATAATTATGACCATGTAGCTATGTTCTATGTTAAAGCAAAAAATGATATTAATTTTATATGGCCCTGACTGAAAATTGTGCGTACAAAAGCCCTAGAAAATATGAAATCTCAATTTTTTTATTGTTTTCATGTTTCAATTTTATGTTAATTATTTTTCATTTCTAATTCCCCTTCATTTGTAATTAATATGTTTGAATATACATCCACCTATATGGCACATCTTTTTTAATAGTATTATTTTTAAAATAAAAAGACTTAATGAAAATTTACAAGTTGCGTTAACACACGATACTGTGGTGTATATATATATAAAGATATGATATTTTCCTTAATAAAAAGAGTTTATAGTTTACACCATGTTATAATAAAAAACTTTCGGAATAATAAAAAGTTTACGTATACTATATTGGGATGCCACAAGATAAATTAAAAAAAAAAATTTCATTACCTATATTCATTTCACAGAATATGTTATTTGTAAGCATGTTAAAAATTTTTTATTATAACAGACAAGTGTATTTTTCCAAATTTTTTAAAAAACTGAAAAAACAAATTTTGCATATTTTGCATTATAGATCACTCAGTGTTACCCATTCAATTAACCTCAAAAGTCGTTTTCTTTATACTTTTATATTAAAATATATCCTATGTAAATGTTTAAAACATGGAAAAAATAAAAAGGTTTATTGGATAAACATTATACTTATATGTATATTATATACACACTGTTTTTTAAGTTATTTGGAGGATATCTTCTATTTCACATATTTCTTAAAATTTAGTTCTAATCTTTTTAGGATATTTCAATGAAGTATTATTTTCTGGTTTTTGTGTATATGTACTTACACACAAATGTTTGTTTATATACGTAGAAGAATACAGTATCATTAATAGAAACAATAATTTATATTTTTTCATCTTTTGTTTATTTCCTTCACATATTTGTGCTTGTTTATCCAAATATATTTTGTTAAAATCTAAAGATAAAATAATATTATTTATAGATGTTCTTAAGATTAAAAATACATATATAATCACAGCAAATACTAAGAAATGCGAGGGAAATTATTCATAATTTACAAAGAACACGGAAATATAAACGTAATACACAGTAATTTAAAAAAAGGAGACGTAAGATACATATAGAAATATATAAAAAAATTTTACGCATAATTATGACGTCTGAGAATTTATTTGAAGTGTATATGATTGTGTATGCGTAATAAAGCACTTGATTTTAAATATATCTTAAAAAATTCGTCTAATATTTGACAAATAAGAATTTTTTCCATTACTAAAAGATAAAATAATATGGAAAAAATATAAGTTAATCCCTATATTAAATTATGTTTTACTTTTTAAGTAGTATAGTAAGAATGTCCTAATCCTTACATTCCATATAATTACATATGAGTTTTTGTAAGTAGATGACCACTACATCCGTTTCATATATAAACAGGATAAAAATAACTTATACAAAGTATACACTAATTTTTTTCGTAGAAATATCTTCAGTTTATCTCTTTTTTTAATCCAATATTTTAAATTATTGTATAATTTATGAATAATTACTGTATTTTTTGTTATAGATTGTTCAGATAATATTTGTTGTTATGTCCAATGTTCAAAATAAATAAACGCCTTTCCTGTAATTACAAAACATTTGTTGTTTTAAATACATGCTCAGCTAAATGTCTCATAAAATATGTGTAATCCTATTCACATATTAATATGCAGAAAACTCTACACATTAGCGTCCAGTAAATTTAATTTTATAAATTTACATAAATTTTTTTTATAGATGAATCATTTTTAAAAATACATATATGTGAGTAAATTAATGAAATTTTGCATTTCTATAGATGACAATTTTATTGTAATTCATAAGCTATCAATATAAGAACACAATAAGACAGACAAAGAATAAAAAAAATTGTACATTTATCATTTAATGAAAATTTTTTTTATATATGCCAGACAACTATGGGTTTTGCTTTATTATGTGTATTATTAAAAAAAATACAGTTTACATAAATGACTCCATTGTTGCATTGTAGGAAACAAGATATATATATAATGTTTCATTTTTCTTCAACTGTTAACACAAGCTAAATTATTTAGAGTTTACAAAGATATACGTTTAAAAAACTATCTTCTATACAATGTTAGAATAAGATGAGTATGCTTCCTTTTCGTGTTTAGTAATATTTCATAAAAATGTACTAAGTATACACATACTTTAATCAATATTTATAGAAAAATTTGGGCATTATTAGAGAAAGTAAAATAGATCATGTGATAAAAAGTAACTCATAAACAAAATATCAGTAATAGTCACAAATAATTAAGAGGCAAATGTTAACGAAAAATATGAGAAAATTTAATAACATTTTAAATCATGGTTTTATTATGACATAAGACATCATGAAAAGAATTACAAAAAATTCATAAAAATATTTTGAAAAAGAATGTACCTGTAATACAGCAAATGCTAAAATTATTCATGTTATATAACAAATGAATACAAATTGCTAATGTGGAATATGGAAATTTCATGTTTGTCTTATATTCAAAAAAAAAAAAGAAGTAATAAATAAAAAATAGACTAAAAGTTGTTATAAAAAATTTTTCCTGAAAACAAACAATTATTAGGGTTGTAATCGAAATAAAGCACAAATTAGAAAAAAATAAGAATTAGTTAATAAAAGAGTCACATGCTATAAAAAAACGAAAAGATATTTCATAAGAATAAAACAATGTGGTCCTTAATACAATACACATTAAATAAAAAAAAGATATCGCATCTTACACACATTTAGCACAGAAATATGAAGTTATCAAATAAATCTTACAATAAAGAACATGAATGTAACTTATTACATAAAAAAAAAAAATACTATATTTATATATAATATAATGGGCTATAATATCCTTTTATACACTTTATTAAATTTTTTCATAATTTAAAAAGAAAACAAAGAATCAACATGTTAATTTATAAAAAAACTTAAAAATATAATTGGTAAATATAAAAATATATATTGTTAAATTTACTTTACTAATTCACGTTATACCACATTATTAAATGTACATAGGTTTCTATAAAATTAGAAATATTTTCACAAATTTAATTAATTATATTAGCATCATTAATTATTATAATGTTTTTAAATAAAAATAATTAATAAAAAAAAAATTATTACATTTTTGTCTATTAAATAAATTATATAAATAAACGAAAAATAACCAATATTTATTAATTTAATTTAAATTACATTTTTTTTATAAATACTAAAAATATATTCTATTGTTTAAATAATGTATATTATTTATAATTTATATCTTTAATATATTCATATTTATTATAAGAAAATATTTATTTATTATAATATGAAATATTTTAATTATTAAAATATACTTTAATAATAATAATATTATTATTGCTACAATTTTTTCATTAATAATTTAATATTTTATTAATTAATATACTAAAAAATTAATTATTATATTATAATATAATTATTTAATATTTATTAAATATTAATTCGTTAATTATTTAATTAAAACAATCAATTATATAATTATTAAATTACTAATTATTTTATATTTATTTAAATTAATGATATAATTAATTATTTATTAATTTTTATATTTATTTAAATTAATAAAATAATTATTATATTGTTAATTGTGTTATATATAATTAAATTAGGTAATTTTCTTCATTCCTTAACCTTTTTATATTTAACCAAATTAATATTTTATTTATTAATTATTTTAATATTATAATAATTATTAATTTTTTTATTATAATAAATTTAATATTTATTTATTAATTATTTTAATATTATAAATATTATTAATTCTTTTATAATAATAAATTTAATATTTATTTATTAATTATTCTAATATTTAATTAATTTTATTTATTTAATTATTTTTATATATTATCATATCAGTACAAGATATATTTACTTAATAATTTAAACGAAACATATGATATGAAACTTAATATTATAAAAATAATTATTATTTTTAATAATGGAATATATATTTATTTCAATTGTTCACGTATTTAAAATTACATAAAGTTTAAAATAATAAGTCATAATTATTAAATTATCTTTAGTTATTATTTGTAATATTATAATATAATTAAAATATTTAATTAATTTACTTATCATTTTTATAAATAAATAAATGAATTTATTTCTTTTATATTTAATATTTTAATACAAAAACAGAAATTCAATATTTTTGTTTAATATAATTAAATGTTAATAATTAAATGTTAATAATTAAATTAAAATCCATACTTTAATTAGCTAGTAGAAATTAATTTCGTTTGATTATATAATAAATAATATATTGTTTAATATATTAATTAAATTGTTTATTAGTTAAAATGTAATTTATATTTAATATATTAAAACTAATTAATATTTTTAATAATAGTTTAATAATACTACTATTAGCTGTATTTACATTATGCATAATAATATAATTTTATTTAAATTAGAATATCATTTTTTTAATACTAAATTAAATTAAAAAAAATAATTAAAATTTAATTGTTATTATATTTTAACTTAATAAATATATTTATTTTATATAATTAGATAATTTACTATTTATTATTTATAATTTAATTCATATACTAAATTATGAATATTTATAATTATATTTTATTTACATATATATATTATTTTTAGTATTATATAATTAAATTAATTAATTCGACCATATGAATTACTAAATTATTATTATTTAATATATATATTATTATATTTTAAAAATATTTAAAAATTTATTATTAAAAATACTTATATATAAATTATTAATTTAATTATATTATTTAATTTATGATTTGCTATTTAAAAAAAATAATTGATTTTATAATATTTTTCATAATTAAAATTAAATATTTAATTAATAAAATTATATTAATTTTATTAATTTATAAATATTAATATAATATTTATAAATTTATAGTTTAATTAAATTTATATATTTATTGTTATTAATCTATTAAAATTTTAATATAAATATATTTTTAATTATTTATTTAAATTAATATAAATTATTTATATATTTTTTTTAATTAAAATTATTGGATATTTATATTATGTTTATAATTATATAAAAAAATTATTTATGTTAATGTATTATTTATTTATTAAAATAAATTTATTTATAACTTAATTTAATATATATTATTTTATATTTATTTGTATTTTAATTTTATAATAAAAAGTATATATTTTTATTAATTTAATTATTTGTATTTAAATTTTCATTATTTATATAATATATTCCATTATATTAATTATTTAATTTATATATTTTTAATTATTTTTATTTTAATATTTTATTATAATATGTCATTTATTAATAGTTGTTTAGAATTAATAATATTTATTAAATTATAAATATATATATTTTTATTATATATATTGTATATTATTTATGAAGGATATTTATTAATTTTTGCCATTTCACTTATATGTAATTTTTTTTTTTGAGTAATAAACGGGTTTTTTAAGGTTTAATATTTTATATTATAATATTACAGTTACTATAATTTGAATTACCCTTTTTATGTTTTTCTTTGTGAAATATTTTTTAATATTTGATGATTAATATATAATTCATTAATTTTAGACATTCATGTATGATAATTATTGGTAGTTGAATAAAAAGAAAAAATAATATATGTTAAGACATAGATTCAATTTTATTAAGAAATTTAGATATAAGGATATATATGTACTATTTATAGATAAAAATTATGAATTGAAGCAAAGTTTTACCTAAATCATTAATTACTTAATATTTTATTTTTTTTAAAATTTATTAAATATCAAGATTTTTGAGAATATATGAACGATTCATTTATAAGTAAATTAGTATGTGTATTGCACATAAATATATTTTTATAGATCTAATAATGTATTTTGCAAAATTATTATTATTTTATAATTGATGTTAGAATGCACTTTCTCATATATATTACATATATTTATTTATATAATATATTTATTTACAGTAAATGTTTATTTTGTGGGAAAGGAATGCATAATTAATCGTAGTGTTATAACATAGTCTAACATTTTTATTAATTAAATTCAGTATAATATATAATGTTAATCGAATGTTTTTTGTTTATTGTTGAAAAGTGCACATTATAACTATCTATTTTTTGAATTTTTCCCTTTTATAATTTAAAATTTTCAATCCTATTTTATTTATGCTTCATAGTATTATATGAGTATATTTTATTAATAATGTCATGGATTTATAAAAGAATACGCATATACTAAATAATAACATAAACTGTGGAATCGAGGGTTTATATATTTAATCGAAAAATCAATGACAATTGACACAATAATGAATAATCTATTTTTATCTTCTTTGTTTTATGAACATATGTTTCTTTTGTTCTATGTGAAAATACATGTTTTATTTTTTTACTATTTATAAAAAAAAAAAATTATAATATGATATAGCATAAAACTTCCTATTTTTCGTAGTTATAAACATTGGATGCAAATGAAATTTTTTTCTTTTGAATATTAAAATTTATTTTTTAAGAATGTTCATTTTAATGATAAACTATATAAATGTTTATATGAGTTTAATACTTATAAGGAAAAATGATCGATTATTAATATTTTATTATTAAACTCTGTAATTGAGTAGCAATACAATTCTTAGTTTACCTTCTTTTCATTATTAAAATTATGTTTTTTTTAAAACTTACTGAATCTAAATGTTAGCAAAATATTAAGCATATAATTTTATCATGTATCATTATAGGTATTATTTAAGATGAACTGTTTTTCTGTATATTTTTGAACGTCGAATATTTTATTACTAATAACCATTCTTTTTAATTCTATATAAATAAGAAATATATTTTAAAAAGAGAATAATATTTTTTATGCATTGTCTAGTTTATAATAGACACCTGTAATAATAAAAAGAAAATTACGATGATAATGAAGATACACATATTCATTTATGAAAGTATAAAATTATTTATATACGAAAAAATGAATGACCATTCTTTTTTAATTCATACATATGTGAACACTAAATAATTTACCATAAAGTTTTAGTAACAATATTTACGATAATGATATATTATTATATAACATTAAATGTATAAAATTTTGCAATTTACAAAGTTATTATATTTTAATAATATAGAAGAATCATATACAAAATATCATATTAATAAATCGTCTGGTTGGCTCAGACATGTAAAAATTATTAATGTAAATGTTTAATGGTTATGCCTTTTTTTTATATATTTTTTTTGCTCTTAAAATTAAAAATATTGTAAACTTTTTTTTCCTTTCGTTTAATAAAATAATTATATAACTTATCATAGTTCTATAAGATTAATAATATTTATTAATAGTATAGAGAATATGTATGCAAAAACGTTTAGGTAATTCACAATTTTTTTTACAATATGTGCAACATCACAAATAGTTCTAAGTTCTTTATAATGATATATGAATTAATTTTTTAATAATTTCATACATTCTAGACAAACATAAAAGTATAAATATACTTTTTCTTTTATTAATGTAATAAAACGGGAATGAATAATTCAGAAATATTAGATATTATGATCTTTTTAGATTACTATTAATTGTTAAGACTCCTAACTTTTGGTACTATATCCTTATAAAAAAAATTAAAATTTATTTGTTCTTTACTTAATTGACTTATTATTTCTCACTAATCGAAGCATAATAAAAAGAGTTATAATTTTATTTAATTTAATATGAACTTAAAGAACATTTTGAAAAAAAATTGTTTACAATGAGAACTCAAATAAAAAAAAAAATTTTAATGTCAAAATTTGTTTTTTTTTGTTCTATATGTACAATACGTTTTGTTAATTTTAAAAATAAAATGTAAAATATGAATATACACAATATTGTATATTTAATTGAAAAAATAGGAAATTCATAAAACAATCATATATTTTAAATATATAGTAATTTCCATATACCTTTTAAGTATAAAAAAATTAATTACTTTAGCTTAATTTTTTTTGACTGCAAAAAGTTTATTTTTAAAAGCATACTTATTAAAGTTTGTAAAAACTATTTAAAAATTATATCATTTGTTAATGTTTTTGATATGGTAAAAAAATAATAAATGGTGTATATTGAAAACACAATTTAGAGTGCTACGTATAGACAAAAATACAACAATTATAAAATTATGTTAAATTTGGTGGTATTCTATTTACTCGTAAATCGTTCCAACCATCTGTCTGCTTCCTCCATTTCACTTTTCTCTTGTTTATGAAATTCCTCAACAAAGAAATTAACAGTTTCAGCAATTTTTTTCCTTATAATTATTGATTCATTATCTATATCTTGAATCTTTGTATCAGGTTTAATTATACTTAATAAATCTCTTTTCAGATCCTCTATTTTTTTATTATTTTCTTCTTCATACGATTTATTAACATTTCGTTTTAGCTTCCTCTTTTCATTTACGTATTCATGATACTTATTTATTGCGTTTGTGTACATTTTTTCTATCTCAGAAATTTCTGGTAGCTTGAAATTAAATGATTTGCAATTAAATTTTTCAAAATATGAGTGCTCTAAAATTTCTTTACACCCTTTTTTAAATCCTAACCTTTCTTCCGGATTAACATGTGTTAGCTTTTCTATTAAATCTATTAATTCAGATGATATTAAAGGTGGATATTTTATTTCTCTTTTTTTAATTTTGTTATATATGAACCATTCTGTCGAACCATCAAATGGAACTGTACATGTTACTAACTGGTAAAATGTACATCCAAGGCTCCAGAAGTCGCGTGCCCTAGCACTACATTTATTAATTAGTGCTTCTGGAGGCATAAAATTTGCAGTTCCAACATAGTTATCAAATGTTTTTTTTCTTCTATTGCTATATTTATTTATATTTGTTGAACATGTATTACTATTTACAATATTTAATTGATCATTATCTATTGTGGCAATTTTATTATCAAATTCAGAATTTTCGTTGTTAAGTTCCTTAAGAACACATTTTTTTGAATTTTTAACAAAATTGTTATTATTATCATTACTATTTGAAACTTCATCATTGTTTTCTTCATTATTTAAAATATTATCATTCTCTTCTACAGGCTCATTTTTGACATTTTCTTTTACATTACTGTTATTTGTTTTTTTTAATACAAATTTAATCAATTCCGTGTCTTTTTTGATGGGTGCATTTTTATTTGTATTTAAGGATGTATCATCCAAATCTTTAGAAGTACCAAAATCAATCAATTTTATTGTTCCATCCTTATTTATAAGAAAGTTTTCACATTTTAAGTCTCTATGAATTATATTTTTGTTATGTATATAATCTAATGCTCGAACCATTTGTAGTATTAAACAAAAAGTTATATTTTCATCAATTCCAACACTCCGGCTTCTTAAAAATTCCCACAACTCATAATCAGCATATTCATACAATAAATATACATTTTCTTTGTCTTTAAATGTGTCAATTAATTTGATAACATTTGGATGCCCTGGAATATTTAATTTTGTCATAGTATGTTTCTCTGTTAAAACAGAATTAACTTTATTCATTCTGTTAACTTCTTCTTTTTTAAATATTTTAAGTGAGAATATTTTCGATGGGTCATTCTTCAATTTCACCATGAAAACTTCACTGAAGTTGCCACTTCCTAAGTGCATATATATTTCAAAATCATCTTTACAGTATTTTCTGTTTCTCTTATCCTTTTCAACTTTTATTACATTTTCTTCAATATCATAGATATTTTTATTGAGTAAAAATCCTTTTTTCATTTTTTCATCCCTTTTGTTACATATATTTTAAATAATGAATTTAGTATACTTATTCAATAATCTAAGAAATTCATTGTAAACTATTTAATTTTTGTCTTAATAAAAAAAAAAAGAAAGAAGAAAAAAATGTTTTTAAGTTTTTTAGCTAATAAGCCCACAGCAAGGGTACTTAACGGGTGCAGATACTCACATAAAATTATAATTATCGGAAAACATATAACTAAACTTGTTTAAACAAGCAGTAAAATGTCTTGATATTTTAGCTTAAAATAATTTAAAATTTTATTTTTACGGATTGAAATTTATAAAACTTTAAAAATAGTACATAACTATTTATGTTATATTTCATTATTACTGTTTTTAATCCTTCCGTAAGGAAAAATTAATTGTTACACGTGCAAAAATAATTTAAGCAAATTAAAAATAAAAATGACTTATCGACTATAACAATAAGAAATTTAAATATAATAGAGGGATGATTTAATGGAAAAAAAAATTATTGTAATGAAAGAATTAAAGAACAAAAAGCATTTTTAATTTTGATTTATTGTGTGCACGTTTAGTAATTTGTAATGAAAAATACAAAAATCTTTACAATTAAATTTTAGTGTTTAACAGATTAAATAAATAATAAAAAAAAAAATATAATAAATAAATAAATAAATATATATATATATATTAATTAATATGTAAAATAATTGGAGTAATTAAAAATGAAGTATTTTTATAATCTCTGTATGCGTGAATAAATATACACATTCTATATATGCATATTGTCAAATTGGACCATATGCATTAATGTCTTCCTTTATTTGAATAAAAGTGTCAAGAACCCCTATAATTCTATCATTTCCTTTACCATTCGTTGTAAAAATATTATGTAAATTCTTTATTTGTGTTAACTCTAAGTCAATAGCCTTTTTTTGTATTGCTACCCCGAACTGCTTCCATAAATCATCGTCATTAATTTTCATCTTTTGTAAGTTTATTATAATATCATATAAATGCTGGACATGCATATTAATACATTTTCTTTTTAAATGATAAAATACATGATATAATATTCTTCTGTCATTTATTTTTAATTTATGTATACTTGTAACAATTTCATGCATCATTGAGCTATTTACAGTGTGATCTAATCTTAAAAATCTTGATAACTCTAAGGCGTATTCAATTATCTTTTTATTTTTTATTTCATATTCTCTTAAACATACCCAAATACTTGTTATTCCTTGGGCGGTTACCATCATTTTATTGTTTTTAATATTTTTTATAATAAAATTGAATAAAAATAAAAAAAAAAAAGGATCAGTTTTATTCATAATAGCATATGATTTCATGATCATACAAATATCTTGACTTAGATTCTTTCTACAACCATATATATCTATTTTATTCTCACTATTATCTTCATAAACATTTTCTAAACCTTGTTCTTGTGACTCCAGTATTTCCCTTTTGTTGAATTGTTTATTAACATAAGATGTACTGCTATTTTTAATTTGAGATTTATTTTTATTAATTTTCTTATTTTCACATTCATTAACTTTTTCCTCTATATTCGTATTTACGTCGTCTATATAATTTTCTTTTACTGTATTGTTTTGTGTTATGTCATTAAACTCTTGATCTAATAAATTTATTAACTGGTATACTCTATTTTTTACGCACACCATTTCCAAAGGAGGTAATCTATTTATCTTAGAATATGCCCAAGATATTAATGATAATTCATGAAGAGTCATTGTTTTAATACATCCCCGTAATATTTTATTTATTTCCATAAATAGATCTGATAAATAAAAATTATTTTTCGCATAACTCCAAGCTATTATACTAACTGACTTATTATCGTAATTTAAAATGTTGTTTCTTAAAACATTTTCGTAAATAAATAAAAGTGATTTTGTGTGCCCCAAAATTGCGTATCTATGAATAATAAAAAAAAAAAGAAAACAGAAAAAAAAAGGCAATTATGAAATAGAATGAAATATTTAAAAATAGATAAAGCCTTTTTTTTGTATATTTTTTTATTTTTTTATGTGTAATATTGTTTTTAAATATTTACCTGTGTACAAGTGTGCTTATGTTTGATCTAAAAATGTTTATGTTACTAAATATGAAATCATTATAACAGTTAAAAGTTGGACATAATAAATCAACTTTTTTCATATGATGAATGTATGTTAATGAAGCTATAATATCTCTTTTACTGAATTTTTCTGAAATATTACGAAATTAAAAAAAAAAAAAAGGTAAAACAGTTATATCATACAAAATTGTACAATATAAAAGGCTAACATGTCTTTCTTATTTTTATGGTCAATACACATTCAATAAAAAATAAATTATCCACGTTTTTTTTGTTTGCTTTTTTTTTTTTTTTTAATCTTTATTAATACCTTTGTTGTCATTACAAAACCTCATAAACTCATCGAAGTACACATATTTATTCATCAAACTTGCGTAATAAGTATCATGTTTCCAATTTAAAATTTTAGCATGTCGCTTTACAATCAACAAAAATTTCATCGTCCTTGTTGTATATTAAACATGTTCATTACTCACGTTAAAAAAAGAAAACAAAAGAAAATATTAAGATATTAATTTTATGTAAATATCTCATTATCTCAAATTATCATATTATACAAAAATTTTACTATTTAACGTTTTTCTAAAATTCTGTGGTGTAAAAGTATCTTAAAAAAAAAGGCACTATGGTGTAGTGTAAATTTTTTTCTATTTCCCAAGTCTTTTATTTCATAAAAATTCTGTCGAAGAGAAAGCTCAAAAAAGAAATAAAATAATTTTTCTTATATATTCACTTCATGAAAAAAAGGGACTTTTTTTGAAAAAAAAATTTTAATAAAAGGTGTTTTTACAACAAAATTAAAATATTATGCAAAATATTAAATAAAATATAATGTAAAAATACTTATTAAAATATAAAAAATGAAACTGCATAAAAATAGAATTATTTGTCGTGTACTTTCCAATATTTTCATATTTTTTTTAATTAAAATTTAAAGTTTTATAGGGGGAGTGAAAAGAAAAAAGAAAAACAAAAAAGGAATAATCAAATATATTTTGTTTCTTCCTTTGCTGTGAGTTTAAATATGAACCCAAAAAATAACATAATTGCACCAGTTGAGATGGCTATAACGTTAAAAGGCATACCTGAAAATAAGAAAAGATTAAATGTTATACGTTTAGGAAAGGAAAAAAAAAAATGAAACTATATATACAAGCATAATTAAATATGTAAAATATATATACGTATATGTACATATATATATAAGTATATATGTTTGATATGTGTATGGTAGGAAAAGTTGAACGCTGTGTCCTTGTTTTTTCGGTTTGTTTAATTATACGCACTTGTATCTGGCAAAATTATATCTATTAACATTGATGGAGTATATTTATACATGAACCCGTTTTCCTCATTTGAAACGTGATTTCTTTTTTGCATGAATATTCCACTACCTAATAAAATACCCCTATCTATATCAAACTCAAATTCGAATGACCTCAGTTGTATTTTGATTACTTCAAATCTAAGATTATTATGCAATTATGAAAATATAAAAAATATCATAAAATAATATATAATTGAAATAAGACAAAATAAAACAGAATAAAGAGAAACAAAAAAGAATAAAGTAAAATAAAACAAAAATCTTTAACAATGAGCAATTCCGCTAGGAATAAAAAAAAGAAAAATAGCTAAATTTATATTTAAAAAAGGGAAAAGCAATGTATTTTACATACCTCATTATTATTTCACATTGGGGGGGTAGATTGTGCTTAAGTGTAATGTAGTAAAAGTTTCCATTTCTTGGTATATATTCAAAATTGTCAAAATTACTAAATCTAATATTAAATTTTTTAAGTGCATTAATACCGAAATAAATAAATTTACAATTTTCCTTCAATTTATGATCCTCGTTTGCGCTTTTTCCTTGTATCATTATAGTGTGTAACAAAGGGGATAAATAATAAGGTAATTTATCATAAAATATAAAATCACTGTTGTGTTTTTTATTTAAATTTTGAAATATATATAATAATGAACTTTGTTTCTTTTTTATATCAGCAGTTATCATACTATTCGCTTCTTCTTTAATGACATTGACATTTATGTATTCCTCTAAAATATTACGTTTTCCGTTTTGTAGTATATTATATAAATTTATATTATCATATGCTAAATTTATATTACCGTATCTTTCTAAAATTGTTGAAACAAAGTTTTCTTCCTTTTTTTTAACAACAAGTGAAGTTCTGTCTACTAGTGGACATTCGTTCAAAATGTATTTACTATTTATCAAATCTATAACACTCACGTCTTTTTTATGCTCATGCTCTGTTATATAATCTACATAAAGCACTAATAAGTTTTCATTAGTGTCATTTAGTTCGAATCCTATATTGCTGGAAAGCTTTGATATTAAATATGTGGGACTTACTGCATTGAATAAACCTCCAAAATTTTTGCATGGATACAGCTTCTTAATTATTGAAAAATTTTCAGTACATATACTTTCATCAGGCAGAAATGCAAAAATTTTATTATCAATTTTTATTAAATTTTTTATTTTCAGAAGGTTAGTTGATATACCTGTAATGGACCAAATATCATTTAATAACTGTCGTAAAAGAAATATTTCCTTATTTGAAAATTCGCTATTTGTTTTTTCTTTTCCTTTTTCATCTTTTCCTGTTTCTTTAGAAACATTATTATCATTTTCTATTTCCTTCAATTCAACTGCAAGAGTAAATCCAAAAGGATAGGTGTCCAAATATTTGTTGTTGTAAAAACTTCGGTATACACCTCTTTTTATGTTAATTTTAAGTGATTTCACATAGTTCAGTATCTTTAATATATTTGCAGGAAGAAAATTTTCTTTATAATTTTTTCCATTAATAATTAGTTTTAGTGTAATATGCACTAAATTATTATCTAGAGGTAATAAATTAACACTTTCATCTATTACATAAGAATTTACTAATGCAGTAAAATATAGGATGAATAAACAAAAATATTTCATACTTTTCATTTGAATTTTTCAATGTTAAAAAATGAATTTAATCTTTTTTTAATATGTAAAATTTTTATTTCAATGAGATGAAATGTTAAACTTTTCTTATTTTTTTTTCAATTTTATATTCTATTTAAATAATTAAAAAGAATAATTATTTAATTAAAAAAAAAAAAAAATTAATACTACTTTTGTTTCGATGTATTGTTCTAGCAACATGTAAGCAATATTCACAATATTAAGCGTAAATTATTCGTTAAAAAAAAAAAAAAAAAAAAAGGGCAAGGACAAGAATAAAGATATGAAAAATTACTACGCAAAAAGTACTTCCTATTTTTCTCTTATATATATTTATCCATGTCATAGCTTAATTTTTTATAGTACACAAAAATTTTTTTTTTTTTTAATTTTAAAAAGGTAAAAGGGCAAATCTTCTTCTTTTCGAGAGTGTGAATCTTTTCTTATCTTTTTTTTTTTCCTTTTTACTTTGTATTGCGTTCAAAAAATGGTAATATGCCAAAATGTCTAATATATCTGAAGAATTATCTTTATTAAGAATTCTAATCTGAAATAGAAATGACGGGAAAGAAAAGAAATGATATGAACAGAAAAAAAAAAAAAAACTACGATAATGAACGAAAAAAATAAGCAAACAAGGCGAATGAAAAAATGTCCTTATTTGTATTAAGTACCTTTTTATATAAATTTTTATTTCTTTCACTTAAGTATTTGTCTATGTATGGGTGACAAAACCTATTTTGAATTTCTTTGGATTTAATCTTTTTCATATATGGTGGGTAATACCAATAATTAAATGCAAAATGATCTAAAAAAAAAAAAATAAATAAATGTGCAATTAAAACACATCGCAGGTGAAAGGAAAATTAAATTTGAAAAATATATTAAAAATTATGTGTAATAATACAATAATATTATTATTTAATCTTAAAAATTATAGTACATTTTTCATTTGAAAAGGACTTCACTTCGTGAAACCATCCGCAGGGCAAATATACTGTTAAAGGGTTAGCAAAAGAAACATACATAATTGTGTTCACATATAAAAATATTTAAACGCATACATACACATATACATGCATACATATGTATATATGGAATAAACACATTTTTATTCATAGCTCATTTATATAATATCATATAAGTAATATATTAATATCACGAATATCCATATTATTTTTTAACATATATCCCCTTCATTCAAGCAGACTTCAATATATTTTTTCTCTATATCGGTATTTTTGCTGAAAATATCTTCATCTAAAAATTTACGAAAAAAAAAAAAAAATATATATATATAATACAAAATAGGTATTTCTATATTATAATTATTTAATTCTATTATAACATCAACAAGAATAAATAAAAAAAAAAAATTAAAATAATTTTAACCAGGTTTTCTTTCTATTGTGTTTAGAAGGCAAAAATGCTCTGGGATGTCATGTCTAATATTCCCTTTACGACGGAATTCAAGTTTACGCATTTTGTAATTTAAAATATTATTTTCCAGTTCGTCATATCTATAAATAAATAGAAAAAAAAAAGACATTTTTTAGAGTGCCATATTAAATAATGACCTGCTTAGACATATATATATTTATTTATTTATTTATTTATTTATTTTTTTGGTATGTACTTTTGTTCTGCATTATTTATGGAATTTTCTAATATTTTACGTTCATATGGACTGACTAAGAAGGTAAAAAAAAAAAAAAATTAAAAGAATATATAATAAGAATACAATAGAGCGGTATAAAAATTTGGTACGTAAATTAAATTATTACAAATTTTTTTACTTTCTTTGTCCAAATAAAAAGACATTGCACTGATATCTCGTTGTACTTTATCCATCTTTCTTTTGTACACATCTAAATAATAAGCTCCTATAATAGGACATATACAATAGGAATAATTACATACATATATATGCGTATTATTCAGCAAATTATTTGTTGTTTACTCATTGGTTTTATATATAAATATATAATTTTTTTTTTTTTTTTTTTAATTTTCACCGTCACTTCTAATTAATGGGGAGTAGGTAATTAAACCATTGTTGTAAACCTTGTAAATATTTCCTGTATAATTATGTTTTAAAATCATATCATAATTTTATAACATTAATACTGTTAATTTTTGCTATCAATTAAAAAGAAATGTAAGTAATTTTATATGGATATTAAAATAAATTATATTACCATTTGTTTTTAAAGCATGAGCAAATTTTGGACTGTATATCCTAAATATTTTTCTTCCTAAAAGAGTTATATATGTAAGAAATTAAAAATATTATGCTAATTTGTACAGTAAGATAAATTAAAAATTCATGCGTGCAGTAATATAGTTGGTATTACCTTTTAGTAGTACATATAAATTATCATGATAATCGTGATGCAAAAATGTTTTTAAATCTTGGTCTTTATTATTTCCCAGCCAAATATTGTATTGGTATATTTCTAAATTGCTAAAAAGTGTTCATAATTAAAAGAAAATGATGATATGATACGATATGAAGGAATATGAAAAAGGGCAAAAAAAAAAAAAAAAAAAAATTAATACGTAAAATAAAATAAAAGATACCACAAGAAAACATAATATACGATAAGACAGTATAACAAGTGATGAAACACGACATGCTAAAACGAAGAAATAACATATAAAGAAGTAAAAGAAAGTAATAATGAATTACCCCATTATTTCCAGTTGCTTTGGAAGATAGTTTATCATTTGGCTAGTAACTGAGTTGCAAAGGTCAGATGGAAAATAAGCATTTTCTTTTATATATTGCGTATTTAAATAATAATCCGTATTTCCTTCTTCTATTAATGTCAAAAAATCGTGAAAGTTCATCTCTTTTTTCTTTCCTATTCCAAAAGTATTTGATATCTTTTGTTCCAATTCAACATTAACATTTTTTATATTTTCCTTCATAAAATTTATGTCTATATTACGTCCATTTTTAATTATATGTTCACTAACAAAAAAAAAAAAAAAAAAAAAAAAAAAAATCCGAATTTGTGAATATTATGTCATTAATTTATCTAAAAAGAATATAGAAATATATATAACAATATAATTATGCACACCTTCTTAATATACACGGTTTTCTTCTTATAATGTAATCACAATAAAACTGCTCTGCGCTTATGTTTTCATCAATTCGATCAATTTTGTTTAATTTTTCTTTATGGAAACAAAACCTAAAAAGTTAAAAATAGATTATATAATAAAATTTAATATAATACATATTTATTATTTTTGTCTGGCATATTAAAAAGAAATATACATTTTTTTTTTTTCATAATATATCACAAAAAATGTTTTTACAGTAAATAATAAATATATACCCATCATAATCGTTTTTTAGAGGCATTTTGGAGAGTTGCATAAAATTAAATTTTTTAATTTTAAAAGGGAAGTTTTATATCTTATATTATTTCATAATTATAAAATATATGCATATATACATACATATATATATATTCCTTGTGTTTGTAAAAACGTGAAAACCGCCTTACACAGTTTTTCCTGTAATATTATTGTTATATTCCTAATTTGTTTCTACAGAAATTAACGGAATACATTCATATAGAGTGTTTTATATTCATAGAAGTTATCTCATTACAATAAAAAGTAAAGAAAATTCATGTACAATATTGTATTATTTATTTTATTATAAAATTCAATTCATTTCTATTTCATAACATTTTTTTTGCTTTTTGCCATCTAATTTTATAATGTTACATCATATGAAAAATGAAAAAAAAAAGAGTACATTATAAATAAAAAATATATAATTATGAGAAGTTTTATACACGTAGTTCTTTTTAAAAAATATTTCTTATATTATTAAATAAGTCTCTTCAAAAGAGGGGGAAAAACTCTCATTAGATATAATAGAAAATGATACAAAGTACAATCCTATTATTTTATTTAATTTCATATAATTCAACAATACGGGAAAAAACATTTTGTGTATTCTTATACATATGTATCTATGACGTTTACATAGTCTATTAAATATTACGTTTTTTGCTATTTAACAATACATATAAAAAAAAAGGAGTTCGGTTTAATTTTTCTAACAGGCGTACACATTAAAGATCGGTGCTATGATAATTCTTTTATTTACTTTAAAAAAAAAAAAAAATGTTAATAAATTATTAAGAAAAAATAACATTTATTTTACAAGAGAAAGACAATTCTTTCTAAACAAATTTTTACTTTTTTCAATTTTTTTTTTTTATACTACGTTATTTTATTATTATAATTAATCTTTTTACTCCATAAAATTTCTAATTTACTAGTTTATTTTGTTGAAGTTTTTTTTTTTTTTTTTTTTTTTTTAGATTGTTAAAAATGGACATATATTTGTCGTAAATAAATAACCATGACGCTTAAATTTTTGGCATTTATGATTCTTTCTCCTCTGAATTATAAGTTATATTTATTTTTATAAAAAAGAGAATAATATATCAAAATGTTCATATAAGTAACATATATATATATATTTATTTATTTATTATAGGAATATATATATTTTTTTTTCATTATAAATCATCCATTATAAAAGATACAATAATGTAGTTGAATACCATTATTCTTACGTCTTATAATAATTACTATGTAACAATATTGCTGCTGCATTACAGTAATATTACTATATAATATTACGTTTATACATTTTTTTATGCATAATATATCTGACAAATTTATTTGTTTATTATGTGCATAATTGTATAATAAAAGTATAAAATAACAAGTATTTTTTACGTTTTATTTTATTTAATTTTATTAAATAAAAAGCAAAATATGCTAATAACATTGTGAAAAAAAAAAAAAAAAAAATGCGTTCATTTTTTTTATAATTTGCTCAATAGTTCCGTTTTTATGTAAATATTAATATTTCGTTCATAAACAATGTAATAAAAAATTCTTAAAACAATTATATTATCTCTAAGTATAATTTTTACACGCCTATGTACTTGTTTGGAACAATATTTCATAACACATTTATAGAAAAATTTTTATAGAAAAATATAAAAAGAAAAATGACAGGAATGCTTGAATGTATTTCAGTTGGCATTATTTCTTTATTATTTATAAAAATATATGCATTATTTTGTAAAAATAAAAATGAAATCAGAGTAAATTTAAAAACAAAACAAGATGGTAAGTGTCTGGGTTCACTAAATTTGCATGTCGATATAATATGCGATATAACAAATAATTTTGGGAAATATTATGCTAAAGAAGCTATTAAAAAAAAATATATCATAGGTATAATTCCTGTATATAAAACTTATAATAAAGAATATGAAGATATTAATAGATTTAATGAATTCATGGCTGAGTTGTTTAAGTTTTTAAATATGCGAAATGGAAAACTAATATTGGCAAGTGAAGATAACTGTATAGTTAATTTTTTACACACAGAGCTAAAATCCGAAGAGGAAAAAGAAGAAAGAGAAGATAAAGTTGAAGCAGAAAATTATTATGATGATAACATATTATTAGGGTCTTGTATTATTATTAATGAAAAAGTTTCTGTTGTTGTTTGTGTTATTAAATATGAAAAAGAAATTGAAAAACAACTTCATTTTTTTTTAAGGAATAAAAAAAAAGGCATGTTTGTAATTGTAAACAATATATTCTTAAATAATAATATAAAAAAAGATGATAAAAGATTTAAAAATATGGAAATATTAGAAAAGAAATGTTCCTTAATTCAACAAGGTGACAGTGATATTAATAATTTCTTATCCTTTTTTGATTTCTTTAATGTTAAGAAGGAATATTTAAATGATATTTACTCAATTATACAAATTAATATGAAAAATTTTACCTACTTTTATAAGCTTTTAGGAAATTATGTAACTGCAGAAACTTATCTAAATGGATATATGTATGGAAATCTTGTGGATACGAAAATATACAACTCCTTAATGGATATTTATTATGATGTAATTTCTGAAGCCATAAAAAAAGATAATAAAAAAATCCATATGAAAAAATTTTATACATTTTATGGTCAAAAGTGTGATTACAGGAAAATAGTAAAATTTACTTTGATGAGGTTGGAAAACAATATATTATTTTATATTTATGACATTTATTTTTATATATACTACCAACTGATTTTATACTTTTCATAATAACAGTCCAAACAGTTATTATCCCTCAATGTTTTTTCTGTGTCACTAATTTTTTTTAAGTGTTTAACGGTTCTGTAAATGGAGTACAATGAATGTACATATATAATATGTCTATATGTGCGCGTATATATATAAGTATATTATATACCCACAACTGCAAAAGTATAATAATGAAATGCTATATTTTTTCCGTTGTCGCTTATCTCTTTTTCATTAACTTTTCCCCATTACATGTATATATATATATATATGCATTGTACGTGCATCCAATTTATTCTATTTTTGAACAGCAGAATTTTCTAATATTTTTTCTTTTTTCGTATACATATTAAAATTATATTATTATATATTTATGCATTATACAAAGGTTTACTTTTTCAAAGCCCCTCTTGTTATGTCAAACTTTTAAGCACATGTAAATATAAAAATAAATGTACACACAAACGTTTACACATTATACATATATGTACATGAATATGTTCTTTTACCACTGTCATATTAAATATATTGTATACATATAAATACCCTTTTATATTAAAATATATAAACCTTGTAATAATAATTTGTTGCTTATTTTGAAAAAAAAATGAAACTGAAATTTTGTATTAAATTCTTCTTTTTTTTTTAAAATAAAACACATTTTTTATCAAAACCTTAAAAATTTTCAACGAAAAGGTAAAAACTACTTATTAACAATTATATATATTAACTTATATATTTATCATATTATGGTAATCAAAAGCACAACTTTAATTTTTCGTTCCTTCTTAATATAAAACTTTAAAAAAAAGGGAAAAGGAAAATACTTAAAATATTTTTAAAAATTATGTATATATTATATATATACCCATTAAACTATATTAAAAAGTAATATTGCAAATTGCAGCAGTAAAAAGATTGTAACACGTACATATATATAAAAATATGTATACCTATATATTTTATTATATTACGTTCATTTAAAATATTTTTTTCATAATTTTTTTTTTTTTTTTTTCCTTTTATAGAATAATATAGTAAGTGCAACTTTTTGAATTTTTTTCACTTCGTTTGCTTTAAAATTGTAATATTTAAATATTTATATACAACTGTAAATTTTCCAAAAAAAAAAAAAAAAATTAAAACAATTATACGGTCACGTATATGTACTTATATGTATATATATATTCTAATAATAATAAGGAAAAATAAAACAATTTTCCTTCGCAAGGTTATATGTAGTTCAGTGTATGTAAACTACATGTTTAAATTGAACTACCTTTAAATCATGTGCGAGAAAAAAAGGACGTTTATATATAAATATATACATAAGTTATAATTATATATATATGTATGTATATATACATACTTATGTATGCTTATATATACATATTTATGTATTCATATATACTATATATGTATTCATATATACATATATATGTATGCATATACGTACATAGAATTTACTGAATTATCCCATTTTGGGGGGGGGGAGCTTTAAAAAATGGAAAATATTAAAAATTTGAAAAAATCCTTAGAGAATAAGTATGTAAAATATTTTGAAAAAAAGAGTAATGAAAAGGCGTCTGCGAATGAAGATCAAATAAATGAAAATATAAATAATGTTCATACGTTAAATATAAAAAAGGAAAAAGGTATAGATACATCGAATGAAATTATACAAGATGAAAATGAAAAAAAAGGAAATAGTAATAATTTATATAATATGAAAAATGCTAGCGTAAAAGACCGGGGGAACATAATTGAAAAGGAAACAAATATCTTAAACTATTCAAGTAGTGTATTAGATGAAATAAATAATAGAGACAATACTGATGATACTAATGGAATAAACAAAAGATTAATTAAAAGGGAAGATGAAACAAATGGTAATTTAATAGGAAATAATAATAAAAGAATATTTGATAACGAAATAAAAGAAGGGAGTTCGAAAAGACTAAAAGTTGAAGACTGTACAACAAAGGATTGTGAATTAAGTTTATATAATGTATTAAATAATCTTCTTTTTTATAATAATAAAAATGATATAGAATTATTTATGAAAAAAATAAAAAATAATTTTCTTTTTTATTGGAAAGAATGTGAGTGTCAACTAAAGGAGCTACAAAAATGTTATGTACAAAGTGAAAAGTTAATCAAAGAAATTGTTTGTGAAAATAAGAACGCAATAATAAGTAACAGGAACAGTAGTGTGTGTACTGATATGCAAAGGGAATCAAATGAAATATTAAAAATAGATAAAAAAAGAAAAATATTAAATAATATAATGAACATAAAATTGACATATAGGATCGTTGAAATGTATTTATTTACTATGAGGCAATTTTGTCTTTTATTAAAAGAAAATAATAATTTTATATCACTAATTTTAGATGAAGAAAATATAGAAAAAAAAAATTATGAACGAATAAATGGAAATTTATTGACATTTCAGGCAAAGAATTATGAAGATATTAAAAAGTATACCTTAAAAAAAAAGAAAACAAAGTTATACATGGATGATTTTTTAAAAATTGTAAATAAAAATAACACTTGTTCAAAAGATGAAGTTTCTCATTTCTATACCTTGAAATGTTTAGAAGAGGAAATTTCCGAACGAACTAATGCAAAAGCAGATTTATTATACTTAATGATAAAGAAGAAAGAATGTGCTGAAGAATTTGCTAAACAAGATCAAAGAAAGGTTACATCATATAATAAATTGGCCTTGTTTACAAATAGCATTAAATCAATTATTGATAAATATAATTCATTAGATGTAGAACATTCTAAATATTTATCCACCTTTTACTACAAAATGGTTCATGTTCAAGACGATTTAAACATAAATAATATTTCAGTTTTAAATAATAAAAAACCATTTAATTTTTTGTTTAATTTTAAAGAACAAAGTAATAATAATGATGTATTTACATATATGAAATATAATGTTGTTACAAAAACTAGAAATAAAGTAAAAAATACTGCACCTTCAAAATCCAAAGAGGAGGATGTCCATGAGGAATATATAAGTATAAATGTTTATACAAAGGATAATTTTGACATTTCTATTTTACCTGATATAAAATATCTTAAATATTTGAATGTACAAATAGATGTCTCATATTTGTTTAGTACTGATTGTTTAGTAGCAAAAACGGATCTTATTGAATTCATAGGGTTGAATGATGGTAGAAAATTTCTTTCAGATATATACAGCAACCAAGATCACTTTGTTTTGTTTTCTGAAGATATAAATCATTTTCACAATTTTAAATACGGATTCCCCTTCTTTTGGCTAAATGCCCTTGCGGAAAAACCGTACGAACTTGAAGCACTGGGTGAAACAGTACAGAGTAACCAGTTGAATAAAAAGGAGGACAACAACAGCAGCGGTAATAGTAACAGTAGTAACAAAGGCAATACTACCGATCAATCACAAAAAGAGAAACTACATAGGAATCAGTTATTAGAAATATACAACTGGCATTTAAATAGAACCCTAGATGTGTCTATATTTTTCTCCAAAATATTTACAAGGGGTAAAAAGAAAGTAAAAACGTACATATATATGTATATATGTATGTATATACATATTATGGGGTGAAAAGTAGGGCTTAATTTATTTTTTTTCGAATTGCCCATATGCAAAATGTGTATATATATGTATAATGTAAATATATGTATGCATTACACAATACGTAATAAGTAAATTTATATACGCATGTATTTCTTTTATTGTTATCTGTTTAGTCTTATTTAGGATATGGGACATTTGGCAAATTCATCATTATAAGTAAATTAAACATTTTTAAATTGTCTTTTGAAAAAATAAAATTTATTTTTTTATATTTACGTTAATATTATTATTTTTATCATATTTGCTACCATTGAAATACTATGTGTAGGTATTACCCGAATGTTTTCCCCCCATTCTCGCACGAAAAGCATCTTGAAGCCTTAAAGAAAATTCAGTCAGTTTCGTTGCAGCAAATATCTTATTTTGACATTATAATGGAGGAAGCTTACTTGAAAGAGGAACAAGAAAACAACGATGTAATTAATTAAAATTATGTAAAACTTGGCATATATATATATATATTTTTTTGAATTATTAAATATCTGAATATTTCATTTTAGTCTATTTTTGAGAGAAACTTTTAAGTTGTGTAATTTTATACTTTTAAGATTTTACCATGTGGAAAAGATGTAATTTACCATTATATTAATAGCTTAGATTTATCCATTTCTTTCCAATTTTTTCAAATTCTTATAAATTACGTTTAAATGTTATTATTATTGTTTTTTCGTAGGAATGCAGTAAAGATAATATTTATGCATGTTGCTTTATTCAGTTATATGATTCCTGTATGGTTAAGGCTTATATCAGTATCCCCTTCAACGGAAAGTAAAATTATATATAAAAGGAAAAAAAAAAAAAAGAATTATATGAATTCTTTGCAAATTAGTAGAATAAAATATACTGTATAAAAGTATACCTTTTTACATGTACTTATATATATATATACTTTTTTTTTTTTTTTCTGTTTAACCTTAATAGGGAACCATGTTTTAGTGTATTTTTAACAAAAAAAAAATACTCAAGAAGGCTAAAGGTAATAATTTGAAGGAAAAGTAAAAACGTTCATCTTAATTTAAATATGTACACCTCTAATGTTTTTTTTTTTTTTTTTTTTTTTTTTATCAAGAAACTACAAGATTATTTGAACACGACAGTTATAAATAAACATTCCAAAGTTGAGGACACCCAAAGACAAATAATACTAACACTTCAGATAGCAAAATTAAGGGTAAGCATTTATTTAATGTGTATCCATATTTATACACGTGTGAACGTATATTTATGTTTGTGTAAATGTGTACATATACTTGCATATATATATATATATATGTAGCTACTTAAAAAGCTTTTTATTTTATTTATCATTACCACTTTTTTTTTTTCAGGAGGGAGCTCATAAATATTATAAGTCATTTAGCAAAAATTCCACACTTATATTTGATGAAGAAATAAGTTGAAGCGATACATAAGTATATATCCTTTTTGTATTTTCACAAAATTTGCTTAAAAATCATGTAAGAAGTACTTAAATTTTTAAGTGACTTAAACTTGTATCCATGTCTTGAATCTTTTTTTTTTTTTTTTTTATTATTATTTATTTATATATATATTATTATTAATTTTTTTTTTTTTTTAACACGTATTTATAATAATTTATAATTTGTAATTATTATTATAAGATTAATTAAATTAATTTTATTTATTTTATTTATTTTTTTTTTAATTTGTCAACTGCTTAACATTTGAATTTTGTAGTATTCTTGTAAAATCATATTTGTGCAAAAAAAAAAAAAAAAAAAAAAAATTGAAAACAAGTACCTTAAAAACATTTTTAACGGAATTAAAAAAAATATTTTTCATTACACTTTTTAAAATTTATAAAAACAAAAGAAGATAACAATAATGAAAATTACAATAATTAAATAATTTAGTAAATTTATCTTCATGTATTCTTTGTATCATTGTATTCTTTGAATTCTCTGAATTTTTTTAATTTCTCAAGTTCCTCAAATTTATCTTCATTTTTTTTTGTACACATCCCATAATAAACAATTGAAATAGAAAAATAAAAGAAAACTAATAACAAATTAATGAAACTTTTTTAAAAATATTGAATATTTTTTTTTAAAGCAAAATGCATATATTTGTGTTTAGTAAAAAGTAGTATCAATAAACAAAAAAAAAAAAAAAAAAAAGATGCAAAACATTGTTGACCCAGATAATACCGTACTTTATAGTGGTGTAAATTTGCGGAAGTATATTGGCGCATTGCACACTATTGAAGAAGATGATGAAAACAATAATGACAAAAATAAAAAAGGTGAAACTAATGAAAAGACTGAAACAAATGTAAATAACGCAAGCAACTATAATAAAGAAAATAACGTAAGCAGCTATAATAACGAAAAGAATTATTCACTAAGTAACGACATGCAGAAGAAAACATCCAACATTTGTAATGAGCATACCATGGACGGTTGTAGAAATATACTAAAGGAATGGAATATAGAGCACACTAGTGATGATTATGTCCATCCCTTTTCTTCTATTAATAACTACTTAAGCAATAAAAATATATCTAAAGAATATTTAAACAATAATGAAAAATCAAATACAAGAAAGAACCTAGAAGAGGCTGTAAACAGAAGAAGAAAAATTAAGGAAATGATATCAGCCTATAATTCTCTAAACTTAAGTTTATCTAGTTGTAACTTCGAAAATTTAGATATTCGAAAAAAAACATCTCTATATCATTCTGATAATAGTTTTGAAAAGGATGAACAAATTGGAATTAGTTTAAAAAAAAAAACATCAGAAAGAAATTATTCAGGTATAACTAACCAAGTGCAAGATAAAAAGGAAAATAATGACTATTACCGAGATAACAATAATGAAAGTAGTTGTAATATTATTAATAATAAGAACATGAATAACGACTGCATTAGTTCTACTTATGAAAATAATATATCGCACTTGCACAATAACTATTTAAATAATTGCTACACTAGTAAGGATAATATAAAATCTAGAATAAATGAAATTTCATTAGATAAATTATGCATTAATGGTAGTAATAGTGACAACACTAATGACAATAATAATGATAAGAATAATGATAAGGAAAATGACAATGATGACGAAATAGAAGACTACAAAACTTTTTTAACTTTAGATAGTAATAATACTATTTTCAAAACAAAACCTCTTAAACTACCAGATATATCCTTCCTAAATAACAACAGCAGCAATTATAGTTACCTAGGTTTTAATAACAGGGACGAGGAGAACAATCATGGTAATAGGAATGACAATAATAATAGTAATACTTTTCTTAGAAATAGAATTCTTTATGAAACGTTAGATGGTATGTCTTTCTACTACGATGAAAATGGTAATGATAATAATAACAGTTATAACAATTATAAAAATAGTAACAATAATAATAAAGATAAGGAGATATTTAATTTTATCTCGGAGCTAAATGGTGAAAAGAGTGCACTACAAAACAGGACAGGTATATATGAATATAATAGTAAAAATTTCTTAGATAACAATGTTAACTTTTTTGAATTAAAAAAGGAAAGTAAAAACAATATAGTTAAGAATTATATAAAAATCAGTAAGGTAGAAAATTCTAACATAGAACATTTAATTAATAACGGTATTAGTAGCATTAACAATGTCATCAATGTTGACCATGTAAAGCATAACAATTTGAACAATAACAATACTATCAACTGTAGTAATATCGTAGGTAATAAAATAAAAAGTTATGCTAAAACTTATTTGGATTATAAGAACTACGAACAAAATAGTAGAATAATTTATAAAAATGCTTTTGAAAATAATTATTATAAAAATCAGCCCATAAGTTACAATCGAAAGAAAAGTAGTGATAGGTTAAAAAGTAGCATTATTTATAATAACCCTAGAATTAACAAAAATGAAAAAGATATAAGTTATTTAAATAAAATTAATAACAGTAGCATCATTCATCATTCTCCATATAAATCTAATAATAAAATAGTTCAAGATATATGTAATTATAACGGTGCATACAACACACACAATAATTTTAAGTTGAGTCATGTAGATCACGATCCACATGTATATGACATAAATAAATTTATGAATGAAAGTGAGAATTACATGAACTCTTCTTCCTGTATTAAAAATATAGAAAATTTTAAAGAATTGCTAATAAGTGTAACAAAAGATAATTTAAATGAATATATAAAATGCTTACAAAATATTAATAATAAAAAATTAAAGCACTATACTTATTCTATTAAACAGGTAAATAATTATAACCTTAGTCAATATTTAAATGAAAAATATAAAGCCGCTATTCCGTTAAAATGTATTAAAGAATCAGTGTTAAGCAACTCTGATACATTTTCCTCCATACAGAAGTCTGTAAACGATAGTGATGAATTAAGCACATCTACCTACGGGAAGGATAATAGAAGTGCAAATTTTGTAAATAAACGTGCAGTAAAAGGTGGTAGCCAGGGTAGTAGCGTAAATAGGAGTAGTCGCAGTAGCAGTAGTAGTAACGGTAGTAATAGCAAGAGCAATTGTAGTAGAAGCACGAATAATGATACCACTAAATCGAAGCAGCAATTTTATAAAAATAAAAAAATGAATAATTCAAAATACACGAATGCATTAGAGACCATTCGTACAAATAAATTTATTTCTTGTTCCAAAGAAATAAAAAATGAACGAAACTTGAGTTTAGTTCATAGAAATAAAAATAGTAATAGAAATAGAAAAATAGATATGTATAATAAATTTAGTAGTAGTTATGATTATCTTAACAAAGTTAAACCAAAAAAAACACAAACACCTATAATTAGTAAAAATGAATTTCCTTATACTATGGATAATAGTTCTAATGATAATTTAGATAAATTAGATTATTTAAATAAAAAAAAAAAGAAGGATAATAATATATATAGCATCAATGTTGATAGCTCTAAATATGAATGTGCTCATAAAAATTTAAAAAAAAAAAAATTACGTGAACATTCATTAAGCAAAAAAAAATATCCTATAGGAAACGATTTTTATAGCTTAAATTATGAAGATAGTTATTCTCAAAATGATTATAAAAAATGCTGCATAAGAAATGATATTACACATTTTCAGAAAAAAAAAAAAAAAAAAAAAAAAAAAAATATATATAGCAGCAGTAACAATGGTAACAATAACACATTGCACACAACACAAAATAAAAAAAATATATTTTTTCCTTTTAATTCAGATTCAGAGGATTATAACGAGCAACTAAGTAGTTCATCTATTTCGATACTAAGAAATAATTCAAGTAAAAATAATCATAAGGAGTTAGAATTCAATGGTGAGCATAGCAATGTGAAAAATTATGCTGCACATGGTAGAAGCGTAAGTAATATTAAAAATAATAACAGTGGTAATAATAACAGTGGCAATAATAATAATAGCAGTGGTAAAATTAATAATGACAGCAATGGTGATTATAGTGGTGAGAGAAATATTACCGATGATGATAATAAGAAAGAACAGAATAAATATACATACAGTGCTGACAGAAATATATATAGAAATAAATTTGAGTACAAGGAAATCGAAAATTGCAGCTACTATGTAGAAGGCAAATCCTTAGAAGAATCATCTAGCAGCAATACAAATGAAAATGAAAATAAATATATATTATGCAATTTAAGTCAAAATAACACGAATGAAAAAAATACGTACGAATATGGAGATATTAAAAGGAATGAAGCGGACCATGCATTTACGTACAGTAAGCATGTTGATAAAAATGAAAAGAGTAAGGAACAGTTGGAAAATACAAATAATAATTTATGTCTTATTAAAAAAAAGAATTCAAAAAATTATAATGAGCAAAATAAAAAATTACATAAAACTGATTTTTCAACAATGGAAAGTATGAACACACGATATAAATATGACAATTTAGATAAAAATAACACTTTGACTTATTTTACGAATATAAATAGAAAGGAAAAATTAAACAATAATGAAGAATACTCAAAGGAAGGTCCCTCATCCTACAGCATAAAAAGAGAAAGCAGTTTTTTTAATAATAATATTAATAATAATATTAATAATAATATTAATATTAATATTAATAATAATAATAATAATAATAATAATAATAATAATAATAATAATAATAATAATAATAATAATAATAATAATAACGATATTAGTAACAGTGTTTTATTTTTAAATAAAGAAGAAAAAGACCTTATTGAAGAAAAAATGGGTATTTTAAATGTTAATTTTCAAAACAGTTCAAAACATTATGAAAATTTCAGGAAAAATACAGTAGATATTTCAAATAGTATTCAAGAGAGTGATAATTTTAACTGTGAACATTCCATATATACAAATAATAACAAAGGAATAGATATTAGAGAAATTATTAAGAACAATAAAACAAGAATAGAAAATTTGTATGATAATGAAGTAAGTCAAAATGAGTCATATATAAATGGTAATAAAAATGCAAATGAAAATGCAAATGTTAATGCTAATGTTAATGCTAATGTTAATGTAAATGTGAATAAGTGTAATAATAAAATAAATGATCATATGGAGTTGCATAAACATTCCCGTTGTGCGTTAAACAAATTTGATAATTTTTATAATTCTGAAAGTGATATTTCTTACTCCATTAATTCGTATAACGACGAAATGGAGAATAAAAAAAACATAATTAGTTGTTCATTAGATAGTTTTAATGAAGAATTTGACAACCCTATTTCAGTACCTTCACCAGCAGCTTCCTTTTTTTCTGGTATCAGTTTATGTTCTTCTGTACATAACGAAAATGTAAATGAACAAAATTCTTTTAGTTTGACAGACAATCAAATTAATGTAAGATCAACACAAAATAATAGTTCGGATGATAAAAGGAATTATTATGTTAGAGATCATAATGACGGAAGTGATTATCTTCAAAGAGGTCATTTACTCAATAATAATAGTAGAATGATTAATGCATATAATTGTAGTGGCAATAATAAAATAAATACAAATATAAATTCGCTAAACTACGATAATACAGATTTTAATATGCACAAAATGGGGAACAACATAAACAAAAAGGGTAACATATACAATGAGGGAAATAACACACACGAACATTACAACGAGCAGCACAAAAAAAACATAAGTGATAATTCTTTTGGTGATCCTAGTCTCATTAGTAAAAAAATATATGACGACAAATCATTTTCCTATCTGCATCACTGTCCAAAACAAAATGACAACTCAAGTTGTAGTGACGAGTTAATCAACTTAAAAAAAAAAAATTATCATGAGACAAATGATATGCCGCAAGTAATATTAGATAAAAAATATATAAATGTGAATAACATACATAGGAATAATAACGACATACTTATAAGTAAAAAAATAAATATGCTTGATGATACATTGAGTGAAAGTAGTGTATATAATAAAAAAAGTATAAATAATAGTATTTTAACGAATAATATAAAAAATGTAGATAAAAATTTAATATATGAGAATAATAATATTATCATGCCAAAGGCATATCAAGAGATGTATCATAGTAATAATTGTGATTTTATGAAAATGAATAATTTACCTGATACGTTAAGAAATAATAATATGATGAATTTAAAGGATCCAAACTGGAACAATAATAGTTGTAACAGCAATAATAACAATAGTAAACAATTGGAGAATAAAAAAAAATTGACCCACAAAATAGTTAACACTTTAGAAATAAAAGAAACGAAAATAAAAACAAAACAGGGTGTATTTGAAATAACGTGTGGTGGAGAAGTGTTGTTTACATTTTTAGGAAGATCAGAAATTAAAGAATATAAAAATGTGAAAAAAGAAAAAAACATTAATATAGACATCACAAAACCAAGAGAATTACTTTTTATGATTGAAATAAACGGTATAAATATCAAAATAAAAGACGTTCTAATGAATATTATTTTAGATTTCTACAATTTATTTGAAGAAGAATTACCAAAGGCACACAAAGCAAGATATGAATATGCATATGATGTAGTAGAAACTTTAAAAAAACATACTCCTAAAATATCTCTAACAAAAAAGTGGTTAGGTATATATAACTTAATGAGTAATGGAAGTACCCCTGATTTTATTGCATCATTAACAAACAACATTTTTATTGAAAAAATTGAAATTAAAGAATACCATGTAACATTTATCTTGAAAGATAGAAATACAATAACCTTACATATCGATGATTTAAATGGAATAACTACAAAATTTACGAAACAAATAGCAGATAAGAAAGAAAAAAATAATGATCACAAACATGGGGATACCAAAGATACCGATGAATTGTTTAAAGAACTAACAGGAGATAATGAAGATGTAAAAGTTATTTTATTAAATTTACAGAAATTGCTAAAAAAGACAGGAATATCAATTGATATAATTATTCAAAATTGGTGTAATACTTTACAAGCTTATTCACAGTGTCTTCGTTTGTTAACAAAAGGAAACGCTGAGTATACGTTGAAACTGAAGAAGGTGTTGGCAAACATAACAGAAAGGACTGAAATTCACAAGAGGCATATCTACTTTTCCATATTTCCCATAATAATTGAAGAGTGAGAAAAAGTCGTATTTCTGTGACGAAGTTCCTTTATCCCCTTGCTTCCTTTTTGCTAGTACCTACATGTCTATCCATCCATTTGTCAGTGTATTTATCATTGTGTTTATTAGTATATTTGTTGCTAGACTTATCACTATGCTTATAGTTATGTTTATCAACTTATCCATGAATGTGCTTCTATTAATGTGTCTACCTATGTGTGTATCAATATATTCATTCTACAAATATCCATATCAGCGTGTTTAATCTATCTTTTTTACCCATCTATATACATATGTTTGCACTTGCATATAAGAAGATTTTTTTTTTTTTATATATATATATACATCCCTTACTTCTTATCAAGTTCATGTGTCCCTTTGTCTTAACACATAAGTACATTTATTCACATACGTGCATATATTTGTACCACTTTTGTCCCAGTAATATTTTTTAAGTAAAAAAGAGGAAATATTGAATCTATAATATCACCTATTTTACATTTTAAATATTTTTTTTTTTTACACATTGTTTTAGTTAACCCTTTTATGAAATTCTCCCCTTTCAAATAAGTGAACATAATATATAATTCACATTTTAATAAAATTGATTAACTTCGTTTCGTTTATTCCTAAAATTTTTATTTTTCTGCAATGTGCAAATTTTCTTATAAAAAAGTAAAAATTAAAAATGTAATAAAGTACATACGAAGTAGTTGAAAAAATAAAAAAATAAAAATAAAAATAGCCTTTTTGAGAGCTGTCAATGGAAAATAATAAAGAGGTGCAAAAAAAAAAAAAAAAAAGATAGAATAACAGTTTGAGCATGGTCCTTTTTTAAATTATTTTAATTTTTCATTTTTTCATTTTTCCGTTTATTTTTTTATTTTTTCTCTTATAATGAATAAGCATACAAAGCAAAATTGATAAATAAAATTACTAAAATGAATATCAGGCAAAAAAAAAAAAAAAAAAAAGAGATATAAATATTACAAGAATAATTTCCTTCCTAATTTAGTAAAAAATAGATCATAATTTGAAATATAAAAAAGTAAGAATAAAAGAATAAGAGAAAAAAAGTTAAAAAGTAAAATATTTAAAAAAAAAAAAAAAAATTCTATACAGTCGTTGTATACGCTGTTTCACCTGGAGTCATTTTCTTTTAAATAAATTGATGTCTATACTCAAGTGAAAAAAGAAATTTGTGTATTGGAAAAGATGGAAAACTGTAGAATGTACGGCCTAGAATTTTCCCCGTCAATAGAATTTAATAATTATGAGGGAGGTGTAAAAGTAACAAAAAAGTTAAATATAAAAAATACAACTAAGAATATAGTGAGGTTTCGATTTTTATTTCAAATAAGTTCCTATTTTACTTACCCATTGCAAGAAATAGAAAATATTAGTCCTGGTTTAAGTAAAAATTATTTCATAAGTTTTCTGAACCCCTTAAATGATTTTCAAACAATTTGTGAGACATTAAATATATTAATAATAGAAGACAAACAGAAAGAAAAAAAAATATCTATAAAACTAACTGCTACTCCTTTAAAATGTGATGTAATTTTTTCATCGGTATTAAACTTTAACGAAATGGTAATAAAGCAAAAAACTATAGAAGAAATGGAGATAAAAAATCAAGGTACATTAAATACTGTCATCAAATTATCACATAAAAATATATCAAAAGACGAAAAAAAAAAAATAAAAATAAAAATAGAACCATCTCAATTTATTTTAAAAGCTAATCAAAAACAGTCAATACATATAAACATATATTCAGAAGTACCTCGAAAATATAAGGAATACATATCATGTTCTATCATTGAAATACCGAAACAAATAGAAAAACATGTTTTTTCTGAGGAAATTGATAAATCAAATAGGACTATGAATCCTTATGAGAATGAAGAGAAAACTATAAATGATATTATTCAAAGATTAAATCAAGAAAATGTACAAGTTCGTTTAATAAAAAAAAAAATTGAGATGAATTGGGTTTCTGTGCTACCACAAATTAATATATTATGGAAAGAAAATGGGGAAATATTTAAAAAAAGTATAATCAATTTTGGTCAAATAACTCTAGGTCAAAAAATTACTAAAACCATCATCTTGCAGAATCTCACAGGTGCTCCGATTAAAGTCGAGGTAATTACAGCCTTTGCACTATGGGCACAGCATTCACGGCCACGTGATGCATATGTACATATATATATATATATATATATGTACATATGCATAGATTCGCGAATATATTTAGACTTATACATCCATGTAGATATACATTTATATACATACATATATATATATATGTATGTGTACTCACGTAAACATGCTCGTGCAAAGCTCTATTTTTTTCTTGAATAATTTTTTCTCTTTCACGTCCTTTTCATTCTGTAAACTTCACCTCTTCCTTTTTTTCAACGTGTTATTTACTCATTTTCACATTTCCATATTCTCCTTTTTTAAAAGGTTAAAAAGCACAAAGAAAATAACATTTTTACCATTTTAAATGAAAAGTTTACAATGAAGGGAAAAACTAATGAAGAAATTATTTTAAACATAAACGGACACAGCCCCGTTAATCAGTACACTGAGATAATTCAATTTAAAGCATGCAATGATTATTGCATAGAACTATTTCTAATTTGTGAAATTAAAGATATAAAATTGTATTTCTCAAAAATACTTTATCAGTTTGAAAATATGAAATTAGGAGATACAGCTAATGATAAAATTATCATACGAAATGAAGAAAACATAGATCTAGATGTAGAATGTATAAGCACAGGATCATTTTTTAATATAAACAATAAAAGATTTATTATAAAGAAAAATAGTTTTTATTCTATAAATTTAACATGTGATTGTATTTACCCTATAAATGTTTATAAAAGATTGTATTTTTTAGTTCACCTAAATAAACAAATCTTTTATATAGATGTAATCTGTAATTTTTCTATAAATTATAAAATGTGTCCTCTTTCTATGCATCATATATATAGATATAAACAATTAATATATGATAAACAAACCTTATACAACTCTTATTATGAAAAAAAGGAATATATCGATATTTGGGATTTTCCAGTCGAATATGATTCTTATCAGGATTCCTCATATGAAATATTAAATGAAATAATGGACCTAAATGAAAAGTAGCTTTCGTTTTTTTTTTCTTTTTTTTAAACCATTAGTGGATGCTCATCTCTTAGTATTTCTTCAACACATCGTCTCTATGTTTTATGTGTTAATGTGCATTTACACGTGCATATATGTATATATATATACGGGCAAACATACGTATATACATAAATGCATGCATAGCTATATACAGAGTATGTTATTTTTTAAGGGATGTATTTGCAGTTCCTACGGAGTTAGAAGTTTTAGAATTCGAAGAAAAGGATTTAATGATCATAAACAAAACACCAATAGAATATACATGCGTATGGTCAAATGCTTTAGGTGTAAATAGAAAGAAATCAAGTATTTTTGTAGTAACACCTTCAGAAGCAAAACTGTTACCTTTCGGTTATCTGATATTTAGGTATCCATCAGGAGATTCATTGCATAGACCCTTTTTTGTCAACATATGGGCATACATGCATATGTGCATACATACACGTATGCACACATACATACCACTCATAATTTCAGTATGTTTTTCTTTTTCTATTTCGTTCCCTTAATGAGTATATTTTAACTCCTCATTTTTTAAGAGTTAAAAACGTAAAAAGCCTAAAGGAAAAATATACTCGAGAAGTATGCGAATGCATTGTATTCCCTTCTAATAACAAAGATTATACAAAGTGCAATAGTAAAACATTATTACCACCCATATTTTTATATGTTACTGTTTACCAATTCAAGATCAAATATTTATGTGAGACGGAAAATGTAGCTCACAGTTTATTTTTCTTTCCAAAACATATTTCATTCTTAAACATGATTGAAGAAGAAAACACGTATGCTATTGCTAAATTTGAAAATAGCACCGATAATACCCAAATCATCGATTTTACACAATTCAAAAGTGATGTTGAAAGCATAAGGTAAAGACGGAAGTGCAAAAAAAAGAATAATACATAATATAAAATAATATGGCATAATATAATAATGTAAGATATAGCATAATATAGTAAGATATTATGTAATAAAAAATTGTAAATACAACTATTTAAAATTTTTTAATTTTTTCATTTATTTTGTAGAGTATATCCCCTGATAAACTATATACCTAAAAAAAGTTTTTTAAATGTAGTTATTTTTTATTCTCCAAAAAAAAGAGAATTAGCTCATTCAGAGATAAAAGTATACTACGTAGTAAACGGAATTGAGAAAAAGTATATATCTGTGTTTGTTTCACATGAAATAAATAATGTTGTGTTAAACAGAGATGACCCCAATATAGTAAGAATAATTTTTTTTTTTTTTTTTTTTTTTTAATAAATTCTAATTAGATTTCCACCGTCTGTTGCTAGTAGTGTTGTCTTCATTAATATATTATCATTACGCATGTTAGTATTACGCATATTATCGTTACGTTTATTACCATCATTCATATTAGCATTATTAATACCGTCAATACTAATACTACCTCTATTTTGCTGTATTGTTTTCATCGGCTTCGTAAAGAATTTACCCTACGTAAGCATCGAGACAGAAAGCACTAAAAAAGTGCCAATTGAAAACATGACCGAGAGAAATGTTTTATGTTTGCTGATTAAAGAAGACGCAGATGAAATTGTTAATATTACTATAGAAGGAAAGAAAGATATTCCTGAACAAGAAAAAGACGAGGATACTGATGAATTTGAAGACAAAGAATCAAATATAAATAAAGAATCTAGCTCGCTTATTAATAAAGAAAAAAAATATAATTTTTTCTTTTTTTGCTTACTACCTTTTGAAAAGAAAAATTTACATATATCAGCTTTTTCCGACTTTACTCTAAGTAAATCTGTACCTTTACTTTTCACCTATGCATTATATATAAATGATACAGATATGGAAAATAAGTTTACATATTTAAAAAAAAATATGAGAGATCATATGAAAAGTTGTAAGAAGTTCGTTATTAACGTTAATATAATAAAATGTTCCCTGACACTCCACCCTAAAATAATTGAAAGCAAACCGATAATTTGCGGAAAACAATATAACGCAAAAGTAAAGAACACAAATTTAAAAAAATTAAATAAATCACTATAATGGAACGTATTTTGAAACATACTAGTTATACATTCTTTCTATCTTTACATATTTATTTATCCGTTCATTCGTTTATTCGTTTTTTCGTTTATTTATTTTAGATAAGGATACATAATGAACATCCTGTGAAAGTGAACTTTAAGACTAAGGCTGAAATTGTTCAAGTAGACAACTCAAAAGTTTTCGGTATGTTGCTAATGTACATTTTAATTCATAAATTGATATAATATTTTTTCAAATTTTACTTATTTTATTTTTTTCAAAGATGAAGAGGAAATTAAAGAGGCAGGAAAGGACATAATAATGAAGAAGAATGAAGACGTAATAAATGCCTTTTCAGATAAATATTTCTATGTTAGTTTTAATACTAAGAGAAAGGGGCGTTTCATTTACCGATTTTTCACCATTGTGGGAGGTAATATATAAAATACAATTCACATAATTATATACGTATGGGAAAATTATATATGATATATTTCTTTCAAGTTAACAAAAACGATATTTAAAATGTTCATTTTTGTAGAAAAAAAGTATAAAAAAAAAAAAAAAAAATAACGGAAGAGGAAGAAGGAGAAATAAATAAACAAAGAAAGAAATAAAGAAAGGGAAATATAAAAAAAAAAAAAAAAGATTACACCCTATGCAATAATAATACATAAATATATATGTACATAAAATAAAATAAGCTTTTGTATTATTTGCTATCCTTCCAGGTGTTCTGTTGATATAATTGTTAACGTGGTTATGCCTTATTTTCAAATTATTGACATAGACAATTTTAAAACCCCAACATCTATATATTGGAATATGATTTCTGCAGACAAAATTAATGAGTATACTTTTACTGTAAATATGTTTGATCATTATATTTTTACAACAGTATTCGTAATAATAAGTCTATCCTTATTTATACAATTAGTTTTTTTTTTTTTTTTTGCAATTAAAATAATATGTTGTAGATATTTAAAAGATAATATTTCCAAAGTAGACATAGAATACAAGAAAAACCAAGGGATGCAGAATATGAAAAAGTTGTTCAATCAATTTAATTATATAGAATTTAACATTGGAAATAATATGCTAAATGAAATAACAAGAGTAAATATAGTTTTGTACAATCCACTGGACACATCACTAAACGTTCAGATAAATACTATAAAATCATATATTCTTCCTATTTTACCCCCTTATGTCAAAAACCAAGAAGAAAAGGTAGAACAAACCTAGAAAAATCTTAAATTTTCACTTAACTATATGTATAAATATAGTATGTACTTATATATATATATATATATATGATCCGTAAATATTGACTAACTCATTTGGAAAAATTAACTTATTTTTGTTATATATTAATTTATATATGTTTATATATATATGTATATATGTTCAGCTAGCGCACATTTTGTATGTAGATAGTACGTTTTGCAATTTTATGAGATGCTTAGACAGTTGTGAGATTAATCCAACAAAATTTAAAATAAACAAAAAAGGCACAAAAATAATTACGTTGCTATATAAGAACAAATATATTGGCTTTCATAACATGCCATTAATTATTGATGTGGAAAACGGAAAAGTAGTTCCCCTGAATTTATGCTCCTTAACTTTTCACCCTAAAGTTCCCCCTATTTATCTGATGAATATAAAGGTATGAAGAAGGAGAAATATATGCATGCATACACGCATACATATATGTTTACATATGTTCATTTGCCTATTCATGGGTGCTCATCTCTCCATTTGCTTAGAAACTTTAAAATTCTTCTTTTTCCTAAGGATTTAAATCACCACGTTTGGGGCTTACAAAATGAGTGTATCATAAATGTAGACCTATTAAATGATAGTGAATTAGATATATTTTATGAAATTGAACAAAACGACAATCTTATAGTTTTAAATCCTAAAGGAATAATTAAAAGGCGAAAATATATTTCTCTCTTTATATTAATTTCAAGATTATCACCATCTATAATTAATGAAACATTGATAATGAAATCGTACTTCAAACATTTGCAGAAGGATATAGTAATATAAATAAAACTCTACGTTATTTTTAACTCTTCATAAGTACATATACATATATATATTTACATATGTGTATTTTTGCATGGTAATATTATTTTTTACAGGAGTTAAATAAAATACAAATAGAGTTAAAGCTAAATAGCACATCAAATGATATATACAAAAATGCATATAAGAAAATTAACATGTTCAATAATAAATATATTATGGATTCTCAGAATCAAAACATTAAGACAAGCTGCTCACATTTTCTCCCTTCTTATTCGTACATATACGTTCAAAATAAGTTGTTTTATATTTCTCCTAGTTCTATTAGCATTTTATACGCCCCAACCAAGTTAAAAAAAAAAACCAAAGACAAAAAAGATATGATATGTTAATATAAGATAAAGTCAAACAAAACTCAAGTTTTCGTATAAATGAATAAAAATAATAAAATTTTGTTTTTCCATTAATTTTAGCTCCTTAATCGAAAGGATTGTTATAATAAAAAATTATTCACCTTTAAAAAGTTTAAAATTCAAAATATCCAATAAAAATACGCTACCTGGAAATATTTTAAAAATATATCCACATAAAGGTTAAATGAAATAAAATAAACAATGTCCCCTTCTTTACAGTCATATTTTATCCATTTTTTTTTATTTAATTTTGTATAATTATAGGAATTGTGGAAAGAGGTGAACAAACAATTTTGCGGTTTAGTTTTATTTTGAATGATATATTGTTAGACATTGAAGGAAATATTCAAATAGAGTTAAAGTTTATAGATGATTATTCTACCACGAAAAGTGAAAATGGGAATGTTATGTGCAACGTAGATGATTCCTTTGAAACGAATATTGGTATGTTTTAAAAAATTGTATTCATTCAAAAAGAAAAATAGAATAAGAAATAATAATAAATATAATAAATGATAAAAATTCATAATAAACATAATTAAAATACTTCCTTTTTCCCTCTATTATTTACTATTTTGTGCTAAATAAATAGAGGAAATATATGAAGACACGAGAGGAGAAAAAAAAAAAAAGGATGCTGAAGATAAGGTTTTATCAATAAATGAAGTTAAAAAGGAGAAAAGATTCGATGATGTGACTTTCTCACATTCCCAAAAAATATTTGAAAATATTAAAATGTTCAAATATACATATGTAATTATGATTCAAAAATAAGAAAATACTCAATTATGTTTATTATTAGCTAACACGATATATATACATTAATTTAATGATTTGAATATACATGCGTATAATAGGCATATATAACATATGTAAATATATTTATGTATATATATATATATATAATGCAAATAGGACAACGTTAATAGAGACATGCTTCAAAAAGCAATTAGGCGATTGTATGGAATTAAAAATGGTATTAGAAATAGATTAAAGCTAATTTTAAGATACACACAACATTATTTTAAAGTAATATTTATAATATTAAAACAATTTTCAATTAATTAATAGAGGACACGGTGAAAAAAGACAATTTAAAAGAACCAATTAAACAAGGAATTAAAAAATATTCAAAGTATTATTTTTATATTCATGTTAAGCTATTTACATGTAATTGTGATGATGCAATGACAAAAAAAAGTAATTTTGAGAATTTGATTCAAACAAATGTTTACCCAAAATTATTGTACTTCAAAAAGTACATGCATCTGCCTATGCCATTGGAGGACAAATCAAAAAGTAAAAATATTAACAAACACACACATATATATACATTGTTACAACTGCTTTAATGTCTCTACTTAACCTATTTACACACAATTCTAAGGATTTTTTAAAAGACATTATTTTGATTTCGACAAATTGGAGAAACTGAAAATTCAGAATGAAAAGGAGAAAGAAGCCCATTACAAGCAAAAATTTATATATCAGAAAAGTTGGAATATATAATATTATTCCTGCAATTTTTTTCATTTTTTTCCCTTTTTTTTTTTATACTTTTAAGCGTTGCATTACATCTTTAATATAATATTTGTAATTTTTCTGAATTTGTTTAGGGGACATATACTGTTGTATGTTTTCGGAGATGTTTAAAAGCATAATTAAAAAACATATTAAAAAGAACTTTAAACAACTTTTTGATATAAGCGCGTGCTCAATACAAACTATTGACAGTATTTTAAAGGAAGATTTAATTGACACAATAACAAGTTTGCTTAATACACCAAAAAAATGATAATGAATATATGCAGCAAATATAATTATAAATGTATACATACACGCATACATATGCACATATATATGCACATATATACCCATATATGTAATAAAAGATGCAGTCGATTTAGATTATTATATTTTTTTTTTCTTTTTTTCTTTTTTTTTTTCTTTTTTCCCTCTCTCTTTATAAGGAAATAAAAAGATGGATTTAATTTCTCAAGTGGAATGTGATTACTCATTTTTGAAGCCGACGATTTTATCCCATATTTTTTCACATATATTTTCAGATATTATTAATAATCTAATAAACGAAAAAATTATGCTTGAAAAAAAGTTCGATTGAAAAATTTCACAAATTAAAACTTTTACATAGCTAAGTAACACAGAAAAAAAAAAAAATTCTTTTATCATATTTGAAAATGCTAATAATGATTTTTATTAAAATCATTATTTTCCTCTATATCATCGTAATAATCTGAGCTATAATTCTCATCTGTTGAATCTCTTCCTGTATTTATGTATTCATCTTTATTTTTATTGTAATCCTCAACTGCTGACTTGATCCTTTTTGCTTCTCTATATTTTTCTATATAAACCTTTAAAATAATATATAAAGAATATGATAAAACCAAAATTGTTGAAAGAAAAAATGGCGATGATCTGAATTCAGCAAGCGATATGGATAAAAAATGACGTTTGATTTTGTTTGGAATATTTAGACAAAATAAGTTTTCTTTAAAAATATTTCTAATAATAAATTCAATTTTTTTATTTAGTAAAATTGTGTAAACCGGGTATAATGCCAAGCAAAATGTACCCACACAGAAGAATTTTGTTAAGATATTTTTATTAAATACAACCCCAAATTTAGAAGTTAATCTATTCCATAAATTTTTGTCTTCTTTATTCAAAGAGTTGTATAAATATTCCTTTCCTCCATTTTCAGAATCTTGTATATGTAAAACATTTTTTAAATTATTATATTTTTTTATAATATCTTTATTATGAATTATTTTATTTTTATTTAAAGTTAACAAATGATATTCTTTTTTGTTAAATCCAATAAATCCATATTCATTAATCATATATTTTCCTTTCTGATGAGGAGAATTGTTATAGTATTGAAAATGCAAATGTTTCCTCAAAGATGTAATATTAATACAGTTGATATTTAAAAAAAAAAAAAGAAAAAAAAAGGGTATAAATTCAAAAATTTTACTTAGCTTCATTTTAAATGATACTTTCATGAATGTCTTTTATTTTAATATATTATTGTAACATATTTATTTTTGTTAATTACAAGGGGGGAAAATGTGTAACATGATTTTTTTTTTTTTTTTTTAAATTACTAATAATGTTTATTCTCATAAATATATATGTGTTATAAATATCTTTGTAACTGTTTTTGAATGCATAATACAAAATTATTTTTTACGCATGTGTGTATTGAAAAATGAGCGTTTATTTTTTTATTTTCCAAACGGTTAAGTGTTCAATGTTTTTTTAATATTAAATTTTACTCTTAAAAAATTTTATATCCTTCACATAATTCATATCTAAATTTTTCTGTTTCATTTCATCGGAAAGGGTTCATATATTTACTAAATGATCTGTTTTTATAAAGAATTATTAATTTTAGCGAATACAATAGGCCATCTTCCTGTTTAAGTCATTTTTGTTTTACTTTGATCACATATTTCTGATGTTTTTTGTTCGTATACTTCTTCTTTATTTTGTTTGTAATACTTATGTATTTTGTTCTTATACCTTTGCTATATTATGTTCGTATATTTTTGTCATTTAATTCACGAACAAAACACCTTTCTATCATTCACCTATATACAAACGATTTCATAAGAAGAAGAAAATTAAGTAAAACATTAAAGCAAAAACCTTAATCTTCATTTTACAGTTACATAAAAAATAGCTTGTAACCACACACAGAGATATATATGTAATATGCACACAAGATATACCAAAAAAAAAAAAAAAAAGTAAATATGTATTTATTTATGAATGTATTATAAATATATATATATATATATATATATATATATATATTTATATGTACATTCACATGGCTGTACAAATAAAAATATTAAAAATTTATAAAAGAAAATAGGAAAAAAAATAACAAAAAAAAAAAAAAATGAACATGGCTAAATAAGCCATCCTACAAACACATGCATACAAAAAAAAAAAAAAAGTATGAACTGTACAGGAAAATCAACACTATAAAAAAAAAAAAAAAAAAAATTAGACCATTATAGAAATGAGAACAAAAAAAACATAAAGGCAAACATCGAAATAATCTTGAATTACTAAGTGGAATTCTAAATTTTAATTAATTTTTATTTTATTTGTTCAACAGGAAAATTAAAATTTATGGAGGGGTAAACATTTTCATTTTAAATGTTGGAATAAGGACAAACAAAAAAAAAAATTTAAAAAAAAAAACGAAAACAAAAAAAAAAAAATTTAGTGGAAATATATGTTAATGACTTTTCCTTAAAATGATGAAAAAAAAAATTTGTGTATATAAATCTATATAATTTTTATTTTAAAATTATGAGGTGATACTGTAAGGGATTAATGCAACTTTTTTTTTTTATTTTTTTACTTTTTATTATTAATATTACCACAATCTCTCAAATGGTTATATTCGTTGTAACAAAATCTCATTTCTTTTAAATCTTGTAATTGAATGTATAGAAAATTTAACTAGTGTATATATATATATATATGTATAAATATTGTACATATAGATACATATACACATACATATAAACATACATATGCACATTATATACACAAACATACATGTGAATATTATTATAATTCCCATATTCACAAACCTCATTTTTTTGTTTATGCATTACTAGCGTATTATAAACATTTTTCACATTAGCAACACATTTAACCTAAATTCTTTTTTTTTACTCCTTTTAAATAATATATAATTTCTAAAAGTTTTTTTTGTTTTATACTGCTATCTATATTTTTTTAAGCACTTAAAGTCACAAGCGCCAACATTTTTATCTCAAAATTGTATTTATTATTTTTTCTATTTTTACCACTTATTTATTTATTAATTCAGTTTTAATATTTTGGTGATCCATTTATTTTATATCCAACCAAAAATTGTTATAGTGTGTACGGTCAATAATTCATTACATGGTAGATACTTTTTATTAATTCCTAAACGTAAATGTGCATTGTTATTGCAATATGTTTTAAGGTTAATATATACATATATATATTTGTATAATTTTTTTTTATAGTTTTAGGATACAAAAATTACTTTCTACAATAACAAGAAAAAAAAAAAAAATTTTAATGTACAAATTATGAAATTTATTCACCTATAAGAGATGGAATGTATTTATTTTTCCTCATTTTATCCTTTTTCATAAGTCTGTAAGTTATGAGTACTTAATATTTTTCTTCATATAAAATATAAGAACTATCGATGGAAGAATGAAAAAATAAAACAAGTGAAGGCGTTTATAATTTTACAAATATACTCAATTTAGAATTTTTACAATATGTAGTGCGTCGTAGTGTGAAATGTTTTATCTTTAAGTTAAAGATTACCTTTATTTTTATTTAGTGGAAAATATTTTTTCGATGATTTTCCAAGAACAACGGAGCGAATTTCTCTTAACCTCTTTTTTTTTTTTTTTTTGCTTACATCATTTATTTTTTTAAGAGTCGTAAAAAATTTCTTGAATTATAGAATGCACAATGCGTATGTATGTATATATATATATATATACCTGCTACCTTTGCTTTTTTTTGGTTAAAATTTTTTTTTCAAAGCTTTTCTAATTTTTTACGTTTTTACATAAAATATGTTTTTTGAAATATCGAAAAATATTTATGTAAGAAAAGGCGAACATTATTATAATAAAAAAATTCATAATAATGTTAGTAAGTGCAAAAAGAAAAAAAAAAAAAAATTCTATATTAGAAGACGAAAGTGAAAAGGATATTAGATTTATAGAGAGTGGAAATCATGAAGACTCATATAACATATGTGAACTGTATGGAGACATAGAAAATAATGGAAACAGAACAAATACAAATTATTCTTTTCAAAACCTGAATAAGAAAGAGCACATAACTAAGAATTCATTCAAAGAATTTTATATAAATTCAAAAGAAAATATGCAATATGGTACAAATGAAAATGAAATATTCACAGAGGATATACTTGAAAACGACAATTTTGATGACATTAATTTTGTTGAGGACGAAAATATAGAATATAAAACATACAGTTCTTATACAAACCGAGATTTTAAATTATTTAGTAAATATCCTAGTGAAAGTATAAAAAAGAAAATTGTGCAACCTGATAGAAAATACAACCAACTAGATGGGAAATATAAGAAATACTGGTATAATAATGAACGTTTTAAAAATAATTTAAATGAGGAGGACTCAGATAAAATGGAATTTTTGAACAAAAATAAAAAAAGCGTAGAATATAATAAACAAAATGGCATTCACTTCAAAAAAGGAATTGCGCGCAGTAGTACTCGGAATAATAATTATATTCAAGAAAATTATAAAAAATATAAGGGAAATTGTATAGGTAGTAATAATTATGAATATTTTAATCGTGGGGATTCTAGTTACTATGAATATGAAGATGATGATGAAGATGCATACGAAGGTGATGACGATGAAAATAATCAAGAAATAAAAAGAAAAAAGAACTTGGAAAATACCGGTGTAGTAAGGCAGAGTAGAGGAAATGCTGAGAATGAAGATTATGAATATGAGGAATATTATAATGATACTAAGGAAGAAGTGGAATATAATGAAGAAGAAGAAGAAGAAGAAGAGAATGAAGAAGAGAATGAAGAAGAGGAAGATGAAGAAGAAGAGGAAGAAGAAGAGGAAGAAGAAGAGAAAGAAGAAGACAAAGAAGAAGAGGAAGAAGAAGAGGAAGAAGAAGAGGAAGAAGAAGAGGAAGAAGAAGAGGAAGAAGAAGAGGAAGAAAAAGCATTCCGAGATTCAGTAAGAGAAAGCGAACAAAAGTGTACTAGCGCTTTACGTAACCGCAGAAACAACTTTAACTTAAAAAATGAATATAAAGAAAATGAAAATTCTAATAAGAGGGAAAATGAGAATTTCGAAAAAGAAATAATATCATATGAAAAAGAAGAAAATAAAATGATTGTTCCTATGCATAATATTATAAATTACAATGGAAAAAACAATAATAAAAATTATGATGTCAACGTGTCGATTTATGAAAAAGATCGTTATATAAATAATTTAAGAACTATGGAAAAAAAGCAAAGTGAGGAATTAGCGACAATGTATAATGCAAATCAAAATAATTTAAAGAAGAATGATTTACGAAAAAATATACAGTCAAGAGTCAAAAGCAGTAATATAGAAAATAAATCAAAGAGTAACATCATTAGTGCGAAATATACAAATGTATGTATTGATAAAAATAAATATAATACTTTTAATAATATGGATGATAAAACTATTATGTTTAATATCATTGGAAGTACTGCGTCTACACCTACTTCTGCTACTACTACTATCACTACCGCTGCGACTAGCGGCAATGTTAAGTTAAAGTACAAAGATGAAATGATAAATAATGTTGAATATATGAATAATTCGTTATATAAGAGTACAGCATATAAAGATAGTAATTATATTATAAAAAAAATGGAGGCAGGATATAAAGAACTAAAATATACTGGAAAATATGCTAGAGAACCAATTCAAGACAGTAACGTTGAAGACAAAAAAAAAAATAAAATTAAAAATTTTTTAGAAAAAATAAAGCATAGAAAAAATAATGAAGAAAATTTAATAAAAAAGGAACATAGAAATTATGAACAAGAACAAAAAAAGGATAAATTAAAAATGAAATTTATTGATATTTTACATACAGGGACATTGGGAAATTTTTTTCATCGCAGTAAAAGCAATTATGCAAAATCTTTATCACCCCAGCGTAAAAGGGATAATAGTTTTAATTCTGTAAGTAGTTCAAATGATGTATACAAGATTAGTTTAGATTATTCAAAAAAATCTAAAATAATGAATACGCTACATCATCATGAAAGTAATAATACTCCATTTCAATTTTCTATAAAAGATGAAGCAAAATATTACAACAGGCAAGAATTAAAAAGAGAAATCTATTATAATTCGAATGAAGAAAGTAAAGTTAAGAATAATTTGGTTTACGATTCATTAAGCAATGAAAGATCACAACACATTAAAGATGATATAAAATATATTGAACTAATAAATAAAAAAGACAAAATAAAGTACCTACAATTTTCAAATAATTTAAATGATAAAGAAAAAAGTGTGAAAAATGGTAAGTGCTTAAGAAGTGAATATAGTAAATATCTTGAAGTAAATAAAAAAGATTATCAAGATGATTTTACCAAATCAAGGCCCACGTATACGAATAACATAAGTTTAGATGTAAATAATGAACAACCGAATACAAGCGAAAACATATTTCCCATCCATCAGCACTTATCGAAAAAAACTATTTTTTGGAGTGATAATGAAATGAAAGAATTAAAACAGATACAAAAAGAAAATGAAATCAACACAAAGAAATTAAGTACGAAGGAAGAAGATTTAGAAGTTAAAATAAATCAAACACTAAGCAAAAAGATGATTGAGAATAATGAATTAAAGAAACAAAATGAAAACAATGAAGACCTTATAGTTACACCCTTTTATATAAAAAGCAAAATAGATAAAGTTTTGAAAAATAGTGAAATTTTCGAAAAGTCTGCCAGAGCAACATTTCAACAATTTGATGTTAAAAATAAAAATTTTCTTCATTTTAGTGAGATTGAATCGCTGATTCAACAGATGTGCTATAACTTGGAGCTCCCTCCTGTCGATAGTAAAAAAAAAAAAATAATATGTATATCGTTGTGTATGTACTACATATAAAGGAATTATAGAGAAAAAATTTTGCCACATGTTTACATATATATATATATATACATGTGTAGTACACTTGCATATTTGCGTGTATGTACATTTACATATATGCATGTGAACACGTGTACTTTTATTAGTTGAACACCTTTTTTGCTATATTTTTTTTTTTTTTAAAGAAAATATATTATCCATTGTTTATAAAGATTATGATAGCAGTAAGAATAACAGTATGAATTACACCGACTTTCGTCAAATGTACTGGGATCTGTTAAAGCAAATAAAGAAGAAATATTATCCAACGAAGAATTTTAAAATAAAAAGGAACTGTATTATAAGTAGAAAAAAATTAGGTGGATATGATTATTCATCTATATATAATTATTTAAGTTTTAAGAAAATTTTAGGATGTGGAGCATTTGGTGAAGTACATTTAGTTGAAGACAATATTTGTAAGCTTTACAAAGTTGTTAAGATATTAAAAAAAAAAAATATGAAAAATATTAAAATAAATGAAGAAATTAATGTGTTAATATATTTAGATCATCCCAATATAATAAAAATTTTTGATGTATATGAAAATGTAGATTGTACATATATTGTTATGGAGTTATGTGAAGGTGGTGAGTTAATGAGTAAAATCAGAAAATCAGAAAATTTTAATGAAGCGTATATAAAGAATATAATGTTTCAAATTTTATGTGCAATAGCATATATGCATAGTAATAATATAGCTCATAAAGATTTAAAACCAGAAAATATTTTGTTTAAAACAAAGGAGGATGATACTCTAAAAATCATTGATTTTGGTCTAGCAGAGTTAATTAATAAATCGGAAGGAGTCAGTAAAACAGCAGCAGGAACAGTTTTGTATATGGCACCAGAGGTGTTTAAAAAAAATATTACCATTAAATGTGATATATGGTCTGCAGGAGTAATAATGTTTTTTTTATTTACCAAAAATTTACCTTTTTCAGGTACTACATATGAACAAGTGAAACATAGTGTGTTTAAAGATGAACCCAATTATAAATCTTTAAAGCAGAAATTATCCCAACCAGCATTACATATATTAAAACTTATGTTGGAAAAGGATCATAAAAAAAGACCTATGGCTTCAGTGGTAAAAATTAATATTCACCAAAACGTTCACGTCGCAGTGTTGTTTCGGAGCAGTGTCTCTATGCACATTCTCGCTCCTCTCTCACCTTCCACATATATGTATATGTGTATATATTGTATGTATGCATGTATAAGGGTATACGTGCGATTATTCTAGATATATATAAATTGTGTAAATATGTAAAATTAATCTTTTTTTATTTCTCACCTCTCTCTCTCTCTCTATATATATATATATATATATATTTTTTTTTTTTTTTTTTTTTTTTCTCTTTCCTCCTGCTGCTACTACATTACAGCTTTTGCATCACCCGTGGTTTCAAGGATACCTCGATCCAGTTGAAATTTCCCCTGGAACAATGAATAATATAAAATCATACATGAAGCATTCAAACATAAGAAATATTATAGTTAATATAATGGCTCATGAATTAAGCATCATAAATAATAATGTCAAATATATTAATGAGCTATTTTTTAAAATAGACACGAATCACAATGGATCACTTAGTCATAGAGAAATTTACACAGTTTTATCAAATGCAGGAATAAAAAAATGGGACATTAATAGAATTGTTCAAGCACTCGATATTAATGACAGGGGAAGCATAACTTATACTGGTATATTTACTACATGTGCATGTGTTTATATGTATAGTTTATGCATCTCTATTCGCGCACGTTCAGCTGTCCGTTGAACCTCTTAGAATAAATATACACATAAATATGCTTCAATAGATTCACATATATATATGTATAGATACCTATGTATTCACACCTTAACCGTTCGCCTTTTTAGAGTTTATTGCCGGTTGTTATAGATGGAAAAATATCGAATCCACATTTTTAAAAGCTGCTTTCAATAAGATAGATAAGGTTGCTAATATTGCATACTTTCTGTACTCGTGCATATATATATATATATATATGTATATGAATTTATTACATACAAAGGTGCAATTTAGCATTATGTATATAGACAGATATTTAAAATTTCCAATTATTTTTTTGTTTTATGAATTTTATTACTCCTCTATTTTTTTATATGCTCATAAAAATGTACTTAGAAAAAAAAAAAAATAAAATAAAATAAAATGCTTGCACTAATTTAATTCTTCAGGATGAAGACGGATATATTAGCAAAAGCGATATATTTTCATTAGTTCAAGATAAGGATATAGATAGTAACGATATTGACAATTTTTTTTCATCTGTGTTTAGCATAAAAAGGGATTTATCTAAGGATAAAAGGATAAATAAAGTAAGTTTTTTTTTTTTTTTTTTTTTTTTTTTTTTTAAACAAAGAGAAAAAGAGAAAGAAGTGAAAGCAAGGGGAAAAAAGAAAGAAAAAGAAGGAAAAAAACAAAGAGATAGAGAGAGAAAGAAAGAATATTGAATAATTATACTAATAAATCCTGTCTTTGTAACTAATGCTTATTTTCTTCTTGTAGATAAGCTTCCCTGATTTTAAAGAATATCTGTTGAGCACATTTTAGACCCACGTATAAGTAACAAACACAAAAAAAGATGGCTAACAATAAGGCGAAAATTCATAAAGGACTTAAACAAAAAAACTGAAACGCAAGATGTACCTTTTTTTACATATTACGTTAGCCCTTATTTTATACATATGTGAAAATACTCATTTGTGCGTTCCACGTTGAATCCCTAAAGAAGTGTCAGCTCGTTAATTTTTTTTTTTTTTTTTTTAAATCATACATTTTTTATAGTTTAAAATTTAATTAATAAGGTATTTATGTATATGTTATTATTTAATATTTATAATATATATTTTATAATTCGTTTGTCTTTATGCGTTATCATTTTTTCCCCACCCCTCCCTTTGTTTTTTTACTTTTTTTTTTTTTTTTGTTTAATTTTTCAAAATTTTATTTAAAACATCCCACGTTAATACTGCATTTATTGTTAACACATATATGCATGTACTTATTATTGCATAGACATTTTTAAATATACCCACATGTTAATTTTTTTTATGAAAATTGATCATGACTCTTGTTATAATAGTAGAAAAGCAAAAGTTAATATGTGCCTATATACCTTTATATTTTTGCATCTGTATTTTTTAGTAAAGTATTTTATACATTATATAATGAAACGTTTAAATAACTGAAAAAAAAAAGGTTAAACATATATATAAATAAATATATAAACATGTGCACATATGAACAAATACTCATATAAATAAATAAACATATAAGCAAAAAAATATACATTAAACGCTCAATATTACATTTAAAATATTTTAAAATTACAGATGTTTGTGCTATTGCATATAATTTTATGTTATATAGAATTCGAGTTATACTATGGATAACAGGATCATAGTGTAAAAATAGACATATTTGACACTTTGTGTTAGATGCGCATGTAATGTATACACATTTTTTCTTAGAATGTGTAATATATATATATATTTTTTGATGTAAATGTTTCCCATATTTATTTTTCAACGAATAGAAAGAGTAAAAAAAAAGAAAACAAATGAAAAACGTCTTTAGTATCTTGTATAAGTGTATAATAGCATGCGAACTTTGTTATAATAAAAAAAGTTTCTTTCTTCGTCTCTTCCTTTTTTGCTCTCTTTCTCCTCTTTCTTCTTTCTTTTTCATCAGTATAAAATAATGTATAAGCATGTCTAATTGTTTTTCTTTTTCTCTTCCTTTATCTCTTTTTTTTTTCTTTTTTTTTGTGGCTTATATTTACAGTCACTATAAGGATAAAAAATAAAATTTATTTTACGTATACCGCTATTTTCTAAATAGATATATATATATATATATGTATAAATATGACAAAATTTTCTGAACATAATTATGATGCATTAAATTTAACAGAGCTTAAAAGTAATATTCAAGAACAAAATATTATAGGTTATAGTGTTGATTACACAGTAAGTGGGTTATTATTTTTTGGAGGGTTTAAAATAAATGTTGAAGAAAATAATGGCTCTATATGTAATGATGCTTATTTGATTCATATAAATAAAGAGCAAGTAGAATATGAAAATATCATAAGTAAAATTAAGCCAACTGTTCGATGTTATCATAGCTCTTGTAGTTTCTTAGAAAACTATGTACTAATTTTTGGTGGGCTAAATAGTGAAGTACCATTTATAGCTTTAAATGATTTATGGATATTCAATAGTTTAAACAAAACGTTTGTTGAAATAAAACTTATTTGTAAAGATAAATGTGAAGATGGAAATGTACATGATGGAGAAATAGAAATATATAGGAATGGAAATATAAATGAGTTAGACAACAACTGTACAAGCATAGAGGAGGACGATTACGAGGATGATGATGATGATAATAATAATGACAACGATTCTATTTTAGATAATATTAATGTTAAAAATTTAAAAAAGTATTTAAGATATTATAATCATAATAATAGTAATAGCAATAGTAGTAACATTAACAACAGTATTAGCAATACTAACAACAATAGTAGCAATGCTAATAATAGCAGTGGAGAGGGGCAAGTAAATAATGTTCCCTCTCCTCGTTACTATTCTAGTTTAGATTTATATATAGTAAGAAAATCAAATATAGAAAACACACAAGAGGAGAGCAAAAAAGAGGAAATTAGTGTAAAAAATAATAAAATATTAGTAAATAATGCATCTACTTACGAATATTTCAGTCTGATAGTGTTTGGTGGCTATGGTGGATATGATAGAAGTAGTTACAATGATCTATATGAATATAATATGTTAAATAACGAATGGTTGTTAAGATCTTGCAAAGGAAGTATTCCTTTCCAAAGGTATGGACATATTTCCTTTATAAATGGAAATAATTTATTTATATTAGGAGGAACAAATTCTGAAGTAAGTTTTAATGATATGTATTCATGTAATTTAAAAAAGAGTGAATGGTCTGAAGTCGACTTCTCTTATTCTTTTAATGTTTCAAAAGTGTTCTGCAGGAGCGTATTAGTAGAATCTATAGACAGAAATATAATTTTCATTTTTGGAGGGTACAATATAATTAGCGATGAAAAGGGAAATAGAAAGATAGAATATAACAACACTGAGTTGAACATGTTAAAGCTGTATGACACCTTTAAATTAGAGGAGTTAAAATACAATGTCGTTAAAAGTAAGGAGGGCACCAAGAGTAGTGATAGTGGTCCTTATGACAGTATTACCACCACTGCACAAAACAAAAACGGAATAATGTATGGAAATAACATGAACCACTTAATCGAAGGGGAGAAAAAAAAGGGCGAAAGAGGAGATACAGGAGAAAGAGATGAAAAAAGTGAAAAGAGTGACATACATGAAGATGTTACTCCTACTAACATAACATTCTGTTCTATTACCTACGATTTTGTTGATTCTAATTTAATTATTACAGATTCTAAGAAAAAAATATATATTATGAATATTAGTAGAATTATAGGACCTAAATATGCAATTTTTAGTTTATGGCCAAGATACTGCGATATAGATGGAAATAAGAAAATTTTAGTGAGAGGAAAAGGTTTCAATAATGAAGGAAAAATTGTTGTAAAATTCAAATCCGGAGAGGTGAATTTATTTAGTGAAGGTATTTATATAAATGAAAATAATATATATACAATTGCACCAAATGCCAAAAATAAAATAAAAAATAATATATGTGATGTCCAACTATCTATTAATGATAAATGCTATACAACCAATAGTTGTGCCTTAGAATATTATTACAATATTGATCCGAAAAATACGTTAATTTTTGGAACTGGTTTATTAGAACCCGTATGTTTAAAAGAAGAAAATATTTTCTTTTTAATTGCTAGAAACTCCTTAAATGAAAATAAAAAAATTGGTGGAGACAAGTTTCAAATATCTATTATATATGAGCAAGAAAATGAAAGTCATTCTTTAAAATACTCTGTTTACGACGTGAACAACGGTTTCTACATAGTTAAATATTTTCCATTTCACGAAAAAAAAATGGAAGAAATGGAAGAGAGACAAATCAAACTGTCCAATGAAAAGGGCGAAGTAGTCACAGGGCAAGTAACTACAGGAGTAGCTACAGGGAAAACACTTACGGAAGTAGTTACAGACGAAGATAGCTCTAATATAGGCGTAATGCATGAAAGTATAAATAAGGATAGGAACAATGGAACAAACACGAGTGCTGTAACTCTTGTTGAGAGCAAAGATGCAATAAATATGATACAAATTAAAGGTAGTGATAAGGAAAATGGAAATATTAACACAGTTGATGGAACTAATAATGAAAATGTATTATCCTACAAAGGAACATTGCGAATAACGGTAAAAATTAAAGAAGAAGACATACAAAATAGTCCATTTGTTCTAAAGGTGCATAAGGAAACACAGGAAAAAACAACTTATGTAAAAAACTTTGTCAACAATAGGTTAGAGGATTTAATAAAAAAAGGGGAATGTATACTTGATCTAATTAAAAATAAAAATAGGAATACAAATAATTTGATTGAACTAAATGTTAATATTGAAAACTTTTTAAATAAATTTTCTAAATCTATATATGATATTAATATAATCGAACAGTATATGCTCTATGGAATTATAGATATAAATAAGATGGAAAACATTTTAGAGGAGTTACATAGAGGGGGAAACATTGTGGACGCTTTTCTGGAGGATGAATCGTACATTGAGAAAGAGATCATCAATTTAATACATAATGAAAGAGGTAAAAAAAAAGAGTTAGGAAATGACGGAGGAAACGTTGAAGGAGGCTGTAGAAGCCATGGTTGTGATGAACTTAATGGACATGATAGAGGTGATACCTCTAATATCCAAAGGAATCCTCATGAGGAGGAAGGTATAGGAAGTGGAACAGACCCTTCAGCGGAAACAAAAAAAATTTCACAAGTAAAAACAGATTTAGGAGAACACAACTACAACGGTATGATAATGAGCAACTTATTTTTAAAAATAAAAGAGAATGAAAAGCTGATTGATTTTATAAATGAAAATAAATTAAATTTTATGGACTATGTTGACTCAAATTTAATGAAAAAGCTAAAAAATTGTATTTTACTTTTGAACAATGAAGAATTAAGCCTAAGAAATAAAAAAGATAATATGAAAAAAAATGATGGTACAGCAGATATAAAGACAGCAACAAATGAGAGAAATAGGAAGGAAAGAAATGGGGTTGAAAGTAAAACCAATTACTTATATGAAGAATATTTAACACAAATAGATGAGAATAAAATAGAAGTCATCCGAAATTTATTAATTTTTTATTATAAATTAAGATCTGTTTGTATTTGTAAAAAGGAAAAGGAACTGAAGGAAGAATTCATAAATGAAGAAAAAGAAAGTATTAAAAAGTTAAAATTAAACTTCAACAAATTTATTAATATTAAAAAAAATTTAGAAATATCAAGTGTTTATATTCATAACAATGGTTATGAGGCTTCTTTAAAAGAACTAGAAACAACCAAAAACTACCTAACAGAAATAAAAGAAGAAGTAACAAAAGTAAAACAAATTTCGGACAATATAATAAAAATAGATAATGTAGAAGAGTTGAATAAAAACATAGAAGATATGAACAATGAAATAAATGAAATAGAGAAATTATGGATGTTCATAAAAAAAAAAGAAGAAATTTTGAACGGATTTTTGTTCTCTCCGTTTAAAGATTTAGATATCGAAGATTTTGATATGCAAGTTAAAAAATTACAAAATAATTTCAAACAAATAAAAGTTGACAGGAAACATAATATATGTAAAGAGGAAACAATAAAATTGAAAGAAACTATAAAATTCATTTCTGTGTTAAGTGAACTAAAAAAACCTTTTATCAAAGAAAGACACATAAAAGAAATAGAATATAATATAAATGAAGAAAAGGAAAAAAATAAAGAAGAAAAAATCAGTATATTAATTGATGACAATACTTTAACAGTTTACTTTTATAAATTGAATGTAATGAAATATCATGATACCATTGAAGAAGTGATAATAAAAGCATGCAACGAAAAAATAATAGAAGAAACAATAAATAAATTTGAAGAATACTGGGATAATATATATTTTAAAAATAAAAATTATAAAAATGATATTATACTAACTTATATAGAAGATGTGTGTATAGACACCATAGAAGAACATCAAGTAACTTTACAGAACTGTTTTTCTTCAAAATATTTTCTCTTCTTTTCAACAGAATTAAATTTATGGCAAAAAAAAATTTCGAATATATATGAAGTGATACAACTATTAAAAGATATAGAAAAGCTTTGGCTGTATTTGCAAAATATGTATGTTTATTCAGAGGAGGTAAAAAAGGAGCTACCACTCTATTCAAAATTTTTTCTAACTATAAATGATGAATATTTAGAAATGCTAAAACAGATAAATGATAATAACACAAAGGTAATAGTTTTTTCTAATGAAGAAGGTATAGTAGAAAAATTAGAAGAGCTAAAAGTCAAATTGTGCAAAAGTGAAAAACCGTTAAATGAGTATCTAGATTCTAAAAGAAAATCATTTCCTAGGTTTTTTTTTATATCCTCAACTGATTTGATAGATATCTTATCTAATGGCAATAATTTTAAGCTCGTTAATACTCATGTGCAAAAAATATTTTTATCAATTAGGCGCTTCGTTACAAAAAATGAAAAATTAAGTGAGCACGAAGCGGAAAATGAGGTTAAACTGGAGGTGGACAAAAAATCAGAAAAAGGGTGTGTGAACGAAAGTAGGGAAGAGCTAAAAAATGAAGAACAACATATGCATGTGCCTGACCAGAAAGAGCAGAAGTTCCTAGAAGGAACACCAAGTGAGGTGGAAGGAAAAAAGATAAATATATCAAGTGAAGAAAATGAAACTAATAGGACGGAAGAGGAGGAAGTTATCACAAAACTGATATCCTCCTATGGTGAAGAAATTTGTAATTTTCATGAACCTCTAAGTCTAAGAGGAAAAGTTGAATGCTACTTAAACGATATAATAGGACATATTAAATATACCTTAAAATATCATATTACTAATTTATTTAAATTAAAACATTTATATAATAATGAAAAAGAAATATGGATTGATGAAAATTATCTATCTCAAGTATTCATCTTGTGTAATACAATATTTTTTGTAAATGATGTAGAAAGTATATTAAGTAAAAGTGATTGTACAAATATACATGAGGAACTAAAGAAATATTATAAAAATCATATAGTTCAACTTGAGAATGTTATTAAAAAAGTTCAAAAAAAATTAACCATAAAAAATAGAATTAAAATTATGTGTATTATTACTTTAGATACTTTTTACAGGGATATATTAGAAGTTATTTTAAAAAATAAAAATGCAATTTCAATAAATATGTTCGACTGGCAATCACAAATAAGAATATATCCATTCTTTAAAAATGAAAAAAAAGATTCAGATCATACAGATATGCAAAAAGAAAATACAGGTAGTATGGCCCAAGAGAAAGCTTATAATATATCACAAGATGGGGAAGAATGTAAGACAAATGATGAAATGTACAAAAAGGATAACAACACATTAGATTTCAGAGAGTTATATATAAAAATAAAAATTATGGATTGTTCTTTCAATTATTCTTATGATTATATAGGAAATTATCAAAGACTAGTAATTACCCCTTTAACGAGTCGTATATATATAACGGCAACTCAGGCTTTAAGTTTATATATGGGATGTGCTCCTGCTGGACCTGCAGGAACAGGTAAAACAGAAACTACAAAAGATTTATCTAGTTTTTTTGGAAAAAATTGCTATGTATTTAATTGTTCAGATCAATTAGACTATAAAAGTATGGGGAATATATTTAAAGGAATAGGTAGCACTGGATGTTGGTGTTGTTTTGATGAGTTCAACAGATTAATACCTGAAGTTTTATCTGTCTGTTCTATTCAATTCAAATCTATATTAGATTGTAAACGTAATAATAATAATGTTTGTATAATTGGTTCGGATGAAATAATTGTTAAAAAAAATTGTGCTGTTTTTATAACTATGAATCCAGATTATTTAGGTAGATCAAAATTACCTGAGAGTTTGAAAATATTATTTAGACCTATTACAGTTATTATTCCTGATTTTAATAAAATTTGTGAAAATATGTTAATGGCTGAAGGGTACGTAGAGGCAAAATACTTGTCCATAAAATTTACTACCTTTTTTGAATTAGCTCAAAGTTTATTAAAAGAAAAACACTGTGATTGGGGATTGAGAAGCATTAAAAGTGTGTTAACAAAGGCAGGATTTCTTAAGAGAACTTATCCAAATGATGATGAGAATAAATTACTCTATTCAGCTATACATGATATTAATATTGCAAAAATATCCTCTTCTAATTGCCCTATATTTTCAGGCTTACTTAACGACATATTTTACTCAAACCAAGATACAGCGAGAGAGCAAAAAGTAGGAAACGATATGGTAGGATATAAAAACGGTGAAGAAAATGTACATAGTGGTATATATTCGGATGTAATGAAAAATGATAAGGAGGAGTCCAGTAAAACTAAAACGGGCAAAAACGGTACGAACAGTACAGGAGGAAAAGAAGAACTCAAAGGAGATAAAATAGATAAAGAAGCAGAATGGAATGACCAAGATAAAACAAGTACTGACAACAATATATTTACAAGTGGAGAGGGGCCCAAACCAGGTGAAAATGAGAAAGATTGTTTTAATATAAACACAATAGAAAAGGAATTAACAGAAATTTGCAAAAAGAACCACCTATTCGGTTTAGAATATTTTGTCAAAAAAATTATACAACTAAATGATATAATTAATATAAGACATTGTGTATTTATTATGGGAGAAGCAGGATGTGGAAAAACTACTCTATTTAATATGCTAATGGAATATCAAAAAAGGAAAAATTTAAAAACCGTAAGTATTAGGATAAATCCGAAGTCGATAAATATTGATGATTTATATGGAAATGTTCATATAAAAACAAGAGAATGGAAAGACGGAGTTTTTTCAAAATATATGAGAAACTATTCTAAAAGAGATGATTGTGATAAAGCCTACATAATTTTTGATGGAAATTTAGATTCTCATTGGATTGAAAATATGAATTCAGTTATGGATGATAATAAAGTGTTAACCTTATCCTCTAATGAGAGAATATTATTAAAAAATCATATGAACTTAGTATTCGAGTTTAGCGACTTAATGTTTGCTACACCTGCCACTATATCTAGAGCTGGATTAGTTTACTTCTCTGTTAACCCAAATGATTTATGGAAAAATTATTTTTTATCATGGATTGATAAGCATCATAATTTTAACAGTAGTATAAAAAAATTATTTGAAAAATTAATGTATAAGTATGTGGAGCCAACTTTTTCTTATCTAAGTACTTTACAAACATCTATTAAAGTATCCCCAATGTCTCATATTCAGTCTTTATCTGCCTTATTAGACATATTACTAATAGATAATAATTTTGACAGTGTTGAACATTATTTTATTTATTCAGTTATATGGTGTTTTGGTAGTTTCCTGGGAGAAAAAGATAATGTTAATTATAAGAAATGCTTTGATAAATATTGGAAAAATACGTTTAAAAGTATTAAAGTGAATAGAAAAATTAGTGTATTCGATTTTTATGTTGAAAATAATAAATTTAAAGAATGGGATGAAGTGGAAATAAATAATCAGATAAGCGAAAATTCCTTATTAAAGGATGACATATTTGTAGAAACTGTAGAGAGCTGTTCTTATAAATACATAACTAAATTATTTTTAAAGTCACATATGCCAATTTTATTTATAGGAAAAACAGGTGTAGGAAAAACACAATTATGTAAAAAAATATTAAATGAAGAAAAAGATGAATATAAAAGTTTTTACATGATTTTTAATTATTATACTACTTCAAAAAATGTACAATCTCTTATGCAAAGTTGTTTAGAAAAAAAATCAGGAAAGCAGTTTAGTCCTCCTTATCAACAAAAATTAATTTATTTTATTGATGATATTAATATGCCTAAATGTGATGATTATAATACTCAAAGTGCCATTGAATTATTATGTCAATATATTGACACTAACTCGTGGTTTGATTTAGAAAAACTAAATTTAATAAAGATATTAAACACTAAACTTATTTCTTGTATGAATTATAATAGGGGAAATTTTACCGTAAACCCTAGACTACTTCGACATTTTTTTATTTTAAATATTAACTTCCCTGAAAATAATACCATTAATAGTATTTTTAGTGTCCTCTTAAAAGGTCATTTTAGCAATTTCAAGCAGGACGTATCTGATTTAGTTCCGTCTATACTTAAATCTACTATATCCTTATATTACAATATTGAAAAAACATTTAAACGAACAGCCACTTATTTTTATTATGAGTTTAATTTGAGAGATATTCACAGCATAGTTAAAGGATTACTAACAACTACACCTTCTACTTTTCAAGATTGTGATAAGCTACTATTTTTGTGGTTACATGAATGTGAACGAGTTTACTCAGATAAGCTAAATAAAAAAGACAAGAGAAAATATAAAAATATTATTATTGATATAATAAAAAAAATGTACAATAAATATGAAATCAATAAATTAGTCATGAAATATGACAATAATAATTTACTCTTTTCTAATTTTCACAAAGGCAGTCATGATAAGAGTTATGATTTATGTAAAAATATAGAGGAATTAACAATATTCTTAACAGAAGAATTAAATGAATATAATAATTTCTACAATTTAAATATTGTTTTATTTAATGATGCTATAAAGCATATATGTAAGTTAATTAGAATAGTAGATAACTTAAAATCACATGCTTTATTGTTAGGTATAGGTGGATGTGGAAAAACAACCATTTCAAAATTTTCCTCCTATATATCTTCTAAAACTTTCTTTGAAATGGACTTTTCAGCACATTGCACAGATAATGATATAAAAAAATATTTACATGATGTGTTTCATAAATGTGCTATGAAAAATGAAGACATTATTCTATTTCTAAAAGAAAGCAAAATACATGATAAATTTTTTATATATGTTAATGAATACATGTGTTCTAATAATATCATAGATTTATACACAAAAGAAGAAAAGGATAATATAATACACAACATGAGAAATATAGCCAAATCAGAAGGAATAGAAGAAACAGATAATAGCATATTTGATTATTATATCAAAAAGGTAAATAACAATTTACATTTCATTTTATGTTTCTCACCTACTAGTAACAATTTCAGAGATAAGTCAAATAATTTCCAGTGTATACTAAATAATACAATGATAGATATTTATGATAACTGGGAAGCAGATTCCTTAATGTGCGTAGGTAAAAACTATGTCAACAACATATACATGAATATCAACACAGGAGATATAATAATAAATGACGAATATATAAAATTAATGAATCAGAGCAAAAATGAAAATAATATACCTAGTCATTCGATATCCCCAATGGATGACAGGCACACAAATTTGAAAAATGACCCAGATGAAAATACAAATACTGCTAACAGCGCAACAGATAAAATGGAAAGATTAGAACACGATCTCAGCAAAGGTAGTGACCATTCAGGGCTTATAGAGGGAGGTGACAACACGGTTGCTTATAGCGATAATAATGAATGTAACAAAGGTAATAACGACAATAAAACTAATAATAATAATGGGCCCAAAGCAACCCCTGTAAAGATACCTAATGAGGAAGAATATGTAAATTTAAAAGACATAATAACTGAATATTTGAAGGAATGCTACGAAGATCTACTGGACATATCGTCGTACTATTATTCCCATGAAAGGTCCCATATATATATAACTCCCAAGTTGTACCTGGAGAGCATAAAGACATACCATATTATGCTGTTAAAAAATATCACTAATATAAACAATAAGATGGATATGCTGAAGAGCGGAATTACTAAAATGAATGAAACTAGTTCGAACGTAGAAAACATAAAAAATTGTTTGAAAGAAAAGAAAAAAATATCAGAGGAAAAAAAAGAAGCCGCTGAAAAGTATGCTATAGATATAGGAAATGAAAAAATGATTGTTAAAAAAGAAAGTGATTTAGCTGATATAGAAGAAAAAAATTGTTTAGAAATACAAAAAACAGTACTAAAACAACAGGAGGAATGTGAAAATGATATAACTTTGGGTATACCTCTAATAGAACAAGCAGAAGAAGCCTTGAATACGTTAAATAAAAAGAATATTCAAGAATTAAAAACACTGAATAAACCTCCTCCTGGTGTTGAAGATATTACTGCGGCTGTTATGCAGTTACTTGCTACAATTGATACAACCATATGTGTAGACAAATTTGGAAAAATAAAAGATAGGAGTTGGAAATCAGCTCAAAAAATGATGATTAATCCAGAGAAATTCATATCCTTGTTAAAGGATTATAAAAATAAGATAGATGAAAATTTAGTTCCTGACTGTAACTTTAAATATGTTGAAAATTTAATTAATTTACCTCATTTTAATAAAAATGCCATTCAAAAAAAATCTAAGGCTGCAGCAGGTTTAGCTGAATGGGTATTAAACATTACGTCTTTTTATAAAATAATACAGAACATATTACCTAAGAGAATTTTACTAGATAATACTAAAAAAAGTCTTGAGGAAGCAAATGAAAAACTACAGATTGTTCGTGAAAAAGTACAATCACTTAAAGCAAAATTAAGTGCTTTGATAAATCAGTACGATCATGCTATTTATGAGAGAGATTTAGTTATATTAGAAGAAAAAAAATTAAAAACAAAATTAGAACTATCTATTAGGTTAATAGATGCTCTAAGTAGTGAGCAAATATCATGGTCCAATCAATATCAAACTTTAAAAAAAAAAAAAAAAACAATTTTAACAGATATATTATTATCCTCTACATTTGTTACTTTTTGTGGTGGATTTACCAAAAAATATAGAAATAAAATTATGACTAAATGTGTAGACACCTTGAAGAAAAAAAATGAAATTCAAAATGCTATCTTTAATACCATGTTCAAAAAGTTAAATATTAAGGTAGAGAAAGATGAGTCAACATTGGGAAATTCTAAAAAATATGCTTACACAAATAATAAAGATGCGGATGTCAATAGTGCTGCTAATACTAGCGTTGTCACTTTCACTGCTAACAACATTAGTCTAAGCAATACTAACACAGACAAAAATATTGAAAATAGAGATAACATAAAGAACGAAGAAATCATATATGATATATTTTTTGTAAATAATTTTAACTTAGATTTGTTGATAAATGAAGAAATTTTAGCTAAGTTGAGTAAACAGGGATTAACATTAAATTCTGTTTGTATTGAAAATAATATTATCCTAGAGAATAGTGAGAAGTTTCCAATAATTATAGACCCCCAAATGGAAAGTTTAAAATGGCTAATTAACAGTCAGAAAGAAAAAAGTGAAAAGTTGGTTATTACTGATATTAATGATAAGATGTTACTTAAAAAAATAGAAGAATGTATATCATTCGGGTATTCAATTATCGTAGAAAATGCAGATGAATATATTGATAATACGCTATATAATATTATATCAAAAAATATTATTAAGAAAAAAAATAATTATTATATTAATATAAATGATAAAGAATTAATATTTCATCCTTCTTTCTATATTATTTTACACACACAGTTATCTAATCCTCATTATCAACCTGAAATACAATCTGCTTGTTCTTTAATTAATTTTACTGTTACTCCTGATGATTTGGAAGAGCATTTATTATCTATCACTTTAGAAAATGAGTTCAACCATTTGTCAAAAAAAAAAAAAAAATTATCTTTATTAAAATATGATTATATGTGTCAGCTATCATTTCTACAATCATTCATCTTGCAAAAATTAACTAATGCAAAAGGAGATATTTTAGAAGACGTATCATTAATAGAAAATTTAGAAAAAACAAAATTATTAAGTGAAAATATAGCTAAAAAAAGTGAAATCGTTAAAAATACTGAAGTACATATTAATACTATCATCAATTTATATAGACCTTTATCAAAAAGAGGCGTCATGTACTTCTTCATTCTGCAAAAGCTAAAAAACCTTCATTCATTCTACTTCTATTCCTTAGAAATATTCCTAAAAATATTTGTTAAGTGCTTAAATGACTGCTCCGAAAACAAACCATTCAATGGTTGTAGTAGGAACAATAATAATAATAGTAATAATGCTAATCGACAAGAAAAAAAGAAATACCATAAAAACGTAGAAAATAATCCAATCCAAGTCAATACTTACAATGCATCAGAGGGGGTAGCACCTAAAGAAAAAGATTCAAAGAAAAAAGACATAAGCATAAAAAATTATGATAAAGGACAAAGTACTCGAGAACACGTATTGGAAGAGGGCACAGATATTAAATGTGAAGTAGAGGGGGAATGTTCACAAATGGTAAACGAACATATCAGTGAAGAAGTAGGAAAAAAGTTGGAGGAAAAGCAGACAGTAGCGGTGGAGAAAGAGGCTAAAGCAAAAAGGGATGAGCTGAATATTGATAAGGTGAAATTTGATGATGTGAAAACTGATGAGGTGAAATTTGATGATGTGAAAACTGATGAGGTGAAAACTGATGAGGTGAAAACTGATGAGGTGAAAACTGATGAGGTAAAATTTGATGAGGTGAAAACTGATGATGTGAAAACTGATGAAGTAAAAAATGATGAAGTGAAAAATGATGAAGTAAAAAATGATGAAGTAGAAAATGAAGTAGAAAATGATGAAGTAAAAAATGATGAAGTAGAAAATGAAGTAGAAAATGATGAAGTAAAAATTGATGAAGTAAAAATAGATAGCGAAAAAATAGAAATAGAGGCAAATGAAGAAAAAGTAGAACTCAAAGTTGTCAAGGAAAAAATAGAATCTGTAGAAAGCGAAGATAAAACAGAACATGTAAAGGTAGAAATAGTTGAACCCGCAGAAGAGGCAAAAGAAGATCCCGCTGATGAAGCAAAAGGGGAAACCGTAAGTGAATCAAAAGACGAACCCGTGGATGCAGCAAAAGCGGAGACCGTAAGTGAATCAAAAGAACTCGTAGATGAAGCAAAAGCTGAACCCATAGAAGAAACAAAAGAGGAGACCATAAGTGAATCGAATGTGGAGGAAAAAGACGAGGATACAGAAAGCGAAGATTTCGAAAATGATGATTTCAAGAATGAAGAAATAAAAATAGATAAAAATGAAGTTGAAAAAAGAGTGAACATGCTAATAAATTTACTAATAGTAAAGATGTGGATGTATATAGATAAGGGGTTATTAGAAAGGGACAAATTAATAGTGAAATGCTTAATTATGTTAAATATAGAAAAGTTAAAGGATAAAATAACTGAGGAAGAAGAAGAAATTTTCATAAACCCTAAATATAAGTTAAATAGCAACACATATAAGGTAGAGAATAAAAAGGAAAATGATAATATAGAAAAGAAACTGATGAATAAATCATTTATTAGTGAAGATTTATATGAAGATTGTAAGAATTTAGAAAATTTAAAAGATTTTGAAAAATTAACTGAGAGTTTTGAAAGTGAGAGTATGTCGTGGAAACAATGGCTTTTAAGTGAAAAGGTAGAAAATGAAGAACTACCTAGAAAATATAATAATTTAAAAGATTTTTCTAAATTGTTATTAATTAGGGTCTTGCGCAAAGATAGATTCCTGGTTGCTTTAAAAAATTATATTAAAAAGCACATAAAAATGACTAATGATGAAAAAAACACATATGCATTAGAAAATATATTAGAGGAATATATTGATAATAAAACCCCTGTTTTATTTTTGTTAACTTCTGGAAATGACCCATCTAAAGATATAGAAGATTATATTGCAAAATTAAAGATGAAACAAAGTGCTATTTCTTCATACAATGGTGCTAAGGAATCGAATGATAGTTCTACAAATAATAATGATGAAGAAAACAAAATTTCATATATTAACATATCTATGGGACAAGGTCAAGAAAGTATTGCTTTGAAATATTTAAAAGAAATATCAAAGTCTGGCGGGTATATATTTTTACAAAATATTCATTTAATGACTAAATGGTTAAAGGAATTTGAAGAAATTCTTGATAAAATTTTCTTAGATGCTCATCCAAATTTCCGTTTATTTTTATCTTCAGCTATTCCTTCAGAAAAAGACACTCAAATATTACCTGAAAAATTATTAAAAAAATGTTTTCGAATAAATAATGAAAAATCTTATAGTTTAAAAGATAACATAAAATGCTGTCTTGATAAATTTGAAAATAAGGAATATGATGACAAGTTAAAAACTGTCATATTTGGTCTTTCTTATTATCATAGTTTATTATTAGGAAGGTTTTTATATGGAAAAATTGGTTTTAGCCAATCCTATTCTTTTAATGATAACGATTTAGAAATCTCATTTAATATCATTAAGAGGTATTTAAATAGCTATCAAACTTTTCCTTTAGCTGACGTATTATTCCTAATAGGCGAAATAATTTATGGTGGTCATATCACGGATATATGGGATAGACGAATAAATAAAACATATGTAAAAAATATACTAATGGAAATTTATAGAAACATAATTACAATTAATGAACGTAAGAGAAGTAGTATCGAGAGTGTGGAAGGATCTCGTAATAATGCCATTTCAAATAGGAGTAGGAATAGCGGAAGGAATGAAGGAAATAAAGAAAGCGGTCATAGTGACACTAGCAATGATAACAGTGATATCAGTGGTAACAGCAGCGATCTGGATAACAATGGCAATGACAATGACGGTATGTTAAATAACGATCTGGAGGAAAAACGTATTTTAAAGAATACCAAAAACAATATCCTATTTGAAGTATTTAAGTTTCCTGATTGCAGTAGATATAACATAACTCAGTTGAAGAAATATATAGATGAGAAACTCAACAAAGAACAGACCTATTTGTTAGGGTTACATATAAATGCAGAAATAGAATATATGAAAAATGAATGTTCAAGAATTTTACAAAATTTACAAGAATTAGGTAATAAAGAAATAACATCTTCTGAAAATTATAAGAATAAGAATGAGAAGGGAAATAGGAAAAAAAGGTTAGATGCAAATGAAGAAGAAAATGAAGATGAGGAGGATGAAAAACATTCTGGAGGTAATAAAAGTACAAAAATAATATATGAAATTATTAATAATTTACTAAATGAATTGCCAGAAAAAATAGATATAAATGATTTAAAAATAGACGATATTCAAACATGTACCTTTATGGTAATAGCCTTAAAAGAAGCAGAGAAATTCAATATATTAATTGAATGCATTAATGACACTTTAATAGAAATAAAATTAGTGCTAGAAGGAATATTAAACATGAATGATAAAATACAAAACGCTATTAAATCTTTATTATTGCATAATATACCAGAAATATGGAAAAATTATTCTTATCCTTCTAAAAAAAAATTAATGCCGTGGTTTGATAATTTTAAATTAAGAATTATTTTTATAAAAGAATGGATATCAAAAATCAGAAATAATATTTTCCTACCAAATTCTGTTTGGCTATCTGCATTATTTAACCCTATATCTTTTTTAACAGCAATCAAACAAAAATTTGCTCATGAAAATAGAGTCCCTATTGATAAACTAAAGCTAAAATGGCATGTAACAAACATAACGAAATTAGAAGATTTGAATAACAAAAACAATTCCTTATACATACATGGGCTATTTTTACAAGGTGCCTCTTGGCTCATTAATTCTAAGAATGATACTTTTGTTTTTGACAAAGATAATTTAAATGATAACATTTCTTATGGTAACATAATTGAATCAGTCCCAAAAAATATTTACTTTGCCATGCCCTTAGTATATGTCTACTGTGTTACTAATGAACAGGACGAGCTCTTAAAGCATAATGTTGAATCCCGCTCATTAAACACCCCACTCTACATTACTTCGGATAGGGGAAGCACCTTCGTCTGCTCCATTGATTTGAAGTACCCTTACATATAAACACTTCAAAGCATAACATAGCATACCTTACATACGAGCATTACATGTACACTGCACCCAGCACACGCACACATGCACTCACACATATACCCACATAGAACTTTTCCCCTTCTTGACATATGACTCAAAGAATGACTGCTCTTATTAATACAGTACTTTTCGCCCCCACTACACACGTAATTTATGTATACCCTCTCTTATTCTATTTGCAGCTTAGAGATTGACGACATAGAAGATAAATGGATTTTAGCAGGAGTTGCCCTTTTCCTATCGGATGATTAGTTCTTAATTTTTTTACTTTACATATTATTCTATATATTATTTAGGGAAGATATTTCATTCCTTATTTAAAAATTTGCACTTTTGCATTATAATATGAAAGGTGAGCCCACTATAAGTGATCTCATTAAAACTTATTGTTGACTTTTTTTCTTTTTATTCTTCAATTTTTCATATATCCTTTTCGATCTTACTTTTTCGTTTCTACTCTTACATTTTTACCTTTTTGTTTCTACTCTTTCGTTTTTACTTCTTACTCTTTCCCTTTTTCCAATTAATCCAGGTATTACTAATAAATTGAGGTTTAAAAAAAAAAAACAATTATCCATTAACAAAAAATTATTACTGTTAATCTGTTATTATCGATTTGTTATATATTAAACTGTTTTTTGCATGCCCACGCAAAGCTATGGCATCTGCAAATGGAATGGAATGAAAAAAAAAAAAAAAAAAAAAAGACGAAAAAGCAAAATGGCAAAAATAACGGAATGATAATAATAAGATAATAAAAATGGCAAAATGATAAAAATGACGAAATGATAATAATAACAAAATAATAAAAATGGCGAAATGATAATAATAAGATAATAAAAATGGCAAAATGATAAAAATGACAAAATGATAATAATAACAAAATAATAAAAATAATTAAATGATAAAAATAACGAAATGATAAGAATGACAAAGTGATAAAAATAACGAAATGATAAAAATAACGAAATGATAAAAATAACGAAATGATAAAAATAACGAAATGATAAAAATAACGAAAAAATGAAGGGAACAAAAACAAAGTTATTACAACATAAAAAATTAACAACGCTGTAAAGCGGCCAAATGACAAAGTAGCACAGTAACAACGTAATAAAGGAATATAATTTAATAAAAGTACAGAGCCAATTCTGTAGTTGTGGTGTATGCATTTATTTAAAAAATCCTTTTGCGTACTTTTACTAGAACATTTTATAGAAATTTTATTGCTTCTTCTTATGATTATAATGTTCTAATTTTTATTTTTTAACATTAAGAAAAAAATGCATGAATATATTTTATACACATTGACTTTTGATTTAATAAATTTATAGAAAACTTAAGTATTTACACTCGTTTTTTCAATAAATTTATTATTACTAAAGTTATGGAACTTGATTTTTCCTTTTTTTTGCAATTGTATTTTGATAAAAGTTTTTTATCTGTTCTTTTGTTTTTCCATATGGTTTTAATGCTAAACATAAGGAATCCCAATTTTTTCCATCTTTCGAAAATATTTCAAAATAAATTTCTTTTTCTTTATCGGTCCAACATGTAGCCGTTTTTCGTAAGTGCTGCTTGGATTGGTCAAAAATTTCTCCCTCGTAATTTTCAACTTGTTTTACTGAATCAAAAGAATATATATGGGTTGATTTACTTTCAACTAACAAATTCCTTTTACTTTCCAAATGCATACTGTCCGTTTCATTTATTTTATTAAATGCTGCGGTAATTTTGTTGTTGCCTGTAACTGAGTGCTTTTCATTTTGTTCACTTGTAGCATAAGCATCAACATGAAAACCATTTCCATTGCTACTTCCAGTGCGATTACCATTACCATAATCAGTGTCGTCAATGTTCCACATACCTTCTTCTTCGTTATTTAAAATACCATCTTTGATACTCATCATGTTTTTTTCCTCTCGACTTACGCGTTCTTCAACGTGAATATTGCTTGTACAGTCATTAAAGTTTAAATCTTTAGAGTTTTCATTTGTGAAAAAAATTAGTTTACTTCCTTTAAAATCACAAATATGTGTACCTGTTTGAAGGTTCTTTATATTGTTAAATTTTCTTCTTTTATTATCATTATTTATTGCATTTTCTCCTTCAACGAAGTTTCGGTTACGCTCTATTACAACAAAATTTCCGGAAGTTTCGTCTAGTGGTACGTATTCTTCTTTTTCTTCTTCCTCTTCACCAAGTAACTGCATTTCAGTTTCACTACCTTTTACTTCTATTTCTCTTTCTCTTTCTCTTTCTCCTTCTCCTTCTCCTTCTTCTATTTCTATTTCCCCCCTTTCCCAGTCATTAACTGTTTGTACTGTTAATGAAAAATGTTCACTTTTTCCATACATTTCGCGTTTACTGTTTTCCACTTCCAACATGTTTTCTTCTTCCTCTTGCTTGTCATTTATTTTTTTTTTATTATAGTATATTTCATTTTTTAAATTAACATTAAAGAACCCTTTTTTCAACACCATGCCTTTTCCTTTGTTACTACCACTGCTACTACTGTTAACTTGATGTCCAATTTTTTTTTTTGAAAAATTATGCTGTACTACCAATTGCTGTTCGAATATTTTTTTGTTTCTTTTACTACTTTTATCACCCCTTTCCTTTGTCAGAATGTTTCCATTTTTTATTTTTGAGAAGGCAGTATTTTTTTTTACATTTTTTTCTCTTTGTAATAAGAAATTTTTCTTTTGAAAAATATTCTTTTTTATTCCCTTTTTTAATTTATAATCAAAAGCAAAGGATGTCGCTTTTTTATGAGGCATGGGGTTTTTACTGACATTCTCGTTATTCCTTTGATTCATGTTTTTTAAAAATTCATAACATTTATATAAGCTTTCTTCACATGACTCAAGTTCTATATTATTTTCAAATGAGTTGTTCATTTTTAATTTAGACATGTGTTCACACTGTTCACCATTTTTAAGCACCTGGTTATTAGTACATTCGATTGAGTTAATATTCACATCAATATTACACATATGGGGGTATTTACATTTATTTAATTCGTATGTTGTGGGTATTAAATCAATGTTACTATTTACATTTTTCCTGTCATAATTATCTTTTTGTTCATTATTACTAGCGATATTGTCAATATTGTTCGAATTCCACGTGTAGTTATAAATAAAATTATTACTACTCTTTTTTTCTTCTATTGTGTTATAATTTAATTTCAAATCTGTATGACATTTGTCTTCATCCGGATCACATTTATTATCATTAATATTATTTAGGTTTCTTACCAAACTATGTTTTTCCTTATTAAAATCAATCATTAGATTATGTACCTCCGTACATTGGTATTTTTGCTCTGGGTTCATTAAAGGAGGGGGAGAGACATAATGATATATGGTATTATTCCTGTTTATGTCCTGTTCTTCTAATTCGTTAACATGGGGTTTATTATGAACGTTTGAAATTATACTAACAAATGGATTGTCCTCTACTTTGTGAGAATGAGAAGGTTCTATTATACCTGTAGAACCTGCAATGGGTGAAATACCAGTACCACTGTTTTTCCTCCTTCTGTCTTCTTTTTTTTTGTCATTTTCTATATTCTCACTATATTTGATTTCAATTATATCAGAGTTAATTCCATTGTAAATAAAGTTTTCATCATTCTTAATTAGGAAGCACAACTTTCTATTAGAACTTAGTATAAAATTATAATTTTTTGGTATTACATATCCGTCTGACATATTTTCTAAAAGTATACCTTTATTCATATTATTAGTATTCCAAGTGCAATTTTTATTATTATTCGTAGTTTTATTTGAACTATTTTTATTACATGTTTTTTTATATGTTTTAACAAAATAACTTTTAAAAAATTTCCTCACATTTATGTAACTATAATTTACACAATTCGTTTCTTCAAATTCACTTTTCACATAATTATTTTCTAATTTTTTTATTAGTTTATTAACAATTTCTTCTTTTGAATTTTTTTTACTAATATCAAAATTATTCACATGCGACAGTAGTTGCTTTTTATTTCTTTTTATTTTGTTTTCTGATAAGGTTAATAATAATTTCTTTAAGTTAAAAAAATTTTTTGTTAAATAATAAAAGTCAACACACTGCTTTGTATTTTTAAATTCTAAGAATTGACTTATTCTGTCAAATTTTTTTGGGTATAATATATACTTCTCTAAAAACATTCGAATTTCTTGCTTATTCCATATATAATTTTTTTCATTCAGTAGGTCTTCGTTGCTAAAAAATTTGTACAACTCATTCTGTTCTTCATTTTGGCTACCACTATTTCCGTCAGCATTTTTACCGCTGGTACTGTTACCGCTGATATCGCTTCCGCAAGTACTACCGTTGATATCGTTTCCGTAAGTACTACCGTTGATATCGTTTTCGCAAATATGACCACTCATATCATTTTCACTAATATTATTACCGCTAACATGGGGGGTTCTACAACTCCCTAAGCCGCTTCTGCGCACAACCAAATCAGCGTTACTATCCAAGCGATAGACACCATCCCTTTCGTCGTTTGTGCTACTGCTACCATTTAAACTAGCATTCTTAGTTGCTACATTTTTTTTATTCGCTGTAAAAAGAGACGACTCTGTACATTCAAATTCATTACCGAGGCAACCATGCTGTATACTTTCCAGCATGTTATTTGAATTGCTGTACATAACATTTCTTTCTAAAGAAAATAAGGACAACTTAATATTTTGCATACAATAAAAATATGGGTACATATCTGATAAATGTAAAAACTTTTTTTTTCTTATATCACTACAGAATATACAGTTTTTGCGCCAATTTACACATGGACCTGTTAAATTAGCATATTTAATATTCATATATTCTTTTTTCCTTTCTTTTTTTTCTAATAAATTATCATCACATATTTTCTTATCGTTAGTTATGTTATAGGCTAAGTTTTTATTATTATGTTTAAATCCGCAAGGTAATGGAACGAAAATGTTTGGATGATCATATGCTCGAACAGGTAATATTCCCCATGCAAATATATTTTTCTTTTCTTTTTCTTTTTCATATATATCAATATCTTCTTTCCATAACTTATATATTTGTTTATATATAACTGAGTGTTCTTTAATAGTTTTCTCTAGCTGATTTTTTCTATCTAAATAATAATCATAAAAATGATTAACCTCGAAAGGAATGTATTTATTTTTAACCTCTATGTTAAACTCTCTATTTTGCATAGGGGGCATGTAATATTTTAATATTACTTCATCATTGTTATCATTAAAACTTAACATATTAATATGAATTCTTAAATAATATATTTTCACTTCTTCCTCTTCGTTCCTCTTCTTATCTTCAAATTCATTATGATAAAAAAAATCATCAAAAATAGAATAACTCCTTTTTTTATTTATACGATATATTCGTTTGGTGTTATTATTTCTCTTCTTATTATTGTACATCACATGTTTTTTTCTTTCATCCATACTTTTTTTTTTCTTACTATTATTTTTACGCTTAATCTTTTCATCGACATTACTAGTAACCCGATCACTTGCCACATTCACCACATTCCGTTTATCATTAATAATAATATTACTGTCACTAATCTTCTTATCACTAACATTGTCATCATTATTGTTTCTATCGATATTGTTACTGTAAACGTTATTATTATAAGTGTTGTTATTGTAAGCATTGCTATTGTAAGCATTGCTATTGTAAGCATTGTTATTGTAAGCATTGTTATTGTAAGCATTGTTATTGTAAGCATTGTTATTGTACACATGATTAATACCAACACGGTTACTATCATTATGGTTTCCCTTGTGATTGCTTACATTACCCCACTTTTCCCCTCCAGTTCCACATTTCCCTTTGACATTTTCCTGTTTACTATTTTTTCCTTTTTTATTGTAGCTTCTTTTTTTTTTTTTTTTGCTCTTATTAGAATATATAGCGTATTTTTTATTTATATAATTTAACAATAATGAAGGTGTGAATGGAGAAGAGGAAGTGCTATTTTTTTTTTTAATATTTATTATTTTTTCTAAATGAATAATTATATCCTCTATATCATAATTTTCAGGATCATAATTTACATTATCTACATAAAAATAATGATACTTTTTTTTATCCTTAATTTCTATTCTGTTTAAATAATTCAAATACACACTATTAAAATAGAAACTATCATCTACTGCTTTAAGCGCACTAGTAGCATAGTCCATTTTTTTTTTTTTTTTGGGTTTTTTCTTTTTATTAAAAATGTTCTTATATTTGTATATCGACCCTACGTTAATGTCATTCTTACTAGAGCATATCTTTCTTCTTTTCCTCAAACTTAGAGAATTACACTCACCCACAGAAATATAATTCTCCTGTTTGTACACTTTTTTCTTTTTTTCTATATCATCCTCTTCTTTTATAATACCTTCTCTTATATCTGTTGCACTTTTTTCATCCATCTCATTGTTTGCTACATGGTTCACTACACTGTTTGCAACTCTGTTTGTTACCTTGTGAGCACTGAACTTATACGGGTCGTTATCATTATAATCTTCAACATTGTCATTACTGTAAAAATTACTCATATTATGGTTGGATGGAAAGATTAAAACTAATTTAATTTTCTTTTTTATACGTAATAAATATTCAGGAATAAACTTCCTTTTAATATAAATGTAAATATAATTATTTCTTGTTGTAACTTGATTATAATTTATATTAGTATAATCATCCGTATTACACTCAACATTTTTCGTATCCATAATTTGGTTACCCCCTATATTATCGCATTCATCTGTTAATACATAATCATAAAACTTGTTCATTTTTTCATTCTTATAATCATCATAACTTATCAATTTTTCTCTTTTTCTGTCAATTATTTCACATGGAAAAACTTTACTTATACTTGTGAAAAATGTTAATATATTTGATGTCATAATTCTTGTATTATTTCTGGTTACGTTTTTATTTATTTCCTTCTTCATATAAATCCAGTACACCTTATTTTTGTTATCATTTATAGCATTGTTAGAGGAATTATAAAAATTACTATCATTCATTATTTTACCATGCTTACTATTATAACTATTATTATTACCATTGATACTACTGTTATGCATATTAACATTGATATTACTGTTGTTATTACTATTATTATTAATGTTATCATAACTTATGGAAACATTTTTCGATACTTCTTTTTCTTCATCATAGGGGTTAGACGAGGAGTGATACTCTTTCTCCCTACATGAATATTTTCTTTTTAATGAAAAATAATACGTATTGTTAATATTTCTTTCTACTTCCTTCTTCTTCTCCTCCTCCTCCTCTTCCCCTTCTATTACTCCCCTTTCCGCTGATTCCCTTTCCAGTGCTGCTCTCTCTGACTCTCCCTGTTTCTGCCTCTTTTTTTTCCGAATAAAAAAATTTGTCAGTAACTTCCTCTTTCGTAGTTTTTTCTTCTCCTCCTTATATATTCTATTACTGTCTTGGTAGTCAAATACTTGATCACATAGATTCGTTTCTTTATAATATTTGTTTTTCGACAACGCATTAAATAAATTAAGGACAACAGAATTTTTTACTTTTAAGTTGTCACTTGTAAAATCGTTATGGGTACATTTGCTGTCCATACATAAATAGTTATAATGGAAAATTTGGGAAGGTGTAAATGAATTAGTAAAATGATGTGATGCGTTTGCATTGTTTGCTTTTCTTTTCTTTTTTTTTCTTTTTTCTGGTTTTACAGTTTTTCCTATCTCTTCATGATCTAAATATTCTTCATCTTCTTGTTGTTGTTCAACTTGATTATAATTTTTTAAAATTTTCTTATTTTTTCTAAAATCAGCTTTTATTAAATCCTTTTCCATTTTTAATATTGCTATATCATCATTATTTTCCTCGTTAGCATGTTTTATTTCTTTTGAAAGCTCATTCGAAATTTTTTGAAATACTTCTATATTATTTTCAATATTTATATTATTTAAATAGCTGAAAATGTTGACTAATTGATTGTACTGTTCATCTAACTTATTTAATCCTTCTTTCAGTCTTCTTTTAAGCTTTCTTATTATCATATTTTTTATATCTTTTTTTTTATAGTTATTTTTATTCGAAGCTTGGTTCTCGCCATTTTCCTTTTTATTTTTACTCTCTTTCATAGTTACTCTCACATTATATGTATGCGTTTATATTTATGCACGTACCGGGGTATGTACACGTGCGCAATATGTATATCAACGCATCGGAGTACGTACGTATATACAAATGTACATCAGTGTTTATCCGTTCAAAGGTTTTACAAATATATATATACATATATAAACCTTGGAGCAGAGAAATCTCCTTAAAATAACTTTTCCCTTATTCAGGCAAACATGGGGGGAAATAAAAAAATAAAAATAAAAGGGTGATAACATACATACATAGCTAATAAATTTATAACACAATAATAAATATATACGTGAAAAAAAAAAAAAAGGCCTATTAAAGGCGTCAAAGAAAAATGAAAAATTAAATAAAAATAATGAAATCTCAAATGAAATGTAATGAAAATGTTCTCACCAAAAAGCGTTTTTTGTATTTACGTATATACTTATATCTGTAAATAAGTATGCATATATATACATATACATCAATGTTTACGAACTCATGGAAATAAAAGTTTCATTGAACAAATATTATAATATTTCTTAATTCATTGGAAACAAAAAAAAAAAAAAAAAAAATTATATCATATAAAGAATTTCTTCCTATCAAAAAAGAAATAATCAAAAGGTTCTATTATTTTATGAATACTATAAAAATATATATTTATATAGATTGCAATAATACTTTTTTAAAGCTTAAGAAAAGTAGGCTTTTTGTACATATATGTTGATATCCTTTGATTTTTTTTTTTTTTTTTTTTGACATTGAAAAATTAAAATTTCATGTTATATTTTACGTGTATATTAGCAAAAATTATTACGAAAAAAAGAAATTTAAAGTTAAATTTTACACTTAAGCACTATACCTATTTTTTAGTATAGTAATTTAGAGGATAACTCTATATATATATATATATATATATATGTATATAAAATTTATTCTTCATTTCTTTTTATTCATTTCATTTCAATTTTTTTTTTTTTTTGCCTCTTAGATAACTATATAGGGAAAATGACAGAACTTACATGACAATATCCTTTTGTATGCATATAAGAATATTTTTTTGTTATATTTTTTCATTTTTAAGTTTATCTCTTTAAATGCTTAAATTGTTTTTTGTAAATAAAAATAAAAATAAAGAACTTCGGGTTAATAGGGTTAAGATTATTTATGAACATTTCCAACATACTCTGAAAAGGGTTATTACTATTTTTTATTGTTAATTTTCTTAATTTCAATGTTTAATATAATACCAATTTTTGTTGATCCTTTTTAAAAAAACAAATTTATAGTATTTTAAAAAGTTGTAAGGTAAAACTATATAACAACTTGTAATTATATAATAGTTGTAAAGGTAATATAATTATAAACATTCATAAAAAAAAAAAACATTCTTATTTTATTTTATTTTATTTTATTTTTTTTCTTTATATATTTTACTTTTAAAAATAGGATTAATATCCAAACATATGTTAATAAAAATGCGTATACGCCAAAAAATTATTAACACAATGGAAATTTTTATTACTGTTGGACAGATAAAAACAAAAATAACAACAGTGTAGTAGTATATATATATATTTATATATGTACGATATATGTAAAAATGGTGTGGAATTTAATAAAGACGTTATTGCTCTGTGTCCCTCCCATTTACTTAAATATATTTCTAAAAGTATGTTCTTACTCTTACTTTTAAAGAGAAAAAATTTGGGCATAAGTTATATACAGAAAAAAATTACGTAAAATAATGCAGGTATAATTGGTATACGTAGCATGTTATAGGATTGGTAAATAAATATATATATATATATACACATATAAGAATAAAAATCTTATTACATCACTTAACTGCTTATTTATATACAATCTTATGTGAGCGAACTTCCTCAAAAGTGTTATAAAATTTTCTTAAAATTAGCAAGGCCGAAAAAAGCGGCAATAATAGTAAAAGTAGAAGTACAATAATGTGCCTTTAAATTATAATTTCAACGCTTACAACCATTAAATAACTATAAATTTAGTCTTTCTTCTTATTTTTTTTTAATTTTATGAATTTTTTTTTTTTTTGTTATCAAAATGAATATTAAAAATTTTTTTTTACTAACTGACTTATTCCCAGTAATTATTTTATATTCATACAAAAAAAATATTTTTTTTTGTTCTCTTTATTTTTTAGAATAATATAAATTGTTTTTACTTTTAAAACATATTTTGTATATTTAGGGTGAGGTTCTTTTAATACACTATATATATTTATATATATATGTACACATTATATTTTTTTTTTTTTATGTACATACTAAACAGGTGTTTCCATAATGTGATTTTTTCTTCCTTAAAAAAATTATAGCACATAAAACAATATAATATAACCTGCCATATTTTATATGATGATAATAGAATACATTCGTACATAAATATTATGTTGTATGTGCAATAATGTATTTAATGTTTATTATACATACATATATATTTTGTTCCACAAGAAATAATGTATTAATTACTATGCGCATAAATAAATAAATAAATAAATATATATATATATATATACACAAAAAGTATGTCTTAAAATAATAGGACTCAATGAAGAACGTAGTAGTAGAAAGTACCCTCACTAATTTTATTGTAATCTATGCCTCTTTTTTTTTATTTCTTTTTCTTTTTATTTTATTTCGTTTCATTCCGTTTAATTTTCGTTTAATTACTTTAATTTCCTTCTACTTTCTTTTTCTTTCTTTTTTTTTTTTCTTTTTATAAAAATATAAATATTTGAAATATAAAAGGAATGGCATTAACAGTAAAAAAAATGAGTGAAAATATGAACGTGTACGAATAAATGAATTACAGTAGTGTTTATGTAAATATATCTACCTTGTAAAAATAAAAAACAAATACCTAACGAAAAAAAGTATTACAAGGTACTAATATAGACTGAGTACACATCTATAATAAATGAAGCGTATTAAAATATACAAGCAGATGGCATTGTGATATAGATTCATTTATAGTAGTGGTGTTATTTGATATATACAGATATACAAATATATTTACATGTATATGTATTTGCATACTTGCATATATACATAAAAGAGTATAACACTTACGAATTATCATACTGTATTTGTAGACTTTTTTTCGCCCTTATATTTATTAGTTAACTACATTAATTGAATATTGGAGCAAGAAGCATCATATTAAATACATCATTTAAAAAGTAATTTCTTGCACATAATGGAGAAAACAAAACTGTTAACGATATAGTGCAAAAAGGTACATGAGGAATTAAAAAATTATATTTACATAAAGAACACTTTTATTGTATCATTTTTTTTTAAGCTTTATGTATAGTGTCATTTGAGGTTCACATGAAGTGCATAAAAATTTTTTTTCTTATTTTATTTTTTTTATTTCTAAATATATTGGGTGTTCTTAATATTGTAAGACATATTTTAAAGCCAACTTACAGCACTTACATACTAGCACAGTAATTACCCATATGTATATGTTATACGCGTGTAAATACGCATATACATAACACAAAGGTATATATATATATAAGAAAACGTAGATGATGGAGTAACCCATTTACAATTGCACTAGATGAAATCAAGTATTTTTTATAATTAAAAAAAGAAATTCTATTTCTTTTTATTTCGCGGATATCGCAATTTTTTGAAGTTAATTTTTGTTTCATATATGTATGTACGTATATATGTATATATATAATATATAAATAATTATTAAGTATCCATATACTTTCATCTTAAGATATATGATTATGTCAACTTTTTTTTTTTTTTTTTTTTTCAATCAACAGTTTATTTAAAAATCCTTTTCTCTTTATATATATATATGTATGTATAAATATATAAATTTTAAATTTACATATCATTTTCGTTTTTTGTTTATAAAAATTTTTTGTTACCTTTGTTGAATGAATAAATAAAGAAAAACGAACTTTTAAATAAAAAGTATAAATTGAATGACATAAAGTATAAAGTGAGCACACAAAATTTAATTGGAGTGTAACTTTTGCTATATATATATATAAATATATAAAATTACCGTGAAAAAGGGAAAGACGGAAAAAGCAAACGTTTTAAAAAATATAGTAAACATACAATATAGATATGATAATAAAAGAAAAAATTGAATAAGTGTATACGCATGGTCATTCACTGTTTTTTCTTTTTGAAAACTTTTGCTTATTTTGTTTTGATTTATTTCAATCCTTTTTTGGATGATATAAACTGCAGTTGTTTATGAATGGAAATTTAAAAATAGACATTGACATTTGCTTAATGCGCGTATTTATTTATATTAACATATATTAAAATCTTGCGTAACGTACAAGTTAATATGTACGAGTAAACATATGTACACTTTACCATATGTACATATATGAACATGCAAAAAAAAAAAAATATATAATGTATATGCTTGTATTGTTTAATTTTTTTTTTATGATTAATTCGCTGTAGTTTACCAGTTGTTCATTTTAACCTTATCACTTTCTATTATGTTCCGATGTAACGAATTAAAATAATTTCTTTGTGTATAAGTCTTTATATGCATGTATTTGTATGTGCATATGTAATTTATATTTATATATATATATATATGTATACATATGCAGATATATATGTAAGCATGAATGCATTAGTTGTGTTTTATCAGTACGAGTGTAAATTTAAAATAAACGAACCAAAATATGCATTACAGGGACAATTAATTAAAATAATTAATCAAAATTTTTGTTGTTAAAATTAGCAATTAATTATGCGTTGTTTATATTTTCATGTGATATATAGAAATATATAACTTTAATGCAAACAAATTTATAAAGTTGTAAATGTATGTATATATATATATGTATTTGTATGTTCATGTGTTTTTGTAAATAAAGAATTAAAAATATACATATATTTATATACTTATACGCATTTATATATTCATCTTGTCATTATATTTTTCCTCCAAAGAGTGAATGTCAAGGAACAATGCATTTATGCATACATTTATATGCATGTACATCACAGAATGTCGAATTAAATTTCAACTTTTAAACAGATAAATTTCTAACCATTGTTTACAGTTGTAGTTAATTTTACTTGTTTTTGTACATAATTTTTGATTTTATTAATTTATTTTTATATGAATTATATTCATTATTTATGTGAAATTTCCCGTTTACTTTTTTTTTTTTTTTTTTTTTTTTTTTTTTTTTGGAATTAATTGCTTAAAATTACTAGTTTAAGTTTTAACTTAATTTTCATTTTAAATGGGTCTCCAAACGGAAAAGGACAAAGAAAGGGAAGACCAAAAAAAAAATTTTAAATTATGTAGCAAAAAATTCGAAACAGATGAATTAGAAGTTTTAAAAAAGGTATGAAAAGGAGGAAGTTTGTGTGTAAACATTGCATGCATGGGCACATACGTATTCATGCACTCACTCAAATACGTACGCACATACACACATATGCAGACACATACACAATCATAAGCATGAACATGAACATACGTACAGACAGAGGATGACACACATGCACATACGTGAATATATTTGTATACACACCTGTGAACTCTCTTTGTAATTTTATTGTTTCCCCTTTTATTTTATTTTATTTTATTTTAATTTTTTTTTCCTCATTTAGATATATAAGGAGTTAGGAAGTAGGTCTTCATCTAGTCACATCGACAAAGAGACATTCCTTCAATTTTTTCCCTTGCCAGGATTGTGGGGAGAGCGATTATTTTTGAAATTTAATTTTAAAAATACAGGTTATATAGATTTTGAAGAATTTATAATAGGAATAGCTATATGTTGTAGGGGTACTAAGAGTGACAAAATAAATATTTTGTTTGATATATTTGATTTAAATTCTGATGGCTATATTCAAAAGTCTGAAATGGTTGCTATGTTATCAAATATACCATATATTCATAAATTAAAGAATGTATTTTTTAACAAGAATAATAGAAGAAAATATGAATATGAAGATGAAATAAATTCAAATGATTATTATAATGATGGCTGTAACGTAAGCTGTAACGAAAATTACGGTGATAATTTTGCCGATGACGATGATGACAATAATGATAGTGATAGTAACAATGACGATGCAGATAGTGATAACGATGATGTTGATGATTACTACATTGATGAAGACCATTACGATCATCATGATCATAATTGTAGTTGCACTTACTGCAACAGTAACAATAACAACAATGGAAATAGTAACAACTGTAACGATAATAATGGTAATAATGATGATAGTAATGATGATAATAACGTTGATAAAAATGGTGATAATAATGGTGAGAGGCACATGAACAACCATAACATTAGCTGTGGTAAGGAACATAATGGGAGCGCGAATAATATAGTTTTAAATGATGGTAACAATAAGGAAAGTAATATTGTTAATTGTAGTAAATGCTTAAAACAGAAAAGTAGAATGGTAAATCGTAGCAAATTATTAAACATGAAAGAACTTGCAAGGAAAATTAGGAAGGAGAAAAAATATCAACTTGAAAAATGCTTTAAGGATATAAGAAGAGAACATTATGAAGAAAATAATTTTTTTAATCATGATAAAAAAATAAAAAAAGAAAAAGGGAAATCCCCTAAAGGATGTTCATTATATAAAAGTGAAAGTGATGATAACTCCAATTTATCTTCCAGCAGTACATCTAATGAAATTACTCATGATGATATCGATTACCAAAATGTATGCAAAAAAAAAAGTGTAAAATATAAAACAAAAAGAAAAGGATCTCGATGTTTAACAAATTACAAAACAGCAAATAGTGGCTTTTTGACCTCTTCTAGTGATAGCTACACAAGTAATGAGACTCATTCTCTTTTGAATAGTGAAGAAAATGATAGTTTCAGTTCTAATAAGGAGCAGAGGGATGGTTACTCAAGCCACACGTCCGACTCTTTTATTAGCATTTACGGTTATTTGATTAAGAATAAAAGAAGAAAAAAGAAAGACAGGCAACAACGAGATAGGGAAAAGGACAAAGATAAGGTCAAAGACAGGGAGGACGGGAATAAAGAAAAGGACAAATCGGATGAAGATATGGACGAGGGAAGTATGGTGGATGATGAAGATAAAGAAGGATCGAATGGAAAAGTTCAAAATGGGCATAATTGGAATAATGCGCATAGTGACCCACATGGCCAAAATGGGGAGGAGGAAAAGACACACGAAATTGGTAAAAAGGGAAGAAATCGCATCACATGTAGCAGAGGTGATATGAATATTTATAAAAAAGAAAAGAAAAAAGAAAAGAGAAGAAATTTATTTTTAAATGAAAATTGTCTTCCTTCCAAAACAGCTAGAAATATACTAAATGATGAAGAAAATAATGAGTCATCTGAAAAAAATGTGGATGTAGATGAAATTGTGGATATAATGTTAGAAGAGTGTGAATTTTTAGATAATGATAGAATTACCCCTATACAATTTAAAAGTGTTATATATAAATATGATTTTTTCCTGTATGTATTTTTTAGTTGTCTTCATGAAGATATATGGGGATTACAAGGTAATGTACTATACGGAAGAGATTATATTAGTAATTTTGTAATAAAATCAGAAAATTTTAAAAATAAACAAATAGCTGAAAATGAAGAGATTATTACAGAAGAATTATATTTTAAAATAAGGCAACTTTTTATTGTGCAAGCACCTGATTATGATTGTGTAAATGATAACTTATGTGTTAATTTTTTAAAAGAAAAAATTATGGAAAAAGAAGAAAGGAAGGAAAACAGTCAAAACGAATCTTCCCTATCCGATATGGATGATGAAAAAAACGAATCAACAACAAATAAGAAAAGGACAAAAAATGAAAATGATATTAATAAATCAGCAGTTTGTGGTACAATCAAAAAAACGAAAAATGAGGAAGGTACAATACAAAATGAAAGCCCAATAAAAGGAGAAGAGATGATAAGCAAAAAAGAAAAAGAATGTAACTACGGAGGAGGTAGTGACATTATAGCATATTACGACGAAGCAGTAAATGATAGCTTTAATAAAGATGCTGCACGTGGTAAGATGGAAACGATGATTTTAAAGGGAGACGTAGAGAAGCCCACTTCTAATGGGGGCTATTGTATGGAAGGAAAAAATGGGGACCAGCTAAATAGGGGCATACCCAACGGGAAAAGTAAAAATAAGGACAAATCAAACGGGAAGAGTAAAAATGGTTTGGAGTATTATGGAAATTTGATCGAAATAGCTGACCAGAGTGACAAGACGAAATATGCGGAGGAATGTGAAAAGAGAGAAGTCAGTGGATCCACAAATGAAAGCACATTGGGAGTAATTGAAAACAATCAAGATATATCAAGTAAATTGAATGAGCAATTTATAAAAGAAGAATTAATATGCAATGAAATTTGTGATGATAAAAATGTAAGTAACTCGTTTGACCAAAATGAAAAGCATTATTTCGAAGGAGTACACAGAGAATTTTTGGATAAGGAAAACAGAATCCAAGATAAGACCACCTCTCAGATAAGTCAAAACATTTTTATGAAATCTAATAGGAATGATGTATTACAGAAGGTTCGAGATGAATCCCCTAAAAATGCTTTTACTGTCAAGAAAAACGTAAATGTGAGTGATAGAGAAATGTTTGAAGGGAATAAAAATGTTGTAAGCTGTGCGGAAAGGCAGAGCGGATCGGGTAAGCATATCGAATCGGGTGAGCATATCGAATCGGGTGAGCATATCGAATCGGGTAAGCATATCGAATCGGGTAAGCATATTGAATCGGGTGAGCATATCGAATCGGGTGAGCATATCGAATCGGGTGAGCATAACGAACCAGGTAAGCACAACGGCAGCACAGGTAGGGAATTTTTTTCCCTGGAGGATATAAAAAATAAGATCGGGTATGAGGTTGATTTTAACTTGCTGACCAACTCACTTAATGATATTTTTTCTAAAGAAATTGTGGAGTTCATACAAGCATCAAAAATTAGCTTTAACATTAGTGATGTATATAAGGAAAGAAGTGTACAAAATAAAGAGAAGTATAAGAAAGCTAAGAGAAATATTGAAATAATAAAAAATTATTCGAATAATTCTTTAATTAAGAATAAGAAAAAAAAATATTCGACTAATCATAAGGTAGAACATGAAATAGAAAAAGATCAGGGAATCAAATGTCCAAATGGTCAAGTCAAACTCTCTAATCGTTCAGAGGAAGAAAAAGGTTTAGTTAATCATATTGAAAAGGAATCTTTTATAAATATTAATAACACCTTAAATAGCGATGAAAATAATCAAAATACTGAAAGGAAGGATGTCAATGAAAAAGATTTAGAAAGGGAAAATGGTTTTTCAATTAATAATGCTATTAAGAAAGGCCTTTCTGGAATTAAAATACAAAATATAGAGAAGATGGATTTACTTGAAAAATTAGGTTTATCCAGTAAAAAAAACGACATACCTGTAGTAGGATGCACTATTTTTTCGATTAAAGGAAATGAAAAAAAGGAAGATACAAATGAGGAAACAGTGGAGGGAGAATCGGAAGGGGTTCATGATAACACTAAGGTGTTGAATGGGCAGGGGGAAGAAAAATGTGAAGAGGTTGGTGCAAGTGATGGTGACGGGGTGAAGGACAAAACAGATATAGTTGATGGTGTGAACAACAATGAGACGTCCAAGAAAGAGGAAAGCTCGAGCAATGAGAATGAAAGCTGTTATTATGAGAGTAAAAAGAAAAAGAAACACGATTCTTCAACAAAAAAGCATGTAAAGGATAGAAATTTATATTCATGTCCCAACTGCAAAGGGCCTTTTTTAATGTGTCCCAATTGTCATAGTAGGTACCCACGATTTTGTGTGAATGAAGATAAAATTGCAATGGAATGTGAATATTGTGATTGCGAACATTGTTATTTTTATAATTGTATATATTGTAATTTTGATTTTCAGAAATGTTTAGATATGATTAAGAAAAATTCACTTAAAGAGGGTATATTATACAAAATAGGGAAGCACCTTCATCAGTTTAAGGCAAGATATTATATATTATTTGATAATTTATTATACTATTATGATAAACAGAAAAATTTAAAACCAAGAGGATTTATGTTTTTAGAAGGGTGTTATGTAGAAGTAATATCTAAAAATGATAATATTAATAAGTACGGTTTTTCTATATGTCATAAGGGTACAAAACAGATTCAGAAGAGAAATTTATATGTGAATACATATGAAGAAAGAGAAGAATGGTTACAAGCATTATATTCTACTACAAAACAAAATACATTATATAATTTATATGAATTACATGAACAATTAGGTCGAGGAAAATTTTCTACTGTTTATAGAGGAATAAATAAACAAACGAATTCAGAATTTGCTATAAAAGTTATTGATAAAAGGTCTGTTTCGATTTATGAAAAAGAATTGTTAAGAAGTGAAATATCCATATTACGTTTACTTAGACATCCAAATGTTATTTATCTAAAAGAAATAATTAATACAAAAGAAACTTTATATATATCAATGGAATTAGTTAAAGGAGGTGAATTATATGACTTCTTACTTTCAGAAACAAGACTAAGTGAAATACATGCAAATAAAATTATTACACAATTAATTAAGACAGTTGCTTATTTACATAGATGTGGTATTATACATCGTGATATAAAACCAGAAAATATTTTATTAACAGATAAGTCAAAAGAAGCACAAATTAAGTTAACAGATTTTGGTTTATCAACCTTATGTGCCCCCAATGAATTATTAAAAGAACCATGTGGTACTTTAGCATATGTTGCTCCTGAGGTTATAACATTACAAGGATATAATCATAAAGTAGATGCATGGTCAATCGGTATTATTTTATATTTACTCCTTAGTGGTAAATTACCATTCCCTATTAATAAAAATACTGAAATGAATATTCAGAAAAATTATGTTTTAAATTTTAAAGATTATATATGGAAAAGTATATCTTCATCAGCTAAGGACCTTATTTCGAAATTACTTGAGTTAAATGTAGAAAAAAGAATATCAGCTAATGAAGCTTTAGAACATATATGGATTAAAAACCCAACTGCTGTTATTAATGAAAATTCTTTTATTTATAAAAATGAAGAAATAAATATATTAAATTTACAAGATGTTAGTGTTAGTACATTTAATATACCAAAATATGCTCCATTACATATTGAAGAGGAAAAAAATATAGAAGAAGCTGAAAATAAAAATGTTTTTAGTTTTCATAAAGATAATATGATATGTGAAAATAATGATTCCAATGACGACCCAGTTATCCCATTGCCCTATAGTGGTGCACCAATGAAGGAAAATACCATAGATAAAAATGCGCTTACTTTGTCTAAGGAAAACTCATTTCGTGAGGAACAAGCACAAGCTGATGTATCCCAAAGGAAGGATATGCATCCGGGAAACGATGAAGGAAAGAGTGGCATGAATGGTAAGAGTAGTGAAATTAGTCAGTGCAACCTGAACAGTCAGAATGGGAAGAATAGTCAGGACGAGCCCAATAACGCCGATGTAAATAATACCCAAGCTCAAACAAACACATAGGGGAGGATTCAAATTGAAAATGAAAAGAAGTATAAGCGCTGTGCACATATTCCTCTTAAATGAATTTTAATTTGCACCTTCTAACTTTGTGAAAGTGTGTATGAACTAGCTGTACAAGAATGAACATGTGAACAAGCAATATAAATAATTTTGTAATTACTCAATTTTTGGGAGGGAAAAAAAAAAAAAAGAAAAAAAAGAGGTGCTGCATTGTGGCACAGGTGCATATGTGCATACATTTATATATATATGTATATGTATATATGTACGTGTACGTGTATGTGTGCATCCTTATCCATTTACATTTTTGGTACTTGTAAGAACGCCTTTTTTCTAAGGCTCACAAACCTGTACATATTTGAGTGTAATAAGTAGTTCGTAAAATTACGTATTTTGCTCTCTCATGCTCCATATTTTGAAATTTTTTGTAGTTTTGTGTAATTTTTTTATACTATTTTATCTTAATTTATTTTTATTTTATTTTATTTTTTTGAGGCTCTCTTTAGTGAAACATTTATTATTATCATTTTTTTTATAAAAATTATCTTCACCTTTGATGGGTATTCTTTATAGGAAATCCCATTTTGTGCTCTCTTATTCTAATTTTTCTTTTTACGTAGTTTATTTTTATTTTATCCATTTTGTTCATTTTGCTCATTCTGTTCATTTTGTTCATTTTGCTCATTTTGTTCATTTTGTTCATTTTGTTCATTTTGCTCATTTTGTTCATTTTGCTCATTTTGTTCATTTTGTTCATTTTGCTCATTCTGTTCATTTTGTTTATTTTGCTCATTTTGTTCATTTTGTTCATTTTGTTGTTTATAAATACATATATGCATATACCCATGCACACACATACATATACATGTGTACACATATGTATCTATTTATTAGTAGGTTTTTTTTTATGTGTTTTACATGAAAAAATAAACATGGTTTTAAAATTTCAATTTGATCAGGTGTCTAATCAAATTTATTTATTCTAAAGGATGAAAAAGAATATCCTTTTTTACGAAAAAAAAAAATTTTATTTTTTGGCAAAAGATTATTCAATAACGTTTTTCTGGAGAGTGTATAACCTTTCCGTACCTAATAAACGTCACACGTCACATGTTTGTACATATATATATATACATATATATATATATATATATATGTATATGTATATGTATTAACATGCCTTATAAATATATGTACATGTGTACAGATTCTAATAATACATGTATAAAATTCGTGCCCATTCTTTTTTTTGAAATAAGATGAAGATGAGATGCCCCTGTGTTTATGAGTTTTAAGACAGGAATCAGATTCGAGCAAAAAAAAAAAAAAAAAAAAAATATATATAAATAAATATACATTAATATAAATACATAAATATACATTCATATAAATACATAAATATACATTCATATAAATACATAAATATACATTCATATAAATATATATATATAAATGTACCCTTACAGCATATATATACGTATATATACATATACATTAAATACGTACAAATTCATGCACATTTACCAGCGTAAAATGCTTATTAAAAAAAAGTAAATATTTTATCAACACAAAATTTATTCGATCCTTTTTTTTTTTTTTTTGCTGCTTTTCCGTTTATTGATCACTTCAGATTATTAAAAAGCAATTAAGCTCTTTATTTATGGGAGAGATGCGACTTTTGTATTTTCTAAAAATATAATTATAGAAATTATTTTGCCAATTATTTAATGGTATTCACGAGCAGTTAAAAAATATGTGAGAATATGCATATACGGTACATGCATACATACACAGGCATATATATAATTGCATATATATAATTGCATAGATATACGTGAATACATAAACGTGCATAAATATACGCGCATAGATATACATGCATAGATATACGAGCTTATTTATACACGCATGTATTCACATGAATGCATTCAAACTTTCTCACATGTGTTTATAAAATTTAAAAGTGCCTCATAAGGGGCATCGCAAATGCAAAGCCTTTATGCAAAATAAAATTTACATGAGTAGTTCACCATTTGAGTGAATTATACGTTTTAGTATTTGTTTGTTGTATGTTTGACTGTACTATTATTGATGAATAATAAAGTGCTTCTAATACTCGCTTTAGTAAAACATCAAGTCGACTTTGCATGCCCAGCATTTGCAGCTAGTATAGAAAGGAGAAAACGTATATAAATACACACAAGACAAACACAGGGACATATACGAATGTCCTAGCACATATCCACATATGTATGCGCGTATGTATATACTTATGTATGCACCTATGAGATGAGCTCCATTTTGACCTCATTAGGTTATGCCTTCTCTTACGCCTGCCCATGTTAGCAAGCAGTACATACGAAGAAAAAGGAGCACTAAAATGGATGAAAGGAAAAAATTGAAAATCAATAATTTATTTACAACTGTTAACTTAAATAATAAAAAGCAGGTAATAAATAGAAGTGCAGATAATGATGGAAGGATAAACATAGATAAGGAAAAAAAAAAGAGCATATGGTCTTTGTTTTCGAAAGTTGACGACCCGTTCGAGGAAAAGAAAGATGCAGACAGTGTAACTGATAAGGAGTATAACAGTAAGGCTACTCCTGATAAGATATATGGTGATAAGGCTACTACTGATAAGATATATGGTGATAGGGCTACTACTGATAAGATATATGGTGATAGGGCTACTACTGATAAGATATATGGTGATAAGGCTACTTCTGATAAGATATATGGTGATAAGGCTACTTCTGATAAGATATATGGTGATAAGGCTACTTCTGATAAGATATATGGTGATAAGGCTACTTCTGATAAGATATATGGTGATAAGGCTACTACTGATAGGCCAAATGACGACATTTTTTTTACGCCAAGAAATGCGCCCCAAAAAAAGGAGGAAACCCCCAGAAGCTTAAGTCAAGGCTTATTTAAAAATATGCAAGAGAATTATGATATTAAAAAAGAAATAGAGAACATTTCAAACAGCTTTAAACGTAAAAACAATATATTATTGTCAGAGAAAACAGATGATAGCCTGTTAAGTAATATACTATCAGCTAAGAGAATAAAAACAAATAAAACTAAAACAGAGGATAATTCGTCATCGTACAACTCATATAAAGAATTTTTTTTAAGAGTTACTAATCATAATCTCAAAGAAAATGATGAAAAGAAAAAAGTGGTATCCGACAATTTGGTAAATAACAAGATATGCTACAAAATAAAAGATGATAATGTTCTTAGTAGAATAAAGAAAGAAAACAAGCAAAATCTCGGTGATCTTGAAGAGAAGAATAGAAATACTACCTTGTGTAATTACAAAGTGGATGATGATAGTATTACCTCGGGTAAAGGGCTAGGCAAAACATGCCCAACAACATCCGATGGAGAGAAAAAAAATATGTACACATGCATAATAAAAAAGAAAAATATATGTGTTCCTGTGAATGTAGTAAATGAAAATAAAAATAAAAAAAATAATAATAATATAAAAAAACTACAGAACTGTTTTAGTAAAAATGATAAATTTGATATATTCAATCACATAGGAGATGATGTGTTCAGGTATATTTTGTCAAATGTAAAAAATAAAAATATGTTATTATTAAATAGAAGATTTTGTTATATTATTCGTTTCTTACGTTTAAAATTGATATATGATGAGTCTTTAAAAAATACTATACCCCCTGAAAGTATAATAAAAACAATATATGCCTCTGAGAATATTGAAATATTAGACTTATCAGGATGTGCACACATAACGTCTCATCATTTTAATTTACTTTGTAACTCTAATAATATCAAATTTAATAAAACTTTAAAAATTTTATGTTTAAAAAATTGTAATAAAATATGTGATTCTAGCTTAAAAGCACTTTTACATAGATTCAGGAATTTAAAAGTAGTTGATATACGTAATTGTTATAAAATTAGTCATGAGGGAATATACCCTTTAAAATTTAGATCAACCTTAACTAAGTTGTACATTGGAAATATATCAGCGTCTAGTTTGACAAATTATCATTCCAATGACTCCCTAAGGGTATTGTTTGGGAATAGCACTAATGGGAGTATGGCTTATGGGAGTAGCCATGACAACAAGAACAATAACAGTGACTACATACTTCTAGACACAGTTCTGAAAAATTTAGTATGCTTCGAAATTACGAATGCAAAGCAGCTGAATGATATTTCTTACTTATATATGATAGCGAAAAATTTAAAAATTTTTAACCTAAGTGGATGCAACATTGATGATTCCGCTTCTATTTTTTTTAAAAGTTTTACAAACCTCATAGCTCTCAATTTGGCTGATACGAAAATATCAAATGAGGTGATGAAAACAGTAGTTAGCTGTTCAAAGAAATTGAGGATATTAGACATTTCCAAAACATTCGAAATGGATAACAATACGATTTTACAAATTTCGAGGAATCTCACGAATTTACGAAAAATTAAACTATCTTCATTGCAGTAAATAAAAAAAAAAAAAAAGAAAAAAGGGAAAAACACATAATATGTACATACATATATATATACAGGCGGATAAATATATATAAAGATAGACCAGTTTACATAGGAGAAATTGACTAAAGTTTTTTTTTTTTTTTTTATTTTATTATGCTCGGAAGTTTATGCCTCCATTTGACATTCGCCATTGCGTGTTCACACATACGTATAATAAGAAGCGCTTAGTTAAAACTTCGAATTTTTTTTTTTTTTTTTCCAGAAATGTAGACAATTTTTGCATTCGAGAGTTTTTAAAACACTGCAGGGATTTAACAGCTATTGACTTCTCAAGTTGTTGGAAGGTCAATAACTCTTTCTGCAGTGCAAATGGGTTACATGTAGCATCAGGTAATTATTCATATTTACACTTCGTACTAATGGATACATATAATATTATTGTGTTTTTGCCCCTTCTTACTAGTAAAGAGAAAATAAACACGCTCACATAATGCATATTCTCACGTACTTTCAATTTCAGGGTGTAAACTGAAAGACGTGGGGGCGTATCAGTGCTCCATCGATAGGAAGGTTTGCGAGGTGTCTCTATCCGAAGCTGGTTGTTCTTCCATTCGCGTGCACATTTATAATGTAAAAATGGAAAAGCGGAAAAAACGAAATAAATTTGAAAAATTGATAATGGGAAAAAAAATTGAAAAAACGAAATAAATTTGAAAAATTGAAAATGGGAAAAAAAAATTGAAAAAACGAAAAAAAATTGAAAAAAATGGATGAATAATTAAGATTAAAAAATAAAAATTAATAAAAAGCTTGCCCTAAAGTAGAGCGCGCGTTCATGCTGATACTCTTGCGTGCTCCCGTCAATACGCACGTGCATTATAAGTATATCCATACTTATACATATATATACTTATATATATATATATATATGTTTTTCCCTTTTGTATGAATTCACAATGCAGGAGTTGAAATTGTTTGAGACATCAATATATACGGACATTAATTCCCTCGAGCACGCAGATTAAGATTACGGATATTTAAATATGGCACTGTCCTTCGTACTACATTTTGAACTAAATTTTTTGTTATAGCTTTTGTTAATACTTTTTTTAATATATATTTTTTTTTTTTTTAAATAATTTTCTTCATTTTTACCATTTGATTTTATTTTTTTTAAGTTCAAAATGACTTTCTTTTTTTTTTTTTTTTTTTTTTTTTTTTTTTTTTTTATACATCCGTTTTAAGATAACTTTTAAGGTAATTTTTAAGATAATTTTTAAGATAATTTTTAAGATAATTTTTAAGATAAATTTTAAGATAATTTTTAAGATAAAAAAATTTAAGATAAATTTTAAGATAATTTTTAAGATAAAAAAATTTAAGATTGCACTTTCATTTTTATTTTAATTTTTATTTTTTGAAATAGTGCATCACATTTTTAGCCATTTTTCGTCGATTGGGTTAGGCATAATATAATATAAAAATTATATTTATGGTATACACTTTCAAATACATTTACAAATATATTTAGATATAAATATATACAAATATATTGTACATTTTTACTTAAATGTTTATGTTTTCATATACATTTACATGTATATTTACTAATATATTTACGTCTATATTTACGAATATATTTACGTGTACATTTACTAGTATATTCACGTGTACATTTACTAGTATATTCGCGTGTACATTTACGTTTATGTTTATATTATGAATACTCTCATATATACATATGCGCATAAAAAATTTTTTACTATAATTTGTACAAAATGTACATAAACAAATAATACTACCATAACCATGTGATATTATTATATCCAGAAAATAATACCGCTTATTATAAATTTTCACTTTTTAAGTTATAGAAAAAAAAAAGAAAAAGGAAAAAAAAAAAAAAAAATGATGAATTGTTTTTATAACTTTTTATGAAGAGGAAATTATTAATGGGGAAAGGGTACAAATTTTTTAGTTCTAAAGTTTTGTTTAAAATGTAAATTTTTTTTCAAATATATTTTTTTTTTTTTTTTTTTTTTTTTTTTAAGTTATAATATATAAAATTCTTTTTTTTTTTCATAAAACGTGTTTTTTCATAAAATGAAGCTTTTTTTAAAGCACCTCCCTTTTTAAAACACAGCCCTTTTTAAGGTACAGTCTTATATAAAGTATAGTCTTATTTAAAGTATAGTCTTATTTAAAGTATAGTCTTTTTTAAAGTACAATTCTTTTTTAAAGTACAATTCTTTTTTAATCAAAATTACATATATTTTTTAAAAAAAAACAAAAATCAAGCGAAATGAATGAACAGGAGGAAGAAACGAACTCAGATTTGGAAAAAGAGGAGGGAAATACTAAAAAGGAAGATACCAAAAAGATTGATAGTAATAAACATATCAGTATATGTAATGATAAGAAGCAAGATGAAGTAGGCAAAATGGTGAGCGAGGTAAAAAAGAAAAAGGACAGGGATCAAGCAAGTCAAAATGATAATACAAACACTTATGACAATATGAGCGAACTTTCGAATACGTACGAGGATGCAAAAGAAAATGAAAGTGAAATTTTGAATAAAAATATAAACAGTGGTAATATTAATATGGAGAACATCAGCGTGAACAATATTAACATGTACATTATTAACAGGGGTGCTACAAACGGAGTTAGCACAAACGGGGTTATAGCAAACGATGATAAATGCGTTAACTGGGGGGATAAGGACCATATGGTTGAAATTTTAGGACAAGGGGAAGCAAAAAGTAATGTATTGCGCAATCGATTTTTAAAAGAAAAAGGTGGTACCAATAAGGATAGTAATAATGATGGTAATAACAGCAGTGGTAGGAAAGGGATAGGTGAAAATGACCAAGCGGACGTGTGCGCTAGTATCAATAATAGTAGTAGCAGTAACAGAGGGGAAAGAGGGGAGCAGAGCAACACGAACGCAGAGCAGATTCCGTCGGATATGGAGTGTGCGATATGTATGAAACTTTTAATTATTCCTGTAACTATACCATGTGGTCATAATTTTTGTAGAGATTGTTTAGAAAAAGCAAAGGAGTATAAGAACTCGTGTCCTTTATGTAGATCACCTATGGGTGATAAAAAAAATATTAACATTTTGCTATCAGAATTAATAAAAGAAAAATATCCTTTAACATATGCAAAAAGATTGGAAGAAATTGAAATATTAAAAAGAGAGCAAGAAAAAAAAATTTGGAAAGAGAGAATTGATGCTATTAAAAATTCATCTATCATCCCTGTATTCAAAGTCCCATTAGCATTTGGACCATACTTTCCAGGAGAAGTTTTCGATATAAATATTTATAATAAAAAATTTATAGATCTTATTGAATTAATATCTAATGAAGGTACCTTTGCCATTGCATCACCATGTAAAGATAAAAATGATGATGATAAAATGTATGGTATTCATGTTAGAATATTAGAACAAAATAGTACTAATCAGTTTTTTAATATAAAATGTGTAGCAAATTTCAGAGTTATATTATATAATATAATTCATTTTCATCAATATGACAATTATATTGCACATCATTCTCCTTTATTTGATGAAAATGTACGAGTAAAATTATTAGAGTATAGTTTGCTTGGGGTGATACCATTATCTTCATCAGTTGCTAACAGTACAGATGATGATAAGGATTGTATGCCACGTAGAGATAATATAATAGACGTTGGAAAGGAAAGAGTGAAAGCTCTAAAAAATCTATTAAATACTATAGAGGTCGAGGATGATATCAATTCTATTTCGTCTTATTATGATGAGTATAAAAATATAATGAATAGTGCAGATGATAGTATAACTGAATATATTAATCTATACAATGCTGTAAAGTATTATTCTTGTGTTATATTTTCAAGGATTTGTTTACTGTGTATAAAATATCAACTGAATCGATTTGGAAATGCAGGTATTCGCTTATTTAATACTAAATTTAGAAATATTAAACTTACTTCATCTGAGCCATCAAACGAAGAATTAGAAAATTTTTCCTATTCATTAAGTAGTGCAATCATATCAAGATCTATTCTTAAATGGAGATGGTTTACAATGACAAATACTAGTGAACGATTAGAAAGTATAACACAATATTTTTTGAAAAAAAAAAATAAAAGTATCTTAGCCCTTGACAATTCGCGCTCACCACTTATCCATAGGCTTTTTATGTTAGATTCAATATCATCCTCCCTGTTAATCATCTTTTTTATTATATTTATTATTTGTTTAAAGTATTTTTTCCACTGATTAGTGCATATAAGTATGATTATATGTAAATGTACCAATCTATGTATATATGTAGTATATATGAATGTATATTTCTATTTATACACTTTATAGTTAGCTCTCTTTGTGTATTACTGCTTCCTCTAGAATGGCATGCACATCGCTACCTTCATGTTAAAAAAAAAAAAAAAAAATTTTTTTTTGTATTTACATCACATTGGTATATTCTTCATATTTTAATGATGAATTCCCACATTAAATTTAACTCATATGTAAATATCACAAAACTTGCGATATATTAATATTTTTTTTTTGTCTAAATGAAATAAAAATTTTGATATACATCTATTTGTTTGATAAAGTCATATTACACCCTCCTATGAGATGTACTGGACAGACTGAGTTAGTGGTGGGTTGGGGTAGACGTTTCATAATAGCATTATCGCGTTATTGCATTGTCATATCATCATGATATCACATGGTACTCTCACCCATTTTCCGCAATTACCGTTGTTTTGTCCTATTCTTTTAGCTAAGTAATATATGAGATATTCTTTACGATTACTTTACACGTACGTTTTAATCATCTATATATTTAAAATAATTAAAAAAAAAAAAAAAAAAAAGGACAGCTTTCACCATACCACATAAATGTGCATAAATTTTTACGTTTTCCATATATTTTTCCTTTTTTAGCATAAGACAGGTGAAAGATATAAGATATAAACTTGTGTTTGTGTTTATTAATCAAAGTTTTATTAAACTTCATAGAAATATTTTTCCTACCATTATGGTGTTAAATAACTGTGATAAAAAGGAGCGAAGGGAAATGAACGAATAAATATATAGTAAAAGTAAAACTACTACAAAATGAAATAAAGAAGTACTAGGGGGTATACTCATAATCATATAGTGTGTTATTACTAAGTTAAATGGGATACTCAACTAACTGCCTAGTTCATCGGTTATAATTGTACTTTTTGTGTATAACAGTGAAATATATCAAACTGTCTGTTTTTCCTTATCACCTACTATTACAGGAGCACCTGAAACGGCTCTTGGTATTTCGGCTGTCTCTGTTCTGTATATTTTTGTACTTAACCATTTATATGTTTATTCATTTATTTATTTATATGTTTAATCATTTATTTATTTTAATTTTTTTTTTTATATTAATTTTTTAAAATATGCAAATATCAAATGAACTTTTATCGTTTAACTCATTGTTTACATCTTACGAATGACGAGACTCACAAATTTTGCCCTTTTCTCTTCTTCCATTTACTCATTTATTACTTCACATTGATATCCTTCCTTGCTTTTGCATAAATACAGAATTATGCACACGTAAAAATGTACATACATACATACATACATGCATACATAAATACATATGTACATACTGATATACATACGAACACACATAAATTCATAAAAACCCAACGTTTGTACAAATACGTAATGGAATGCTTTCCAAATATATATGCATTTTTTATCTTAGCTTTGGTTCAGTTGCTAGATGAAAATCAGAGTGATTTACTAAAATAATCTTAAAAAAAATTATCATAAAAATGATTTACTTCGAAGGTTTGTAGTCTTGCTTGTGCGATAAAAATGGAACAAAAAGGGGAAAAATAAAACTTAAAGGGAAAAATAAAACAAAAAGGGAATAATAAAACAAAAAGGGAATAATAAAACAAAAAGGGAATAATAAAACAAAAAGGGAAAAATATAAGCAAAAAGAAGCAACGAAAAAAGTAAAAAGAGCATTCTGTTCGTACCAAAACACATTTTATTTTTCCTTTATATTCTTTTTATAAATAGGTTTATAAACAAAAATTATTACAATGGATAACACGCATTGACAATTATTTTTTCAAATGTAGAGGCACTCACATAAATGACTTGATCATTTAAGTATCAAAACAATCTAGAGTATTTGTCACATTTCTTTACACATGCATAGGTATTATTAAATATTTTTAAGTATACTAAAAGATAAGCACAAAAAAAAAAAAAAAAAAAAAAGAATAAAAATAAGTGGAATAAAAAGTGAGAGCAAAAGTGAAAACGAAAGTGAAAGCAATAGCAAAAGCAAAAGGGAGAAGAAACATATTTAAATTAATAATTGCTGAATCAGAAAGAACAAAAAAGGAACAGAATAAAAGAAAAAATAAAAGTAAAATAAAAGAAAAGATAAGAAAGAAAAGAAGAAGAGGCTTATTTTCCTCATTGAAATTAATGTTATTACAACTTCAATTTTTTTCCTTTTTTTCAAATTGATAATTTATCATAGAATTCTGAGGAATACCCTATTTTTAAATGTAATAATTATAGTAATTATAAAAATTATGAATATTATAAAAATTATAAAAGTATGTTATTAAATTTTAATAAATGTACTGTTCAAATTATGACTGCGCTTAAAACTCATATCTGTTTTTTATTCCTACTTTAATGTACGAATGTGCATTTATTACATATCATTATGTATGCGCGTGTACATATCTGTGTAGTAGTGTTACGTGATAAGCACATACAATTAGTGCACATTTATGTACATATATACCCATGTACATATGTACGTGCGCATTTATGTACATACATGTATGTACTTATGTATACATTTGTTTATTTCTTCCTTTTAGATGAATAATGTTCCTTTCAACTTCAATGCAAATGCCCCTTCGTACTACCCGGGAATGTTGTACAAAGCAGAAGAAGCGAACGAGGCAAAAGAGAATGAAATAGAACAAGTATTAAACATTTCAGATAATATAGAGGATACAAATGTAAACGATATAGAGGATAAGATAAGTAAAATAACACTGAATAGTGATGAGTCTAAAGAAGATATAGAAGAGTTACAGGAAGAAAGGATACAAGAAAAAAAGAGTACTATGGTAGAAGTAGATTCAAGGCATCACTTAAACTTAATTTTTATTGGACATGTTGATGCAGGAAAGTCAACGGCTTGTGGTAATATATTATATATATTAGGATATGTTGATGATAGAACTATAGAAAAATATGAAAGAGAAGCAAAGGAAAAAAATAGGGAGAGCTGGTTTTTAGCATTTATTATGGATATTAATGAAGAAGAGAGACAAAAAGGAAAAACTGTAGAAGTAGGAAGAGCACATTTTGAAACAAAGGACAGAAGATTTACAATTCTTGATGCTCCGGGACATAAAAATTTTATTCCAAATATGATTAGTGGTGCTGCTCAAGCTGATGTTGGTGTTTTAATTGTTTCCGCACGAAAGGGAGAATTTGAAACGGGTTTCGAGAGGGGTGGGCAAACCAGGGAGCACACGCTACTTGCCAGAACCTTAGGTATGAGCTCCTATTCTACATAGTGACGTTTTGTGCTTGTTCGTATGTAACATTTTTGCTGGTGTGTATGTTTATATTTGGGGAATATTTTTTTCCTTTATTTTTCCTTTTTTTTTTTTTTTCTTTTTTTTTCATTTATCATTTTCTTTTTTTTTTTTTTTTTTTTTTTTTTTTTCCGCATGCTTCCTTTTAAGGCATAAATCAACTAATAGTGGCAATAAACAAAATGGATGATCCAACGTGCAACTGGAGTGAAGGAAGATATGATGATATACAAAAAAAGATAACTCCTTTTATAAAATCATGTGGGTATAATATAAATAAAGATGTATATTTCGTTCCCATTTCTGGCTTAACAGGTCAGAATTTATCTGAACATGTGTCTGATAAAAATTCCAAATTACATGATCCAAGAGCTAGCTGGTATGATTTATCAAAACCTACTTTATTTCAAATTTTAAATACATTACCTCCCCCACCATGGGATGAAAAAGGACCTTTAAGGATTCCATTATTAGAAGGATATAAAGACAACGGAATTATAGCAGTTGGAAAAATTGAGTCAGGCACAATATATGGTAATAATATGAGTTGTACAATAATGCCAAATAAAGTTAAAGTAAAAGTTTTGAATGTATATTTAGAAGAGGATGAAGTGCCATATGCAAAACCAGGAGAAAATGTACGTGTAAAATTATTGGGTGTGGAAGAAGATCAAATTAGTAAAGGATTTGTTTTATGTGATTCAATCAATTTATGTTCAGTAGTTCATGAATTTATTGGAAGAGTAGCAATTGTTGAATTACTTGAGCATAAGCCAATAATAACAGCTGGATATTTTTGTATTTTCCATGCACACACCACTTGTGAAGAAATACAGTTTGTTGAAATGTTAGAGGTTATTGATAAAAAATCGAAAAAAAAAAAAATTAAACCCAAATTTATTAAAAGTGATTGTATTGTAACTGCACACTTTTTACTTTCAAATCCTGTTTGTGTCGAAGTTTATGACAAGTTACCACAATTGGGAAGATTTACCTTGCGTGATCAGGGAAAAACCATAGCAATTGGAAAGATACTCGAATTAAAGGCCTAATGAATAATGTGCGAATGTGGTAAAATGGCTAGTCAAAAAAAAAAAAAAAAAAAGACAAAAAAGACAGAAAATAAGGGAAAAGAATAAAAAATGAATATACAAGTGGAGGAAAGAAATAACAATAACATGAAGCTGAATTAGTGAGGAATGTCAAATCTTTAATGTTCATTATTACATAATTCTCTAAGTGCTGTTTTTGCCAAATGTGAATTTTTTTTTTTTTTTTTAAATGCATTTAAAATATCACGCTCATAAGGTTTTGTATATGTATGCAAAGTCTTTTATTTTTTGGTTTTTACCATAGCGGAGCGTTAATGGGGAGGAGGAATCGCATAATAGTAGTACAGAAAAAGATAGCAACAATACACTATTTTTTTAAGGTATTTGTGTGTACATATATACACGTATATACATGTACACGCATATACATACACACATACATATGAATCATTTTGAAATAAGCTGCTTTAACTTTTTTTGTGTATTGTATGAAGAATACGAAGAATTTGAATATTTACGAACAAGAAGAAAAAATGTATAAGATACATTGTGTTATCATGTATAAATATATGTGTTTAGTATTTATATGTATATGTATTTATATGTATATGTATTTATATGTATATGTATTTATATGTATATGTATTTATATGTATTTATATGTATATGCATATATATTTATGTACATACGTCATTATATGAATAATTTGAAAAAAAAAAAAAGTGCATACTTATGAAACAATACTCTTTTAATTTTTCCTTTTTTAAAGACGTCAAATATTTATTCTCGCATAGGCTTATTTGAGAAGCACATATATTTCAGTTCTTGATTTCTTTTCCTAAATATGTAGTACGTCGTGTGCATCCTTATGCGTCTGTATATGTACATATATATATGTATATAGAAAACTAATTTATGAGGAAAAATTTAACAACGGAACATCATCATATTTGTATTAATAAAATTTTGTTCCTTTAAATAATAAAGTTGATATTTAAAAAATTGTTATGTTTCCTTATACTAAATGTGAAAATTTATGTATTAATATAATGCAAAAATCATATTTATAAAAAAAAAAAATTAATTTAATTTAAAAAAAAAAAAAAGTGAGGAAATGTAACATAAATTGATAAATTATGTAGAACTTTGTTTTTCCTATTTTTCCAATTATCACATATGTGTATGCTAGTGTATGTATATGTAAGTTCATATGTATGTTTATATGTATAAGTGTATATATGCACGTACGTACGTACGTACGTCTGTACATATATGAGCAATGCATAATAATTAAAAAATTTGTTGGCTAATATAAAAGAATAAACCTAAAATTATGATTAATTCAGCAACACAATTTATAGTATAGGAAACTGAGGTACTATAACAAATTAAAGAAAAAAAGGGGAATAATGTAGTAAAAGTAAAGGTGGAAATAATATGTATTCATTCATTTCTAAAAATTAAAATAATTTATATAATGGAAAAGGGGGACAAATACAAAAGAAAGGGGGAAAAAGGAAAAAAATAAAATAAATTACACAAAACAGGGAAACATACATATATATACATATGGCATGTACACGTATTTCTCAGAAATAAACATACAGTGGTACAATAAGCTCACAAAATAAATGTGTTATTATGAAAAAAAAAAAAAAAAAAAAAAAAATTTTTACATGTAAATCAATGTAAAATAATGTTAACCCATGGGTGGAGGATCATTTTGGTAATTCCTGTAGACATATACAACTCGTTCTTCATTTTGGTACAACGCACAAATTGCATAAAATGGCATACATTTTATACACTTGTAGTATATAAGTATACACATATGGTACATATATGTACACGTGTATATATACGTATACATTTACGTACAGCGAGCATTGCGAGCACGTGAACTAACCTTCATAGATGCAGCTTGCGTTGTTTAAAAATAAGACTAAGAATATTACTATTTCTTATAATATAGAAAAGTACAACTACAAATATTACTATCCATATAATGTACCAAGTGGCTACTTCATTATTATTCATGATAAGATCTTCCTGCAAAGACAAATCAATATTGGCAATAATTTTTTCTCTCTTAGCACTTGTTGTTTTTAAACTTTTTGAAATAACTTTATCAAAATATTGTGGTAAAACGAAATAATTATTAATAAGTTCATATTTTTCCTTATTATAATGAAAATATAATGTAGGTAGTATCCAATTTAATATTACACCTGGATAGGTATAAGTATTTAAAACCATTTTGAATGCTTCAATTTTCATTGTATTTTTTTTCCCCTTATTTACTTGATCAAGAGTTGTATTAATTTTTTCCACAAGGTTAGCAGCTAAAGAATTCATATTTTCATTATTATAAATCAAGTCTGATATTTCATAATATTCATAAGGAATACGAGTAGTAACTAAAAATTTGTTTACATCTTTATTATGACCTTTATCTGTAATTACTACACATCCATTTAGCATTGCATCAATGACTGTTTTATTTAACATACCAGCAAATTTTGAACTGATTACACATACTTTACTTCTTTGTAAAATATTATAATATTCTTTCATTTTGTTTTTTATAAGTTTATGAGTTGTTTGTAAACCCCATACTTTCCAGTAATACAAATCTACCTCATATTTATAAATTTTATCTTTTAAGTTGTTCATATTTTTATTATATATATAATCCATAATTTTTTGAATAAGGAAATCGTTGTAATTACTTGATGTTGTATTATATAAATATAATATATCAATATCTCTTGTAAAGCTATTAAAAAGTGATGATGGGTCTTTAAAAGTACATACTGGTAAAAATAAATCTAACAATGAATAACTTAATTCAACACTTGGATTATGTCTATTTCCTATTTTCCTTGCAAGGTCATAATAATAAGTAGGACTTATTCCTCCTCTATTATTTGGTTCATTTTCTTTTACTTCAAAACATTTATCAAATTTTTTAAAACAGCATGGATTAACTGCATGTGGTAAGAAGGCCCACAAAGTTTTGTTATCATCATCATCATCATCATTATAGTCATTATTGGTACCATTCATACTATTGTAATAACCACTATTCGGATCATCCTTATCTAACGTTTCCTCCTCCGTATCGTCACCAGGTGAAGAAGAACCCTTTTTTCCTTCTTTTTTTTTTTTATGTTTATTTGTTATAATATCATTTGTGCGACTATTTGATACTTTATTCCATAAACTATTATGCAACTTCCTCCTCTCAGCTGCTGTGTCAATGCTACTTATCGGGTTATACTCAAATATATTTACTTGATTTTGAAAAAATATATGAGGAAACAAATTCAAATATGTGTTTTTTACATTATTATCCCATCCATCACTTATAAAAATTAGTGTAGTTAATTTGGGCATGTTTTTTAAAAAAAAATAATGATTGTAATAATTAGAAACAAAACTACTATGAACAAAAATTAAATCAAAAGGTTCACTTCCTATTTGTTTATCATAGTTATGTAATAAGGTATGTAAATTTTTGGAAAAAAATAAAGGATAGTGTTTAAAACCATAACCCCATATATAAGTATTCCATTTTAATTGATTTTCCATTACATCATATAAATTGAAAAAGTATCTATCCAATGATGTAGAAAAAGCTTTTTTTGTTGATAAAAATAAAACACGAGGAACTCTTAATATATACTTAGAAGTATTCTGTATATTTGATTTTACATTTAATGGTAACAAGGGTACAAGAAATGAGTCCGATTTTTTAAAATGATGCTTAGCATTCTTATAACTATCTATGTGTTCTTTTACCATTGATTTTACATCAATATCCAAACTTTCTAACATATACTCTAAATTACTATAATTTATATAGGAAAATATGCAATTTTTATTTTTATGTGATGAACAATTACATTCATGTAAATTGTCACTCTCACCACTAATCAACCCTCTTAAGACACTCGCATTTTCCATTTTATTCTTTCTTAACATATTACTATTAATAGACCCACTTTCCACTGTTTCGTGCTCGTCTAATTCGTTTATATCTTCAAACATCTCTGTCTTCTTTTCTTTTTCTGCATCACTCATCTGTTCATATACTACATCATCTTTTTCATGTATAAATATATTCTTTTCAAAACTATCATCTATGTTATATTTATTTTTTATATCATTTTCACTGATCAAATCATCCAGAAGTTTCCTTTCATATGAATACGGGTTATACTTGTCTCTTAAAGATGAAAAGAACGTTTTCAATTTTTCATTTTTCTCATTTAATTCTTTATTATTCATATTTTCCTTACTTTTTTTTATTAAATTTTGCAACTCGTTTATCAAATCCCTCTCCTTTTTGTTATATTCTAATAATATTGATTCTTTTGATTTTGTAGAACCATCTGTCACACTTTTATCTAATGAAAAAGGAGCATTCTTATTTTTTTCTGAGTTTAAAAATTTTCCCAATATAGACTGAATATCACCTATAACTTTGTTATTGTTCCCACTTTTATTCTCGTCCTTATTATTATTATTAAGATGTCCGAGCAACTCTGTTAAATGCTCCAAAGGATTTGAACCCTTCCCACCACTACCATCCCCACTATTTTTACCTCCTAAATTTCCAAGCAAGCTTGTTAAATGTTCCATAGGATTTGAATCCTTCCCGCCACTACCATCCCCACTATTTTTACCTCCCATATTTCCAAGCAAGCTTGTTAAATGCTCCAATGGATTTGAACCCTTCCCACCACTACCATCCCCACTATTTTTACCACCAAGATGCCCGAGTAACTCTGTTAAATGTTCCATTGGGTTTGAGCCCTTCCCACCACTACCATCCCCACTATTTTTACCACCAAGATGCCCGAGTAACTCTGTTAAATGTTCCATTGGGTTTGAGCCCTTCCCGCCACTACCATCCCCACTATTTTTACCTCCTAAATTTCCAAGCAAGCTTGTTAAATGTTCCATAGGATTTGAATCCTTCCCGCCACTACCATCCCCACTATTTTTACCTCCCATATTTCCAAGCAAGCTTGTTAAATGCTCCAATGGATTTGAACCCTTCCCACCACTACCATCCCCACTATTTTTACCACCAAGATGCCCGAGTAACTCTGTTAAATGTTCCATTGGGTTTGAGCCCTTCCCACCACTACCATCCCCACTATTTTTACCACCAAGATGCCCGAGTAACTCTGTTAAATGTTCCATTGGGTTTGATGTCTCCATTCCAGCTTGGTTCCTGAGCCACTACCATCCCCACTATTTTTACCTCCCATTCCACGGCCACTACCATCCCCACTATTTTTACCTCCCATATTTCCAAGAAAGCTTGTTAAATGTTCCATAGGATTTGAACCCTTCCCACCACTACCATCCCCACTATTTTTACCTCCCATATTTCCAAGCAAGCTTGTTAAATGTTCCATAGGATTTGAACCCTTCCCACCACTACCATCCCCACTATTTTTACCTCCCATATTTCCAAGCAAGCTTGTTAAATGTTCCATAGGATTTGAACCCTTCCCACCACTACCATCCCCACTATTTTTACCTCCTAAATTTCCAAGTAAGCTTGTTAAATGTTCAAGTGGATGGGCTGCTTTACCATTTGCACCGTTATCTTTATTATGACTTGCATCATTTGTATGATCACTGTTGCCCTTATTTGAAAAGCTATTAAAAAGATTCATTAAATTTTCTAAATTAGCATTTGATGAGCCATTAGAATTCAATACGTTTTTAAGCATATCCAAGTTATTATTATTAGTACTACTACTATTATTATTATTATTATTATTATTATTATTATTATTATTATTATTATTATTATTATTATTATTATTATTATTATTATTATTATTATTATTATTATTATTATTAATATTATTACTATTATTACTATTATTGCTATTATTGCTATTATTACTATTATTGCTATTATTACTATTATTATTTCTATTAATATTACTATTATTATTACTATTATTATTACTACCACTATTATTTAAATTGTCTTTGTTATTATTTCCTTTATAAGCATTTAAAAGATCTCCAAGATTACTGAGATCAACGCCACCCGAGTTTTGGTTTGTTTTACCATTGTTTACATTATTACTATTTGATTTATTATTTTCATTTAAGCAAGTTACATATACTGAAATAAAAGAATATAAACACACACATTTACTAAAAATATTCATTTGTATGAAAAAATTAAGTAAATTTATGGAAATATAATAGCATAAAAATTAAGTCATGGAAAAAAATTATTTTAAAAAACAGAAAATTGTTGTCAGTTGCTTGAAAAAAAAAAAGTCTGTACTTGTTTAATGAAAAAAAAAAAAAAAAAAAAAAAAGGTTTATAAGTATATATTATTTATATTTCATTTTTTTAAACTTTCACAATGAACAAAAAAAAAAAAAAAATTGAAAAAGAAATAGAAATACAAATAGCAATAGAAATGCAAAATATTATTATATATAATACGGGGAAATAAATTCATAAAAGTGTAAAAAATTAAACTTTATTTTTTTTTAATATTCTTACATATATGTGCATATATTAGCAATAATACATAAAATATAAGCGTAAAGGTGTATAAATACACAAATGCTTATAATTATGTGCGTATACACATTTGTATATAATTATGTGCGTATACACATTTGTATATAATTATGTGCATATACACATTTGCATATAATTATGTATAAGCAAAATAATATACATATATCTATATATAATATTTTTAATAATATGTGAATATATAACATAATTCATCTTAATAAAAATAAATTATCAAGTCTGCTTAGTTACAAGCTCCAAATTTTCACTTGCTGTTTTTTTTATTTTTTTAACAATTAAATATTTCCAGTGCAACTCAAAATTAAAAAATAAGCTAAAACTTTCAAAATGCAATTAATATCAACTAAATATAATTTTTTCCAGCTAAGTTCGCTTAGCTATTACCAAATTTAAATCAGCATAAGTAAACGTATTCATACGCACATTTGTAAATAAATAAATAAATATATATATATATATATGCATACATACATTTATACAAATTTATACAAAATTGTACATATTTATACGTATGTATATATATATATATATATAAACAGGAACACAAGAAATATTGAACAAAATGACGAAGAAATAGCTTTCTATCAATTACTATATCTCGTTTTCTCCAAATGATACATATTTACATGTACTTATATATATATATATATATATATATATATATATATATTTACAAATATTGATATATTTATATATATATTGACAAATATACGTATATACTTTAATTAGAATAGCTAAATGTTTATAATGTGTTGAATTATTTCATGTTAATAAAAAAAAAGATCACATATGTAAAGAATACACATAAAAATATGACAAGTTCATGTAAATTTTAATATACAGTATGAAAAAGATGAATTTTTTTCATATTTATATGACATCAGTGTAATAATAATTGTGTGTTACAAAACTTTCTCTATAATTTTGTTCATTTTTTTTAATAAGCACTTTTTTATAAAAAGAAGAGAATTAAAATAAATAAAAAAAATATTACAGGTGGTTCATATTATTATTATTATGATAAATATCTAGAACACTATATGGTTCTTGTATACATAATTACATATATGTAATCGTTTATATATTTTTATACATTAATATATAATTAAAAAGCGCAAAATATTCCTGTCATGAAATATTTAAAAAAAAGAAAGGCTGAAGTTTTTCGTTCATTTGTAAATATGAGAAATTATAAAAATTTAAGAAGTATACATTATGAATTAAGGAAAAATCCTTTTTTTTACAATTGTAAAAATGGTATAAATACATTTAATCAAATGGGTAAATTGAAAAAAAAAAAAAAAAAAAAAATGTATCTATTCAAAATTAATTATAAATTATGGTGAACATTTCAGGTGAATACACATATAATATATATATATATATTTATAAGAATGCATTACACGAACAGGTGCATAATTAAACTTGTACAATAGGATATGAGTGTATATTTTTTTATCTCAAAAACACTTCATTTAATATAGGATTAATTAAAAAAAAAAAAAAGTTAAAAAAGAGTATAGAACGAAAAAGTGCTTTTTTTCTTTTTTTTATGTATGATTTCCTTTTTTAAGCAACGCAATTAAATTAAGTGGGGTGAAGTATAAGAATTACGGTTTTGTAGATTCACATATATATATATATATATATATATAACGTACATTTTTGGAAAAGAAATAATGTGTAAGCATTATGTGCCCATAGAAACCGCATTATTTCTGTAAATTAGCTTTTTATGGATAACTCATGCAGAGCATTTATGTAAAATATACTATGAGAATTCTTTTATAATTAAAAAGAATATAATATTTTGAAGAATATGTTTTTTACAAATGTAAGATTTATAAGCAAATTAATGAAAATCAAAATTTCCAAAAGGAAGAGTTGGATAAAAAGAAAAAAAAAATGGATGTTACCTAAAATTGAAAAATCGTATTTAAAGCAGGAGCAGGATTTTACCGTTCCTCATAAAACCATACCACTCAATGAAAATAAAAAATACGAAGCAAATAGGAACAATAATAACAGCAATTATAGTAATGATGGCAAATATAGTAAAGATAGCTATAATAACGAAAATACGAAAAATATAGACTCGGAAGAAACAGGCTATAATCGAATGTTAGAAGAACTTAAAGGAAAGGGGAAAAAGAACTTGAAACCACACGAATACAAGAAATTACTTAAAAAGAAGGAGCATATTCCAAAAAATGATGACAAAATAAGTTTGAGACATTTATTGCAAAAAGGGAGAAAAAATGTGAATTTAGATATTCGAGATTTTAAGGAAGAAGAGAAAGAAAAAAAAAAAAAAGAACTGAACACTTTTTGGTATATGCCAAATCCTTTTGAAAAAAAAGGGGTATATGGAATGAAGGAAAATTCTTTTTATAAATCTTTTATAAGAGATAGAGAAAGACAGTTAGATAATGTGGATGTGAAAAAATTAAATGAAAATGAACGAAAATTATTAAATGATATAAATAAAAAGAAAAATAGTAATTACAATAATAATAATAGAGTGAATGAAGAATTATTAGATAAAAGCGTTTCGTTAGAAGAAACAGAGGAAAAGGAAAAAAAAATTCGAATTAGTCCCAGAAAATATTGGTTTCACAAAGACTATTTCTCTCCTGATATATCAACATTAAATACAGTAAGGGCCAGAGAATTGCGATTTTTAATGATGAATGAAGCAAAATTAGTTAGAAAGGGGAAAACTGTAGATTTGGAATTATGGTTAGCTTTCATGAACAGAGTCATAACTTTGTCTACAAAAGTACATGTACGAAGTCTTTTAAGATATTTACAAACTATTGCATCTGTTAAAGTTACTAATAAAAAAATGATAAATGATATATTGTGTGAGATTTTTAATAGAGAAAATAATATGAAGCCAAAGCATTATGTATATCTTTTTCAAAGTTGTTCAAGATTAAAATGGAATGATTTTAAATTAATATATGCATTAAAAAATATGACCTTATGTTGGTCTATTCTGAGAAATAATTTTTTGATAAAATCTGCTAATTCTATTTCTAAATTAGATTTAGCAAATATTGTATATAGTAAGGCTTTACAAATAACATTACAGGAAAGATTAGGTAATTTCACAGGGAAAGAATTAAGAGCAATTAAGGCTATAACTTTTCTCGAATTTTTTAATGAAGAAATGATCATAAAATTTATATCATTAGCTACATTTTACAAAGAATATTTCAATTATTACACAAGACATTTGCAAATACTGTACTTATATATTATGTTGTTTCACACATCCATATATAACAAGCTCACTGAGGAGCAAAGGGAATTTCTACAACGCTATTCAAGGGAAAGCAATTTAAAAAAAATTAACAAAATAAACCATAAAAATTATTTGAACAGTTTGAGGAGAAAGGAAAGAACGGTTAGAGGGTGTTTACGCAGTGATGATAACGACTGTTCAGGTAGCCACTATCCATGTAGCGACTATTCAAGCACCGACGATGAGGGATGTTCAGATAGCGATTATGAGGGATGCTCAGATAGCGACGATGCGGGATGCTCAGATAGCAACGATGAGGGATATTCAGATGGAAACTCTTCAAGTAATGACAAGGATATTTACTCAGGAAACGTTGGAGATGATGATGATGAAATTGTTGAAGATGGAGTGAAGTTTTACAATAAACCAAATATAATGAATAACACTAGTAGAAACTTGAAAGAAAAAGTCCAGATCGATGGAAAAAATAGTGAACATATTAAATTAGGAGATAAAATATGTGGTGGGTATACAAGTATGCTACATAAAGAGGTAAGTGATCTATTAACGATATTAAAAATAGAACACCTAAATTCAGTTAAATGTGGACCTTTTATGGTTGATATTTATCACCCTGAATCAAATTATATTATTGAATTAAATGCACATTTTCAGTATTATTTAAATTCAGAAAATTTAACGGCTTTATCAAAATGGAGACATAAATTTTTGTTTCAGATGGGGTATAAAGTAATTCATATTCCATATCGTACATGGAATAATATACCTAATGATAATCAAAAAATTGATTATATATGCAGCGTTTTACCAAATATTGTATTAGCGAGTTCACCTGTTTATTCACACATGGGTAATTTTTAAAATTATAGATGTTCCATACATTTACGTTATTACGTGTGTGTTCATGTACAAATGGAGGTATTTTATACTTTATATTTTTCGTTAACGTTTGTGTTAGTTAATTTTACGCATTTTTTCGGTATTTCGTGTATTCACTTTTTAAGAATTTCATTTGTTCATTTTTTAAGCAATTCATTTGTTCTTTTTTAAAGTATTTTATATATCATTTTTATGAATTGCTCATTATGTAGAGCGCTTCATATTTTTTTCCATTATTTTCAAAAATTTTTAGTATAAATAGGTGAAATAAACCTTAAATATTTTGCATTTCAGATGGTTATAATCAACGCGCATCCGCGTGGTATAATAAAAAAAAAAAAAAAAAAAAAAAAGTAAAACATACAATACAAAACAAAACGTGTGATAATTATAATCGCTTCAACTGTTGTACTTCTTAACTGTGCAACTGCAAAACATATTCAAGAAGAAATTGCAGTTTTTCCATGATACATAAAAATATTAAACCAGTTCAACAAAAAATGCAGCGCATTCGTAAGTACAAATTGTACACATAAGAGAAGTACAATGGCAGTGATAAAAATGCCTACATAATAAGCTTGACGGATCATGAAAAGGAGAAAATAATGCACATTTACTTTTTGAAATGTTAATGAAAAGAAAAAAAATGGTATTTCATAAAAGCCAGTTTCTTTAAAAAGATTAAGCACAAAGTAAATAAGAAGAAATATTATTCTACATATGAAAAAAAAAAAAAAAAAAAAAAAAAGTTTTTAAAATTGCAGAATGAAATTAGGGGTTATTAAATGTTTATATTTGCATATATATATATATATATATAAAGCAAATGGCCCAATTTGTATTTATGCGAATAAATTACTTTACCTAGGTAGCTATTTTAACAATAAAAAAAAAACAAAAAAATTGTATAATGTATTAAATAACCTGACTTAGGAAAATCAGCTGTTTATTATGTAAAATAATGTACAAAAAAAAAAAAAAAAAAGTAATAACTTCGATAAATGTTAATAAAAAAAAAAATGATAAAGTATTAACTTCGATAAATGTTAATAAAAAGAAAAAAAAATGAAAAAGCATAGAGATGTTGCAATTATACAAAAATTTTATTTTACACATAAATAGAAGATCCGTATTTCCTATATGTATAAGAAATGTTTTTTTAAGTAATTACTCATTGGCCCCAAAGGTAAAGTCTGGTAAAAAGGGGCAAGATAAAAAAGATTCTGGTAGTAATAAAACGGAAAGTAGTGAAAAGGTTCACGTTTTTAATATATATAACTCTGTTGACAAAGATCATGAAATTTTACCTGACCATGCATATCCGAAGTGGTTGTGGAAATTAGAAAAACCATTGAAGACTTATGGTGAATTAGCCCTAATGTTTTTATACGGAAAGGTAAAATTAAAAACAGTATAATTTTTAATTAAAAAATTATGAGGAATTTTATAGTATTATTTAATAAACTGTAGAATTGTGTTGCTCACTTATGTAGTTCTATAAATACAGAGTTGCACGTATATGAGCGCATATATACGCACATGCGTGCGTAAATTTCCATGTGTATATCGATCTCTATCTTTCTCTCTCTCTCTCTTTATCTCTCTCTCTATCTCTCTATCTATCTATATATATATATATGTGCAGTTTTATGAAGCATATCAGGAAGATTTTCAGGATAACAGTACTTAATTTTTTTCTTTTTTTAAATAAAATATTTTAATTCCTTTTTTAGGATGTTGAAAATTCCACAGCACAAGATTATTATCGCTTTCGTAGGTTGCATAATAAAAATTTAATTAAATTAAATAATTTAAGATTGAAAAAATCAAAACGATCAACAGTTAAACCTATCTTTTGGGACCTCTAGATCGAAGGAGGAAAAAATACAACCTAGATGGGTACATTTATATGTATGAATATATATGAGTATGTTTGCATATATATATATGCATGAATATATAGGAGTATGTATATGTATCATATATATTTTTATGTACATATATGAGTATGTATGTATACATATATTTATATGTACTGTGTGTTAAAATGCATTAATTCAACTTACTCTATTACCCCGTTTTTTAAACTAGTGTAAAAAAGAAAAAGTATTCCCACAAAACATTGCTCAATTTTTACCCTATTATTTTATCATCAATTTTGTTCTCTTTTTTCTCTTTTAAAACGTACAGATATTTGTTTTTTTATAAATATGTGAACAAGAGCATGCCCCCCAAAAAATATATGTAAAGAAGAATTGTTCAAAGAGTATTTCTTCGACGTACATTTTTTTTTTTTTTTTTTTGTTAACCATTGCTTTATTTTTTACTATATAATTTTTTTTTTATATATATTGTTATTGTCGATTAAAAAAAAAAATAAAAAAAAGTTCTTATGCATGTTTACTGACAATAATAAAATCAAATTAAACTTGTTTTAAGCGTAACTTTAACATTGCATATTTGAGAAAAATCCTCATACGTATAAATATAAATACGTATGAATGTAAGCGTGCATATATGTATGTATGTGTTCATGCGTGTATGTGTTCATGTATGTATGCATATATTCACGTATGTATGTATATATTCACGTATGTATGCATTTATACATACGCATTCGTATACACATATACACATACGTACGCATATGTTCTCTCGTAACAAGTAATATGATTGTAACACAGAAAAAAATAATAATCCTTAAAAAGAGTAAAAATGAAAAAACATAAAATTCAGTGAAAGAAAATAAACATAAAATTCTCCAAAGTTATTTTATGTTAGCTTGCATGAAGGAGTTTTTTTTTTTTTTTTTTTTTTTATAGCAAAATTTCCTGCATTTTTTTGTGTGGATATAAACTAAAGGATTCATTTCAATTTTTTTCTTTTTTTCTTATTTTTATGTGTTTACATATTTTGTTCGACCTGCAGCTCCGTTTGCATAAAGTTTTGTGTGTAAGTGTGTATATATATAAAATAGGAATGTGTACCATAGAAAGCGGAGTAATAGAAAATAATATACAAGAAAGCGAAAGAAACGGAAAACACGAAAGAAGCGGGAAAATCCTTCTTTCCCCCGTATATTGTTCATAACACTGAAAATTGCCCACGCGCGTACATGTCCACACACTAATATATATATATGTACGTATGTATGTATACATGCACGCGTGCATATTTTTAAGATATATTCTTAATCACGTAGTGGGGGTGTTTACACAGTAGAAACACAATACATAATGTTTAGAGTTCTGTGGAACGAATTAGCAAAAAAAAAAAAAAAATGATAAGGCAAAGGCTTCTCAGAAATGGCATTTTCTAATAAGAGGAAATTAGTTAAACCAGAAAAAGTTTCGAATAAGAAGAAAAGCAATACATCTAATAAAAATAGGGATAATTTTAATGTAAAGACAGAAATAAATCATGTGAACAGTGATATTATATCAATCGATGATGAGAAGGGTTATGATAAATGTAGTAATGCTAATGATAGTAACATGAATGATAGAAGGAGAACTGGCAGAAATGCAAGGTCTACCCAGATGAACAGGAATGATTTAGATGATAGCACTGAATGTTTTAAAAATTTAAAGAAAGGAGCAGTTATTGAAATAACTGTATACAACTGGATGGTGTTTAGTGGACCAATAAAGTTAAAAGCACAAGAAGGAATAAATTTAATTGCTGCAGCAAATGCTAGTGGTAAATCTTCCATCGTATGTGCGTTAGTGTTCGGGTTAGGATATAACTCTAATGTTCTATCAAGAAATAAAGAATTAATTAATTTTATTAAAAAAGGAGAAAAAAAAAGCTATATAGAAATAGTGTTAAAATGTAATGAATTAAGTAATATATGTATAAAAAGAATAATGAATATTATAGACAATAAAGTTAAAAGTTTTTGGTTTATTAATAACACAAAAGTAAACTATATAAATATATTAGATATGCAAAAGGAATTTAATTTAAATTTAGATAATTTGATTACCTTTATGCCTCAAGAAAATGTAAGCAAATTTTCAAGGCTCACTCCTGAGGAACTATTTGAATGTACACTACTAGCTATTGATAAAAAATTATTGGATGATTATAACTATTTAAAAAAAATAGTACAAGAAAAAAAAGATGATGAAACTCGGGTTCAGATGTATGAACACGAAATTAAGGAAGAGGAAAAACTAGTAACCGATTTACAAGAAAAAATAGCGAAATTTGAAAACTTGAAAAGCATACTTGCTACTGCTAAACTGTACAGGGTAAAAAAGTCTATGTTAGCTATGAGTATGAAGAAAGAGCAGTTAAAAAAACTAAAGGAACGGATTGATACTTTAGTTAAAGAGAAAGATACTCATTTTAATACACTGAGATTTTATTTATCTGAATTAGAAAAATGCCACAAGGTAATAAATAGTTTGTCAATAGAATATACGGATAGAAAGAAAAAAATCAGAGAAGCAGTCAATGAATACATTAAGATGAAAATAAAATTCGAAGAAATAGAAAAAGAAATTTTAAAAGAAGAAAAGGTTATGGAGGATACTGTACAAAATATGTGTGAAAATAAGGAGTATATAAAAGATTTAGAAAAAAAGAAAAAAGAGGTAAAAGAAGAAATGCAACGAATTGAAGCATTTTTTAAAGAGAAACAGAAATATAGTAAAGATACTCAAAAGAGACAAATTTTGTTGGAAGTAGAACTAAAAGAATTGTCGAATCAGAACAAACAATTGTTAATGAAAAAATATACGTTACAATCTGAACACAACTCACTTGTTGACAAATTAAAGAAAAGACAAAATTATCAAAACATACAAGAAGAGAAATTTCTAAATAACATCGAGTTTACATTAAGAGAAAGAATTATGAACTATAAAAAAAACATAAAAAATATTGTTAAAACATATAATTTATTAAGTGATCACTTTCTAGAAAATTTAAAAAAAAAATATGATGAATCAAAGATAGCTAGCCAAAATGAATTAAACAACGAAATTATGGAGGAGTTATCAAAAAAAAATATTTTATATGGTCCTCTTTGTAAATATATTAAATGTATTCAGCCGCAGTTTGATTATGTGGTGGAATTTTTTTTAAAAAAATATTTCAATAGTTTTTTATTAATTCAAAAGGAAAACAAAGATTTGTTAGAAGCATTGTATAAAAAATATAAACTATCTGTAATAACTGTTTCAAGGGAAAATCATAAATATTGTTATGTAACATATGAAATGAAAAAAAGAGGAGTGGAATATTTTTTATACGAATTATTTGATAGCCCGGAAGTCGTAAAAAATGGGTTAATAAATTTCTTACCAATAAATATTGCCTTTATTGTAAGAGGAAATACTCTAAAAAATAAAGGAACAAACGAAATAAATGAGTTTAACAATTTTATGATAAAAGAAATTACAAAGCAGTTGAATGAAGATGTAAGTAGTTTGCTTTATTTTTGTGATAACAATGTGCATAGATACAAAATAAGTACATACGATAAAAATATTTTTATCGATAACTTTTCCTTTATTGATAAGAAATGCAAAATTCTATATTATATCAATAACGATGTAAAAAAAGATTTAAATAATTTAAACGAAAAGAAAGACAAATGTGAGGAAGAGTTACAAAAATTGCAACAAACTTTTCAAGAATTTGAAAAAACAAAAAGGGATAAAAATGATGAATATAATAAAATAATTTTAGAGAAAAGTGAAATAAATTTAAAAAAAAATAAATTCAATTTGCTTAAGAAAGAGTTAAACACGTTAGAGGAAAATTTGAATTTGTATTTGAAAGGAGAAAATGTAATTGATGAAAAACGAAATAGAGTAACAAAAAATATTAATATATTAAATGAAAAGAAAATAAACATTTGTGATACGTACTTTACTATATTAAAAGAACATAGAGTATATGATAAGGAGGTATTTACCTTATCACACAAGATAACACAATGGAAACGGTACTTAACTATTATAAAAAATGAAAATTCAGAGAACGAGGAAAAACATCAAACATTAAAAAATAGCATTGAGCTGGAAAAGACAAAATACACATCCTGCTTACATGATATAAACGAGTTAGAGCAGCTAATCAAAGTGCAAAAAAAAGAACTAACAAAAGAAGAGATAAATGCATTGAAAGATATACATTTGTCTTTTGAAGAATTAGAAAAAAAATTACAAGAGTGTTTAATACAACAAAAAATATATAATAATTTAGACAAAAGTGAAGAAAAGTATAACATGCTTGTAGTATCTGTCGAAAGACATAAAGAAAGTATTGAAAATAAAAAAAAAGAAATCCATTTTTTAAAAAAAAAATTAGAAAATTATGATAAACAAACTCAGTTCGTATTACCCAATTGGGTTAATCAAATAAATGAATATATTATTTTTTTAAATTATAATTTTCAAAAATTTATGAATTTTATAAATTCAAATTATGATGGTCGAATAGAATTAATAAAAAAAAATGATTTTTATGAAAAGTGTCAATTATTCATTAAAGTTAAATTTAAAACGAACGCCCCCTTTTTGTTATTATCCATATCGCATCAGTCAGGTGGTGAACGATCCTTAACAACCATGTTGTATATACTGTCAATTCAAAAGTTAACAAAGAATGGCTTCTACGTTCTAGATGAACTAAATCAAGGACTTGATCAAACTAATGAAAAGAGAATTTTTGAGTTGCTCTCCTGTTTGTCAAATCCCACCATGTACAAACAACATTTCCTTCATGATTACCAGTACAAATATATTAAAATTAATTATCATTCAAAACCACAATATTTTATATTAACCCCTCAAATAATTAAAAATATGTTTTTCAAAGATATTACCGTTCACTATCTCTTTAACGGTTTTGGTGTTCTGGACGATCAGTTTCTCGGCTTCTACGACTGAGCGTGGGGGAAAAGGGGGAGGGAACGGGAGCACGCACATAGCATGCGTTCGTGTATGTATGTATATGCACGTACTTATGTATGTAGGTGTAAACATTTTGACCTTCCCCTTTTTTTGTTCGCGATTTTGTGTTATGCACCCGATGAACACATGCTCGCTCGACATCTGAACGCTTTTACGTGTTACACTTTTTTTCGTTTTTATTAGCACTGTTATATATTACTTCATAAGTGCTCTATGAACTCTAAGCTATACGTATACTTTACACTGCATACTTGAGTAGAAAATATAACTATAGGGGTTTTAAAATAAGAGAAAATCGCCTTACTGATTCCTTTTTTTTTTTTTGTACTCACGTGGAATTTACATACATATGTGCATACAATTGTATGTGAACATATTTGTACGTGAATGTATTTGTATATGTTTGCACATATGTGCGTACAAATGAATTGTTTGACCTTATCTCGTGCATGATCAGTGTTGCTTTGACACTAAATATTTGCCACTGTATCGATAGTGTTATGAACACAATATGGGTTTATTTTTTTTTTTTTATGCACAAATAGTGTTTTACGTCAATATGTTGTATCCTTTTTTTTTTTTTTTTTTTTTTTTTTTTTAAATAATGAGATATAATTTTGCCTACAACAATATAACATCAAGTTGAGTATAACATATAGTAATTATAACATATGTTCATTCCTCTTTTTCACATTTGTTTATGGGCGTAGATATTTTCAGTAGTTTTAAATATAAAGGGGCTCCAAAAATTGAAAGCGACTAATTTTTCAAAAAAAATTAGGTACACCAGTCCGCATATAGGACATATATATAATACATATATATATACATATATATATGCATGTAGCAGTTTTGCATAAATGTTCTATTCGCTCCGTATGCTTGCGTACATATATTTTAACTATAATTTTATTTTAAAATCATATAGAGGACGAGAATTTTCGGCTAATCTTTGTAGAATGCAATTTTATTTTATTTTATTTTAAAATTAACGCTTTGCATGTAATTTGATTCGAAGCTCCAACTTGAAGTTTACTTCGAAAGAGGAAAAAAAAAAAAAAAAAATTAAGCGAAAAAAATTTAAAATAACTTAGCAGAAAAAAATAAAAATAACTTAGCAGAAAAAGGTAAAAATAATTTAGCAAAAAAGTAAAAATAATTTAGCAAAAAAGTAAAAATAATTTAGCAAAAAAGTAAAAATAATTCAGCAAAAAAGTAAAAATAATTTAGCAAAAAAAAAAAAAAAATCATCTTTCCTTTTGCATTCTTGTTAAAATAGCATAGTGCCTTTTTTTGTGGTAAATTTTTAAAAAAGGCGCATACTTTACTGTTTAAAAAATTGTACATTTTGAATAATGTAAGAACGAACAGGCGTAAATTTATACGTACAAAAATAAGGCACAAAAAAAAATATATATATATATATCTATATATATATATATATATATATATATATATATATATATACGTACTTGTATACTACATTTTCACGTACATATATATTGTTTATGTAACTACATGCAGCGTTCAGTTTGAGCAGAAAGATAAAATGTACATTGTACGCATAAGCGTAGCACATAAGAGAAAGGTATATAAAAATATATATATACGGACGGCTAGAAAAAGCCCGACGAGGGGTAAATTATGACCAAATAGTGGCAAAAAAATAATAATAATAATGATACAGTAGAGAATTCTTAGCATCAAAAAAGTATTCTTATTGATGATCTTTAATAACATAAATTGCTTAATTTATATATGCGTTTTTTAAGATATGTTGAAAGTTATTTTATTTTTTAATTAATATATACAGCATACATATATCAACGGAAGAACGTAAATATAATACATACATATATATATATATATATATATATGGAGTAGCCTACTGGACGGAACAAATAAGTTGTAATAGATTTGCTTAGTGGCATATATATATAATATACATATATGTAGTATTTATTATATTTACATACATATATACAACACGTACCCCTTTATATGTACACGTGTTTTCGTACCTGCTCGTCCCCACCTTTTTGATCGCATTCCTTTAAAGAATGGCAAACACATTAGTATCAACAGAAATTGTAAATAACATGAACGTTCAGGAAAAAGAAGAAATAAATGCAAAAATTTTTCCATTAGCTTCACCAGAATTAACAAATCAAATTTTGGATGTTGTTCAGAGGGCCACAGTATATAGACAGTTGAGGAAAGGAGCAAATGAAAGTAAAAAGAAAAAAAAAAAAAGAGAAAAAATAAAACAGAAAAAATGAGAAAGATTAAAATGAAAAAATAACAAAACGCAGAAAAAACTGCATCGTCCCTGTTTTATGGGGTGTCCAGTGACTTAAAAAGTTGCACACATATGTGTGTATATATGTGTATATATGTGTATATATGTGTATATATGTGTATGTATGTGTATATATGTGTATATATGTATATATATGTGTATATATGTATATATATGTGTATATATGTGTATATATGTGTATATATGTGTATATATGTGTATATATGTGTATATGTGTGTATAAATGTGTATATATGTATATATATGTGTATATATGTATATATATGTATATATATGTGTATATATGTATATATATGTATATATATGTGTATATATGTATATAGGGAGGCAAATCTTCGTACGTAAATACATATAAAGGAGACACCTAATAACTATATATGTTATCACTTCATACTTACTCTTTATATAACATCATATTTGTATATAATATTATCCGTGTTATGTAGCCGTTAAGAGTTTACACAAAGGTATATCTGAGTTAGTAGTTCTAGCCGCAGATGCTAAGCCGTTGGAAATCATTTCACATATTCCGCTAGTTTGTGAGGATAAGGTAAAGATTTTTTTTTTTTTTTTTTTTTTTTTTTTTTTTTTTTTTTACGTAAAATATTTTCGATCACATGAAGAAGGAAGAGTAGAGTAACCAATAGTTCGCTTGAACTATTTAAACAAGATCAAACATATTACAGTTTTGTTAAAATCATTTTTGTGATGGGTCTCATCATATTACTTTTCCAAATCTGTGCTACAGAGAACATTGTTTTTTTTTTTTTCATTTCGTATTTCCTTTTTCGTATTTTATTTTATTTCATTTTTTTTTTTTTTTTTTTTTTTCCCCTTTCTCCCCCGTAGAATACCCCCTACGTTTATGTTAGAAGTAAGATGGCGTTAGGTAGAGCATGCGGAATTTCAAGATCCGTTATAGCTACATCCATAACAACAAAAGACGGTTCTCCATTGGAAACACAAATAACCGAATTAAAAGATTTAATTGAGCAAATGTTAATATAAAATTGTTTAAGCTAACTTTAGATCTATTTTTAAGAATTGTATAAAAGTTTTACTTGGATTTATTTGTACGTAGATTGATACTGATATTTTTACTTTATTTTTAATTTATTTTACCTTATCGTATTTTTTTTTTATTTTTATATTATATAATTATTTTTTTTTTTTTCGCCTCGTCACCACCCTGTTATTTGTATGTATTATCATTTTGCCTTTTTTGTCTTAAGTATATGTTACATTATAATATTACCATTTTATTATAGAACATCCAAAGTGTTTTTGGAATAATAATAATAATTATTATAAAAATAATAATAATAATAATAATAATAATAAGAAGAAGAATAATAAGAATAATAAGAATAATAATAAGAATAATAAGAATAAGAATAATAAGAATAATAATAATAATAATAAAAATAATAATAAAAATAATAATAATAAAAATAATAAAAATAATAATAATTAAAATAATAATAATCTTTTTTAATTTTACTTTTAAACTAATCCCTTTTATTTTTTGTGCAACCTTGCGCATATATTTTAATGTATATAGAAATATGTACATAATGTAATATATGCGCATACAAGCATACATGATACATGCGTACATATATTATGCATACATACAAGCGTATATACATATATGTACATACATACAAGCATACAAACGTACTACCACGTATATCTTCACTTTTTCTTAATTAAAATATAACAGCAAAATACGCCTCCCCCCTTAAAACGTTTGTTTCTTTAAAAAGTCTAATGATCTACAATGATATATAATTTATATGGGTTGATATATATAGCAAAATATTTTGTAGTAATAAATTTTGCTTAAACATATAATACATAGAATACTCATATATATATATATATATATATGTAATACATTACTGTATATTACATATTCATAATGTTAACTACATATTCATGTTAAAGTCATCCTTTCCAATTTCTGCGGCCAAAAAATATTACTACTTTCAAAAAAAAAATAATACAAAATATAACGAAATATAACGAAATAAAAGAAGAAAAACGAAAGAAAACGAAGAAAAACGAAAGAAAACGAAGAAAAACGAAAGAAAACGAAGAAAAACGAAAGAAAACGAAGAAAACGAAAGAAAACGAAGAAAAACGAAAGAAAACGAAAGAAAACGAAAGAAAACGAAAGAAAACGAAGAAAAACGAAGAAAAACGAAAGAAAACGAAAGAAAACGAAAGAAAACGAAAGAAAACGAAGAAAAACGAAGAAAAACGAAATATAACGAAATATAACGAGATAATAAAATTAAATAAAAAAATACGCAGAAAAAAATAACCGAACGAGGACTGCAAAAAATAAAAGAATATTAAAAAAAATGAACTTAAAATAACTAAAAAAACGTAGGAAAAATAAATAAAAAAAAAAAAAAAATAAATAATTAAAAAAAATTAAAAAGTAACTGAAAAAATAAAACGCAAAATGACAAAAAAATAAGCGAAAAAATATAAAAAGAAAAAAATAAGTAGAAAAAAATTAAAACAAAAAAACTGCCGATAGTCCATTGGGGTTTCCAAAAAAAAAAAAAAATATGTTCAAATTCAAATTAACAAATTTTAAAACAAAAATGTGAATTTATCCAAATAGCTGCATGAATACTAATATATTTATTATATATATTACCATATATGTATGCATATAGGTATACATATATATTTACATCTTAGGGTATGTACATATATATATATATATAATGTAGCCCTTGTTTCTTCCATATTTTTTCTATTATTTGTTCAGTTTAGCATTATTATGATATATCTGTATATACATTTTATATATATGTAATACCATTCACTAATTTTTTATAATTTTGCAATTATTTATTTTTTTAAACTTTTTGTGATTGATTGTTTAAAATATACCTGTCATTATATATGTATATATGAGTATTTTGCATATACAATTTAAAACGCTTTATACCAAGCTGTAGGAGTGTCCATGTTTTGCGCCTTCATATATATATATATATATATATATATATATATATATATATATATATATATAAATACATTTACATATGTATATAAATTACATTATATGTACATGGCTATGCTACGTGTATGTAGTACTAATAACTCTACATGTTTATAGTGTACATATCGTAGCTCCATCTATTTGCTTAAGTTTTAGTGCTTACATTTGTGTTGTAATATTATTGTAACATATGCTACGATATGTTACTATATACATTACAAAGTGATACTAAATATTACTGTATCTTACCAAAATTTTATAAATTTTTTTTTGTACTTTTTCCATTAATATATAGCACCTTGTTACTTTTGCCTATTGGCATACTTTTCTTTTTCGTCCTTCCTTTCATTGTTCTCTTCTTTTTTTTGTTTTCCGTCTTTGATGTTTCTTTTTTTTTAGTGCATTATTCTTTCATTTAATCGTTATATTTTTCTTTTCCTCTTTTCACTATAAAATATAGAGAAAATATACGTTAAAGTGTCTTTTACTGCTACTTCCGTATGTTGTGTTTGTATGTGTATATGTACGTATATGTACATATATATACGTATATATATGATATGTACTACACATATATATCTTCCCCCTTCATACATTATTTCTTTATTCATGGTATATAATGCGCAGCAATAATTCATACTTGACGTATTATAAATAAACATTTGTTGTAACGGAGCCAATATGTTTTCACGTACTTGCGGAATTTTGTAATTTTTTCCCATAAGTAAAATACACACACATTATACCCATAGGTCTGTATATGTATGTATGTATATGTTTGTATATGTATGTATGTACATGTATGTATATGTATATATTTTTTTTTTCTTCCGCATTTAAATGTTTTGAAAAATGAAAATATCGATCGTGTCTTTTTTCCTGGCGCTTATACTTTTTTGCGCTTTTTTGAAGACAAGATATTTTGATTTTTTTATATCCTATCGTGAAAAAATCAATGAACACTTTAATGAAATATTATTATATTTCAATATATTTGAAATAAAATTCCCATCCAGTTATATAAATAATGAAAAGTTGTTAGGTTTACATGTACAAGATATTGAAAAGGATGCATACAAAATATATCCTATTTTAAAAGAATTAAAACAGAAAGATTATTTTCGAATTTTTAAGGTTAATTTACATTTGAGTTGTAAATTTTTAAAAGTAAATGAAAAATGTAAAGAATTGAAAAAGTGTAATGTATGTGAATGTGAAAATGATGATATACCCTACAATTTTAGAACAAACGAAATAGAAATAATAGAAGACAAACTATCCAATGAAGATTTAAAAAAGACATTTACAGAAAGTAAATTATACAAAGACATATTAGGAATATATGCACCATCAAATGAAGGCTTCATTTCTTACGTTGATTTAGTATTCAACTCTCCCTCTTTTACGGACTACGAGGGCAAAAATATATGGTTAGTGCACGATATATTAGTTGAAATACATAAATGAATAGTGAAAGCGCATGACGGATTTGTGCACACTTGTTTTTTATTTTTGTAACGTTCTCACGTTTATTTCTCCATTTGTCAATCTATTTGTTCACCACTCCATTTATTTCTGTGTGTGTATGGACGGAGGCCAATGAATATTATGCGACCCTGATGTATTTATTTTTTTTTTTTTTATTTTGTCCTTCCATTTTGCCGCTTTTATTTTCACTCTCCTATCTTCCCTCATCTTATCAATTCATCATTACTATCATTCATAATTTTTAATTCTTTGTCAAATTGACCATTTGTAGGAATATGATTTATAAAGAAAACTGTTTTCAACATTCCGAAAATGAATGTAAAGAAATGAATAGTTTTTACAAAATAATATCTGGGATGCAATCAAACATAGCAGTATTATCTTCGGAATATTATTATTTGAAAAATGATTTTGTTTTTGGTGAAATGTACAAGGATAATTCAATAAAGAATGACTACTTTAAGAATATTAACTATGATTATAATATAACATTTTTTAAAGAGAAAATAGCGTTACATCCAGATAGAATTGAAAATTTATACTTTACATTTGCAATACTTTTGAGGGCTCTGTGCCGTCTGAAGTCGCTCTTCCGGCAGTGCAAATGCAATTCGGGTGAGAAAAAAAGAAAAAAGGAAGAAAAAATATGCAAACAGAGTATGTGTTTGTGCACATTTAAACAGCATAATTTTTTTTTTTTTTTTTTTTTTTCATTACACTCCTTTGAGTTCGTTAAATTGTCTTTTAAGTGTGTGTCTTCATGTATTATATGTAACATTAACGCGTCTGCGCACGCTGTGGATATATGCATATATGTGTATGTATATATTTTTATACTCGTACTTATGTATATATACCCTTGCATATATATGTTAATATAAAACCCTCCACCTCCACCCCATTAAACATTACTTTGCACCTTGTAGGATTTGAGGAAAACGATAAGGAGGCTATTAAACTGTTAAATGATTTATTAGAGCAAGGTTATCATTCATGCTTATCTGAAGAGTTCCTAGAGCCAATATTTCCGACACATGGAAAAGAAATATTGTCAAAGTTTATGAACATAACCAATATCTTAGATTGTGTACCCTGCGTAAAATGTAGACTACACGGAAAGTTAAAGACAACTGCTTTGCAAATTGCATTAGTGGTAAAAAAAAAAAAAAAAAAATTGCAGCCAAAAGGAAACATATATAACCTCATATGTGCACATATAAGTGCTTATATATATATATATATATATATATATCCGCATGCCGCAAGTTGAACTGCGTGTTTTTATCATCTTACACGTCGTTGTTCTTTAAAAGGCACTGTACTAAAATGATAAAACCGTTAAGGTTATATAACATTAAAATGCTTGTTTGTTAATATATAAAAATACATCCTTATGTTTGCATTTTCCTATTTAGGAGGGAGTAAGTTATGAACACATTGGGTCGTTGGAACGGAATGAAATTACGGCTATAATCAATGCATTATACTATTTTGCAGACTCCATATTAATTATAAACAAGTAAGTCTTACCGAAATACGCATGTACTATTAAATATTTTCGTGTTAAGTGGTTGTTTTTTTATCCTTCCTCCCGTGTCCGCATATTGTTACAATTTTTTTTTTTTTTTTTTTTTTTTTTTTTTGTATTATGTTTATTTAAGCGTATTATTAAATGTTTATTTATTTGTTTATATGCTTAACTGTTTATATTGCTTAATTGTTTATATGCTTAATTGTTTATATTGCTTAATTGTTTATATGCTTAATTGTTTATATGCTTAACTGTTTATATTGCTTAATTGTTTATATGCTTAACTGTTTATATTGCTTAATTGTTTATATGCTTAATTGTTTATATGCTTAAATGTTTATTTGTTCATCTACATTGTTATTTATTTACCCACTTACTTCTTTTCCCGTTGGCAGGTTTGAAGAGAGGCTGAAACTGAAGAAGGCATTATTTATTTTTTACTTAATCTCATTTTGTCTCTTTCTGTTTTTAATAATTTATTCTATAATTTTTATAACCGTTAGAAATCACAATAAAAAAAAGAAAAGAAAAGTTCGTTAGCTCCGTCAGAAATTACAATAAAAAAAAGAAAAGAAAAGAAATATTCATTTTCTTATGGACCCCTCTGTTGACGTTATATGAAAATCGTAAATGATTTATGTGCACATGTTAAAAAGTTACAGAAAAAAAAAAAAAAATATAATAATACAAAATAAAATAATATAGTATTATATAGTATAATATAAAATAATATAATATAGTATTATATAGTATAATATAAAATAATATAGTATTATGTAGTATAATATAAAATAATATAGTATTATATAGTATAATATAAAATAATATAATTTGAAATAACAAAAAATAAAAAATAGCTAGCTATAAACATTTGACAAAATAAAAAAATAAATTATTTTTTCAGAATAATTTTCCCGTATTATCTTTTTTTGTATTAAGGAGGGAAATATACTTTCACATGTTATGCACGTTGTGAATGGTTTATTTTAATTTAATTATAATGAGGGCGTATACTATTTATTATAAGCAAAATGCAAAAAATTCGAAAAATGCTCAAAAACGACTTTTATTTTTTTACAAAAACGTACACATGTTCCGTGTAAATTCGTACGTGTATGTAGTACATACATACATAAAATTATACACGTGCATTTATCATTATGCACGTATATATAATATATACCTTCCTTTTTATACGTATATTTGATAATTTATAATTTTATATTAGTATTTTTATGTAACTTTTTCGTAATTTCTCTTACCTCATTTCTTCTCTTATTTATACTTTTTTTTTGCCACCTATTCATATATATATATACGTAGATCCTCAATTCACTATTTATTTACCGCTTTTTTTCCTCGATTCGTTTCGTTTTGTTACCCATTGTTTATCTTTGTTACTGTTTTTTTTTTTTTTTTTTTTTTTTTAAATTAAAACAGACTACTTTCATTTCTTATAATGTACATATATATATATATATATGTAGTTAATAATAGTATTCCTAACTAACTGACCTTTTTATGTATTTCTAGCATCCCATTTACGCCAGTGAGTAAAATGTAGTTGCAGGTGGACTCTTCGGACGCGTTTGTTCCCCCTACATATGACGAATCGTAATGGTTTAAAAAGGAAATGTATGAAGGATTAATTGAACAATTGCTACTAAAAAAGCTTTCCTTAGGTGTTCTATTAATATTATTATAATTATCATAAATATTTACATATTCAAAAGATATTTCCCCAAGATCATTTATGGTACATACTTGTTGTTGCTTATTGCAACACGCTATAACAATTTTACTTTTTTTTTTTTCCATCGAATTATAGCTATTTGATATTATATTTATCCAATTTTCATTTCTTATATCGTAAAAATAAAAATTGTTATTTTCATCTATGCATAATATTGTGGTATCATTTATAAGAGCAGAGTAAATAATATGTGGAAAATTTTTCGTATATGTAGAATTAGCGTTCTTTTTTATTTTCTTTTCATATAAGTATTGAGGGTTAGAATAATTTATGGGTATGTAGTTCTGTTCATACACTTTTTGTATAGTATTATAAAACATGCGCAACTGTTCGTTGTTATAGAATTGGAAAAACTTACTAGGTGATAGTTTGCTCGACAGTGTTTTTCTGATGTTACCCTCACTGTCGCTTTGGTCATTGCTTTGGTTATTGCTTTGGTCAATGCTTCGATCGTTCCTTCGGTCGTTGCATCGATCGTTCCTTCGGACATTACTGATGTTGTTCCGATCGTTGTTGTTGTTGCTACCAGTGCTTCTACCGTTTCCGCTTCCATTGCTGGCACTTTTCGGGTTGACCAAGTTTATCTTTTTTTTGGGTATTCGAATATCAAACAACTTAAAACTGTCTGACCATGTAAATAGTAATTGATTTCTTAATTGTACATACTTCACGGAATCATTGAAGTCGTCATATGTTTGCATTATTTCGAAATTCTGTTCAATATCTATTAGTTGTAGAGTTTCATCTGACGAACCAGTTGCCAAGTAATTGTTACTATAACACATACAATTCACAGAATCGTTATGTATTTTTTTCATGATCATTTGATTGTAAATGTTTGAGGTGTACATAAATTCGTCTTTTTTACATTTTGCATTTTTATTCTTTTTCATTTTTTCATGGAATTCGTATTCAAAAACATCGTCAAAGGAGGATAATAATGAATCATTGGAATCATTTAGCGAAATATCGGAGCAATTGGACGGAATGGAAGAAGCATCATCATTCTGACTCTTCTCCCTTTCCTCCTGTTCCGTTTCACTATTCCCTTCTATCACTTCAATTTGTTCTTTTTCGTTTTCGTTTTCGTTATCCTTCTGGTTATCTTGTTCCTTTTCTTCTTTTCTTCTTGTCATTCTTGTCGTTCTTGTCATTCTTCTCCTCTCATGTGCTATTTTATGATTGTTCCTGCTTCTAACGTCTTTCCCTCCCATCCCCTTTGTAACTCTATTTGCTTTTAAAATACTACTTGGATTTAAAAAAAGTATATTGCCATTCCATGTACCGACAATGTAATTATCTTGTATATTCGTAACGCACGAAAAATTTTCCTCACCAAGTTTTAAAGAAATTAAATTATTGTTATTCCTTATTTCATAGTTTAATAAATCACTATAGCTAATTAATTTAATGAAACCATTATTACATACAAAACATACACTATTATCTGTGTAACCCACTCCTTTTATAACACATGGGATATGGTCAATTTTTTTTAAATCCCATATATGTCTTTTGAAGGAACTAAGATATCCCCTCCCTTCGCCTCTTTCTATTCGTATATGGTCTCTTCCATCTTCCCCATTACTTGTATATTTCACACTACAACTGTCCGCCATGTGCACATCTGTAGCACTACCTGAACAGGAACTATTTTTTTTTGCGTATTTTCCACGGATAACTACTCTTTTCCTCTTTCCGCCCTCGCCCGTATCATCCTCGTTTCCACCATCATTATCATTATCATTATCATTATCATTTACATTTACATTTACATTAACATTAACGTTAATATCTCTTCGGCCATCCCTATCATCGCCACGGTCACTCCGATCGCGGGAAGCGTACCCCTCCTCATAGTCGTCCTCAAATGATTCGTAGTATTCCTCATCTTCTTCTTCTTCATCGAAGTTATTGTTTGATAGTGCATTTGGGCTGTTGATATTTGCACTATATTTCTTTCTGTCCCTTCGCTTTTTCCTCAAGCACATCTTTTTCAAAAGATTTTGAATAACAGAGGAGTAGTACCAAGGGGCATTTTTAATATTTTCGTTGTACTGAACATGCACATTTTTTTTTCTAGACACATGATGGTCTTTAAAAATTTGGAAAGGGCATTGTCCAAATTCATGCAGTTGAGTTTTTAACGCTTTAGATGGCATAGTAGTAATTAAGGCTTTAATTTTTTGATTGAAATTTTTTTCAAATTCACTTTCTTCGTCTGTACGTGGTACATTATCATATGTAGATTTATAACTCATGGATAGTTTTTCATTTAAAATTGCATGCATATAAGTTAGTGGATGAAATAGATTAAAATTATCTTTTGCTAATTGACCACTTTGTTTATAGCCAAAAATAAGATTAATCCATTCATTTAAATTATCATTCACATATTTACTTTCTAATGCATTTTTCATTTTTATTAAAAAATCTTTAGGAGTATTACTCCATAAAGGTAACGTAACATCATGTATATTCCCTTCATTGGTGTTAATATTTAAATTGTTTTTTAAAAAATTATCATCATCTTCATAAAATTCAGGTATAAGTTCAATAAAGGATGAATTTGCATTTAAAGCAGTATTGAATGTACTTTCAACTGATAAGAACATTCTCGAATGTGTATCAAATTTACCACTTTGTAATTTTAGTTGACACTCAGGATATAAACGAATTAAAAAATAGACAACATATGCTAATGTAGAATAATGAGAACCATAAAAATAATCATGATCTTGCATTTTTTCTATTAATGAATTTAGTCTATTAATATTTAAACATCCAACTGATTTGGATAATATTCTATATACATTTTCATCATTTAAATTTATTTCCTTACTTGAATAATTTGTCAATACCCATGGAAAGACAGGATATTGAGAAAAGTCTTTTCTACTCCTTCCAGCTATACAATTTAAAAAATCTAAATATTCGTAATTTGTTATTAACCCATTAACCCATTTATTTTGTACAGCATAAATAAAATTTTTATTTTCTTCAATTAATAAACATTCTGGTTTTATTTTTTTTAAAACTTTTATTATCATCTCTCTATCATCAAAATTTACAAATTCGACATATAAAGAATTATATTTTTTTTTCTCATCATCAAAAATTATCTCTAATGCATTTGGTTTCATTATTATTATTCTCTTAAATACATGTAATATACTTTCTGTTTTCCATTTCTTTTCCTTTTTATTAGTAAAATTAGGATTTGGTTGAAAATATATAAACTTATTTGTTATATTTAATATCCCTTTCATTTTTAGTAATGGTGATACCTTAAATACCCAATATCCATCCATTCGATTTGTTATTATCTTCTCATGAATACTTATACTACTTATATCAAATCTTATATTCTCTGTTAATTTTTCAAGCACATTTTCGATGTACTTTTCTAGGTTCAACTCTTTTCTAGTATTTACATTATCATCCTCCAAACTGCTCACCCCAGTACTTTGACCAATAAACTGTCCATCTTTTTGTCCACTCCTCTTCCTATCATTCTGGCCAACAAGAGGTCCATCTTTTTTCCCACCACTCCGCTTATTGTTCTGCCCGATGTCTAATACACCCCTTTGTCCACTACTCTCCTGTCCGTTGCTTTCCCTACTTGCATGATAACTTCCTTGGTAACTTCCCTGCCTACTCTTCTTTTCCTTTATCAGTATTTCCATTTGCTTCTCATGAATTATCATGGCAATCTTTATCTTTACCAGTATACCGTAAATTAGCTTCAGCTTTTTACCGCTGCTCGATGATCCCTCCCCCTCAAATATGTATACAAACCCACTCTTGCTCCTGCTGGGAGGAAAAGCAGCACTAGCACCACCACCAGTAGCCGCAGTGGTGGACACTGTAACAGCTGCCGAAACAGCGGTAGTTCCACACTCCCCCGAGGAATTAACTTTTTTGTGGGTTCCTCCGCTCTTACCCCCCATACCATTCGACCACATGGCAGAGCTTTTCCTTTCCTGGTGACCCACTACTGCAAATGAATCACTTTCATTTTCATTTTCATTTTCATCAAAATTGTTTAGAACCTTCTCGAACATACCTATCTTTTCATCTATGTTATTATTATCTATACTTTTAAATTCATCATAGTATTCATTGTAGTAACTATTCATCAAGTTTAAGCTTCTTCTATTCTTCCTGTCATAAGTAAATTGACATGTACATCTAGTTTTTTTATTAAACGTAATCGTTTTTATCTTAATAACTTCAGATGTTTTCACAATTATTTGATTATTATATGTGTTCATCTTTGCATTCTCTAATTTTTTAAAAGGAAATTTTAACACTTCCTCGTCTGTATCATAAGGTTCAAATACTAAGGACTTTGAACACAATCGTAATCTCCCACGCATATCGGCATACTCCTCACTTTGCTTTTTCCGCATTGTTATTAACATGTCATCTATGTATTCTTCATCTTCTTCTAAAAATAGTAAATTGAAATTTCTTATCTTCGATTTTTCCATCTTTTGCTATTTTATTTATTTTTACGGGGTACATTTTTTGGAATAAAAAAAAGGGGAACTGGGATGTGGGAGAAGAACAGGAAGAACAGGACAATGAAGATGATAGGGATTAAAGAAAAATAAAAATCTTAAAAAACTTTTAAAAAGCTTATAAAAGGTTAAAATGACAAAAAAATTGCGCTCAAGCGTTGCAGTATAAGCACATATACATAATATTTATTTGCAATATGCTCCCGTTAAACGTGCAATATGCATTAATCAATACTTGATCTGCGAATGTAACAAAAAATAAAAGATTACTCTAATATGTAACTGTAATATACGAAATATACCAATGTGATAACAGTTTACTTAAACGAGCGTTGTGTTAATATATACGTATATATACATATATTGTAAAATTGAACTGTTATTATATATGCAAATTTTTAACAATTAATAAGAGTTTCATCTACTAAAAAATGTTTTTATGTATAATTAAATGTATTATGTCATATTCTTTTTTTTTGCAAAAATGAAAAGGAATAAAAAAAAAAAAAAAAAAATTCTATATTATAAGATGCAACGTATAAATAAAGGTATATTATTTTATATTTATATACTTTCATGCATACATATATACATAAATATACATGCAAACATACATACATATATACATGCATACATATATACATGCATACATATATACGTACATCCATGCATACATATATACATGCATACATATATACATACATACATACATACGAATATCCATGCATACATACATATGCACATATATGTACTACCACGACGCGCACTAATAAATTAGAAGGATTTTCTCCTTTTTTTTAGAAATTAATTTATATATTATTATAACTTGTTAAAAAAAAAAAAAAAAAAAAAAAATTTTTTTTCTAATTAGCAGGTATAACAATATAATAATACAAAAATAATTATTGCATGTACATATTTTATAAAGACAATCTAGATTTTTTTTTTTTTTTTTTTTTTTTTTGTTTGCTTGAAATGTAATAATCTTCATTAGTTTCTTCTGTTCTTCTAAGTCTCACACATATGGTACCAAATCATCGGTTACGCACGATAAATGCTAATATATATGTATGTGTATATTTATTATGTAAAACACATACATATTAGCACATTAATCTGTATGTGCATATTTATATATACATAAATATACATATACATATACATAATATATATATATATACATAAATATACATATACATATACATAATATATATATATATACATAAATATACATATACATAATATATATACATAAATATACATATACATAATATATATATATACATATATATAAATATCCATATATATATATTCATGCATGCCTAATATAGGGGGTAAAAAAAAAAAAAAATATGAACATAAGTTTCCTCTTTCAACCGAAAAAAAAAAAAAAAAATTGGCTACTTTTTTTGGAATCTTTGTAACCTCAATTTGTGTAATTCTGACAACTCATTATTTATTTTGTTATATTCTTCTTCTATATTTTGTTTATTGTCTGTTGTTACATCCGTATATTCTGTTAAACCTGTAGATGATATACACGAATTTGTATTCCTCTCATTATCCTTTTTAATATTCTGAACCATGTTCATCTCTTTTTTTGCATTATGTAATATATTGTCACTAACATGATTGTAATTACTTTCGTTGTTCATACATATACTGTTTAGTTGTGCATCAGTTGGTATGTTGTCCTTCTGAACCATGCTATTATTAACATGGTCATAATTCCCATTATTTTTTGTTTCAATTGTTTCAATAAATTCGTAAAGCTGTGATTGAGCACATATTGGGTCTTGAAAGTTTTTAGTATTCCAAACTTTTAATTTTCTCCCTGTTCTTTTGCATAATACACATATGTAAGGCAACTTATTTACCTGAATTGTTCAGAAAAGTAAAATAAAACAAAATTAAAAAAAAGAAAAACTATTAAAAAAAAAAAAAAAAGGAATAAAACAAAGCAGAAATTAACATAACAAAATAAATAAAACAAAAAAAAAAACAAAAAAAAAAATAAAAAAAAAAATAAATGGATCAACACGAATTTGAAAATTTTTTCTCTTTGACTCTTTTTTACTTTTTCAATTTATCATTTTTTTCTTTTTTTTCTTTTTTCTTTTTTTCATTTTTTCCTTTTCTCATTTTTTCATTTTTCCTTTTCTCATTTTTTCATTTTTTCCTTTTCTCATTTTTTCATTTTTTCATTTTTTCCTTTTCTCATTTTTTCTTTTTTTCCTTTTCTCATTTTTTCTTTTTTTTTTTTTTTTTGTATTTTCCTTTTTTCACTTATTCCACTTTTTCCGCGTTTTTTTTTTTCTACAACCTTGTATGTGTTCATGAAAACTACAGCGTCTTGGTCATTCTCATATCGCAGCCAGAAAATAAAAAAGTTTTTTATTATTTCCTGCACTAGATCGTTATTCCATATATCTCTATTTAATCTCAAGGAATCAAATTCTGAATTTTGTATGTTCACTAAAATGTATTTATTTTCATCTTTTGATTTTTTTCTCATGTCTTCAAACGGCAAAGAACAAATTAAAAATTCGGGTGGAGAAAAAAGTTTTCCAAAAGTGTCACCTAATTCTATGTTCACTTTTTTTTCTTTTTTATTTAATTCATTAAAATGCAAAAAATTCGAGTCATCCATATCATGGATTAGTACTTGACTAAAATGTTTATCTGGTTCTCTCACATAATCATTATATTCGGTGCTGTAGTCTTTGATTCGTTCTTTAACGTGTTCTTCTGTTTGTGCTCTTACAGTTTCTTCTACACCTATTGATTCATCCCCGACTCGATCGATCCTGTTTTGTAAAGTGGTTTCACTGTTTATCTCGTAATATAATTTCACTGCCTCATTACAGTTCCCATTACACATCTAACAAAAGCGAGATGAACAAAAAAAAAAAAAAAATAAATTTAAGATTATATGTGTATGTATGTACGTATGTATAAAAGTATTTATGTATGCATAGAAGTGAGTATGTATGCGTAGAATTGAGTATGTATTCACAGAAGTGTATATATATATGCACGTATATAAGTATATAATGCAAAATAATTCCGCTTGACAAAGAAATTTTGTATTATGAAAAAGTAAAAAATGTGCGTTAAAAAACAGCTGTTGCCATTAGCTCGTAGTTATTTTATTTTATTTGAAATAAATGTGTACCTCCAAATAATATAAGGCAGTTTCTTCAGTTGCATCTTCTGTGCTAATTATAAAAATGCCAAAGAAATTGTTTAACTGGTCATTTACGTAACAAATTTGAATATATCCTTTATTTTTTTCAAATATTTTTATTATACATTTATGCTTTTACGATTTTGCCATTTTGCTATTTTGCTTTCTTACAGTTTTGCTATTTTGCTTTCTTACAGTTTTGCTATTTTGCTTTCTTACAGTTTTGCTATTTTGCTTTTTTACAGTTTTGCTATTTTGCTTTTTTACTTTTTTGCTTTTTTACAGTTTTGCGATTTTACAATTTTACGATGTTATAGTTATTTTTTTTTATTGTTTTTTTTTTTTTTACCAATATTCCGCAAGAAGTCATCAACCTCGTTTTTGGCTATCATTTCTATATTTATAGTGTACATATATTTAACTTAATTTATTTGAAGTTTATGGAAAATGAACTTGAATAAATTAGCATTAAAAATATTTTTTCTTTTTTCTTTTAAAATAATATGTTTTATTATTATATTATGTTTATATTTCGAAACGTGGACCCTTTTAAAACGAATATATTTGCAAACGTAAAATTATAGTTAAAGTTTTAGACAAAAATCAATTATTCGTCTTATTTGTATTTTTTTTGAAAACATTACTTTTACATATAATTTGTCCTTTGACAATTTTCCGTTCCTATCAATTCTTTATTTTATAACATTTCTAATTTTTCGTCATATATCGTGTGCGCGCATGTACTATATATATAAATGTAAGTAATACATACAAGAGTACATTATATATATATATATATATATATTATTATGTATTATTATATATAATACATATATATAAAACGCAACATGAAAAAAAAAATTTCAGAGCACCCTTTTAAAAAGAAACAAAAAAGGGGAAAAAGATATAATGTAAAATAATTAAAGGAATTTTATGAAATTAAAAAAAAAGCTTTAAGTGCACACAATACATTATATACGTTTTATTTAAAAAAAAAAAAAAAAAAAAATAGAAGAATAATATTATTGCTTGTTCATAATTTAAATTGCTAAATTAATGAACTAAATTCAAGTTTTCTTATTTATGAGAATTTACTTTTTTATGAATAGTATTTTTTTCTTTTTCTCTATTTTCCTACTTTTATAATAAATCCCTTTTTCTTTCCGCCCTTAACTATCACTATTTCGTGTCTTATTATTTTTAATGATATTCTCAAGATGTATTTTCTTATTCCTTTTCTTTCTTTTTTTTTTTTTTTTACAGCTAATTAGGTAATACTGAACTTTTACATTTAAAACATTTAATTATAGTTTCTTGCATATTTGTGAAACATAACTTCAACAAATTTAACAAGTTAGCAAATTTTATAAAATTTAAAAAATTATATTCGAAATGATATGCAATATTTAACCTTTTTTTTATTACATTTTTCGTTTTTTATCTACTTTGGCAGAATTAAACTTATACACGGCAATAATCTCATGGTGAATTTGTTTTACACGACTGTATATCTTATTCTTTATTTTCCATTTTTTTTTTGGAATAAAGAATTTATATTTTAGTTTATACATATATATATATGCACATGTATATTTCTTAAAATATGCTTTACAGTTTTTTTTTTTTAAAAAACATACTAATTTATATATCATATCTCTTAATTTCACTTAAATTTTAGGAATTTATTTACCTATAAGTATATATAAGTATATGTACCACGCTTTTATATGTATTATATATATACTTATATGTATATATATTATTTAACAAAAACATTATCAACTCAGTGATAACTGTGTATATGAAATTACTAAAGCAAACCTTTTATTTTCGATACAGTGATGTCACGTATAATCATTTGGTTAGTTAAAAAAAAAAAATTGATATTAATTCGCTTGTATAATTTTATGAACTGTTAATAAAAAATAATTTTACACTATTACTCCTTTTTTCCAATTTTTTATATAATATCATAAATACTGTAAAAGGAAATGGTGTTACTATGAATATTACAATATATTCAACATACATAAATATGTATAATACATACAAATACATGTGTATATATTATATATGTATATCTTAATAATATTCTTATTTAAATATATGCAAAAATAACGATTCAATTTTTTGTAATTAAAAAGTATTTAATTTAAATGCTGATATAAAAAATGCTATTTTGGAAAAACGAGTTAATTTTACTATATAAACAAGAATGAAAAACCTATAACCAGATAATATATATAATATATATTTCACATATAAATTGTATACATGTATATTACATACATATTATATACATAAATATATAAAATATATAAGCAAAACTTGTATATTTTTTATGCATATATAAATGTAAGTATAATATATATATGCATTTTATATACCTTTTTAAATTTGCGCATTTTTTTTTTTTTTTTTTTTTTTTTTCATATAATATTTCATTTAATTTTTTTTTCTGCTAATTTTAACAATACAATATTAAAAACTTCCAGCCGAAAAAAAAAAAAAAATTGTAAGAATAACCGATTTTTACAAACACTGCTTTTGCATATTTATTTTAAATTCATTTTATTTTTGTTACATTTTTTGGTGAATTAAATTTAAAAGAAGATTATTATATATATATATATATATTTATATATATACAAACGTGTAAGTAATACATATATATACAATTATATATATATGCATATATAATAAAATGTATATTTTTATTATATACATTACATACGTATGTATATTTATATTTATCACTTACATTGTAGTATAATTTTTGTATGTTTTTTGTATATTTTCCTTAATATACCTTTTTTTTTTTTTTATAAATTTTCAACCCCTAATAATTAACCATTATTTTAAATGTTGTTTCTAATATAAAGTTTTACCAAGTGGCGGAAAAAATAAAATTTTTAATTCGATATTTTTTGTTTAATATTTACCCTTTTATTTTATAATTATCATTAAAACATTAGAAGAATAAAAAAGAACATTTGATCTTATTTTAAAATAAAGTAATTTGTCTGAAATTGTTAAGTCATAATTTTAACAAATTTTAAAATATGAAAAAGTGTAAGATTGTTTTTGTACCATTGTATATGCATATATATATAAGTATATACATCTTTTTTTACGAAGAATATACGCATGCAAAACTGCATATTTCAGGTTATATACATTAAGCCAAAAAATAAAAGGATACAAATAAAGAAAGAAAAAACAAAAAAAAAAATAAGTAAAAGTATGAAATTGTAAATACAACAGGAACAGCAAAAACAAACTGCCATAAATTTAAAAAGACATTCATGTAATTTTGAAGAAATCCCCATATATGTATAAATTAAAAGCGTTTTATTAGATTTTTGTTATTTTATAAAATAAAAAATTCCCTTTTAAATATACAGGTTTTAGATTAAAGAAGAATATTGTAACTTTTAAATATAGAAAAACATTTGATATTTATATATATATATATATATATATATATGTATATGTATATGTACACACATATTTGAAATATGGCTGTTGAGTTGTGCTCCTTAAAATTAACTTTCAAGAGATTCATTATGTACTTCATGCATGTATTATTATTTAATGAAGTGTTTTTATAAATATAAAAAACCCTGATGAGGAACTATGAACTAACATGTAAAACAACACAAATAAATGATGATAGTGATTCAAAAAAAAAAAAAAAAAAGAAAACAAAACAAAACAAAAAAAAACATTGTAGTTTACTATTTATTCTACAAAAATTTTTTTTTTTTTTCTCCCCACCTCTCAACCTTTCTGTAAAGAGTATTGAGAAATTGGCTAGATATTAGATTTTTCACACTTATCATGTATACTTTTTCATGATATTGTGAATGCTGAAGTATATTGTAAAAAGAGAGGAAGAGTGTAAAGAAGAGTATATTATCGCTAGGAGTTATACCCCATTTTGCTAGAAAGGGGTATATATATATATATATGTTTATATATTTGTATACTCATATATAGGTACATACACATACTTATATATTAGAGCAGTAAAATATGCTTATACACCCACACGGTATGCATATTTTCAAAAAACATATGAAAACAGTAAGACAAAAAAAAAAAAAAAAAAAAAAAAGTGTGTCATATGAAATTATAAAGAATATAATTGAACAATTATACATGATAATGATAATTTGAATAAACGTATTACCATTTTTAAAAACAAAGAAGAGGATACAAAAAAAAAAAAAAAAAAAAAAGAAGAGAAGAGAACGGAAGAGAACAGAAGTAATTATAAAAAGTAGTAAAATAATAATAATAACATTGTAATAACAGTATAGTAATAATAATATAACAATAATAATATAGAAATAATAGTACAGTAATAATAACAACTACCATTCCTTTTATAGTATAATAACGGAAAATTGCTTATAAAAACGTGCAAACGAATTATAAGGGGATAGGAAGTATACTTATTTCATATAATGAAAAAATGAATGATAAGAATGACGTTGAAATAAGCAATAGCGATTATGTTAATTCACCCACATTAAAAGATTCAAATTTAAAAGAAAGTTATCAAACGAACGAATTTGTTAATAATATAGATTCTATGAATTCAAATAAAAATTTAATATCAGAAGATATAGATGTTAATGATAAAGCCATATCATCGAATACAGATAATGGTAAGTCAACATCATTTTTTAGTAAATGTTTTAATAAAATAGTAAACTTGAATAAAGCTGCTTCTATGGGTAGCAGTAATATGAATATTGCAAAGATGAACGATGGGGAAAATGCTAGGGGTTATGATGAAAACAGCATAAAAATGGATAACAGCGAAATGGAAAAAATTAATGAAGATTCTGCTGCTCTTTATAACAGCAGCGATTTTTTTACAAATGATAAGAATAATAAAGAGGAAACAAAAAATTTAAGTATGATGAGTAATAATGATTATAAAAATGAAACGGAAAATTTAAGCATGAGTAATAATAATAATTATAAGGAGGGAACGGAAAATTTAAGCATGATGAGTAATAATAATTATAAGGAGGGAACGGAAAACTTAAGCATGGTGAGTAACAATAATTATAAGGAGGGAACGGAAAACTTAAGCATGGTGAGTAACAATAATTATAAGGAGGGAACGGAAAACTTAAGCATGGTGAGTAATAATAATTATAAGGAGGGAACGGAAAACTTAAGCATGGTGAGTAATAATAATTATAAGGAGGGAACGGAAAACTTAAGCATGGTGAGTAATAATAATTATAAGGAGGGAACGGAAAACTTAAGCATGGTGAGTAATAATAATTATAAGGAGGGAACGGAAAACTTAAGCATGGTGAGTAATAATAATTATAAAGATGGAACGGAAAATTTAAGCTTGATGAGTAATAATAATAATATTAGCAGTAATTGTAATAGTAATAGCATTGGATTCGGAATGTTTTTAAATAGCATGAGTAAAGATGGCTTATTTCAGGATTTCAATTTTGGTGAAATGATAACTGGTATGTCTAATTTTCATAAAAACGAAACCGAACTGAATATAAGTAGAGGTGAAATATATTTAAATGAATGTGAGTTTGTTTTTACAACACACGTTTTGTTAAACAGTGGTTTTAGGTTTCAAGCTATTGAAGATGTTAAGAAAAAAAAAAGAAGAGAATTTTTTAAATTAGAAGAGCTAACTATTGATACAAAGAGAACAAAGAGTGATAGTATAAACAAAATAGTAGATAGCAAAAAGGAGGAAAAGAGTGAAATGGACACAATAGGAATACATGTGGAAAGCATTAAAAACGACGGTATGAATTATGGTAAGAGTGAGGAATTAATAGAGAAAGAAAAAAAAATCGAGGGAAAGATGGAAGCTAATAAGGAAAATGGGGAAAAAGGCGAATATTGCAAAAATGGCGAATACGGCAAAAATATGGAAGGAAAAATGAGTCAAGATGAAAAGGAAAGAATAGAAATGTGTGATGAAATTTTAATGGAATTAAAAAATTCATTTTATGAACAGATATTAAATATTGAAAATAATTTTAAAAATTTGGATAATAAAATTGAAAATAATAATTGTTTTTCTTTTCATTGTATAATGGAAAAATTAAAAAATAGAAAATATGATAACGTTTTATTAATTTATAATGATCTTTATTTGTATTTAAATAATTTGTTATTTCTCTCCAAGCCGTCCAGTTATATATGGATGAAATTACATGAATTATCTTCACAAATATCAAACACAATTCTGAACATTCAGCAAAAGAAAGAAAAAAGGTTCAACGAAGGAAACCATCTTTTGCACACCGATGAAATAGAAAAGAAAGAAAACAAAAAGCAAGTAACTACAGGAGAGGAAACAATAGAGGAATCCATAAATGAGGAGGAAAAATTGGCCTTTCAGTTGCTTCTTGGAAAGCTTCATCAGGATATACACTTTGAGGTAAAGAAAAGGAGGGAGCAAAAATAAAAGAGATACAAAAAATGCAAAATTATTTTTTTTACCAACTTTTATACCTACTGTGATTTGTGTTGTGTATGTATACGTGCACACGGGTATGCTCATGTGTGCGTGTGTGTATGTTATTAAATTGGCTAATTTGTTTTTTATTATTATTTATTATTATTTTTTTTTTTATATTTTTATCATTTTTTATTCATTTTTTATTCATTTTTTATCCATTTTTTATTCATTTTTTATTCATTATTTTTATTTTTTTTATATTTTTATCATTTTTTATTCATTTTTTATTCATTATTTTTTTTTTTTTTTATATTTTTATCATTTTTTATCATTTTTTATTCATATTTTATTCATTTTTTTTTTTTTT